>NC_142873.1:29960075-30263106 GCF_051225735.1 Oryctolagus cuniculus
TAGTTTGCTGGTGTAGTCATCTGAAAATTGTGACAATTTGTGTTTAACTTTCTCCTTTCAAGTTTGGGTGCCCTTTCTTTCTCATTTAATTGCTCTAACTAGGACTTCTAGTACTGTATTAAATAAAAGTATGGAAAGTGCACATCCTTGTCTTGTTCCAGATCTTAGAAAGCCTTCACCCTTTCCCCATTTAATATAATATTAATTGTTGCTTTGTTATCTATGGCCTTTTTACGTTGAGATACAACATTCCTTCTTTACCTAATTTATTTAGAGTTTCTGTCATGAGGGGATATTAAATTTTATCAATAGCTTTTCTTTAACTATTGAGATGATTATATTGTATAATTTAAAAATTAATATATAATAAACATTTTAAAAATAAAATAAAAGAACATTGTGACTGACATGTTAAGAGTAGTCTAAAGGAAGACAAGGATGGAAATTTTAATTCAGGCATAAAAGATTTTAACTTGGACCATGATAGTAGTAATAAACATGGTGAGAGTATTCAGGTGTTGTTTGCCATGGTGCTCATCTTTTGCCTTTCTTTATCTCTAGTGGATGAGTAGATGAAGGTTAAATTGATGAAAGGAGATAAGAGATATGCAAATCCTTAGTTCTAGGGTACAGAAATAGGATGAAAAGAATTCTGTGTACTATGTTTCATTTTATTCTGTTGATGAAGACAAGTAGAACACAGATCCATGTTCCTTCCTGTTAATTCAGTGCATGACAACAATGGAAGAAGTCATTTATCCTTCACCAGATAACAGGCATATCTACAGATTAAAGTAGGTCAAGAATTCCTGTTACTAGAGTTTACTGAGGAAAAACTTTAGTGTTGTATACTCTTAGAATAACCATACATTCTCACCAATTTGTCTACGATTGTCACAGGTTTTCACTGAAAGATCAGCATCCTGAAAAATTCTTCAATGCCAGGCAAACTGGAACAGTTGATCATTGTAAATACATTACCTCATTATTACATTTCTCTTAAAAATAAACTATACCTAAGGTTTAACTACTCACTCATCTCAAAATAAATTTTAAATGGATGTGTTATTAACTTATAAAAGTTCAGAAGTATATAATCTACATGCACCCATACCTAGAAAAGGTCAGTTAGATTTAATTTTTAATCGATGTTCTCATTTACTCTTTCAGTTACCCTTGAACTAGAATTTAGTTAAGTAAGAGTATTAAATAGTGACTCAGTTCCCAAAACAGCAAATGGAGTTAAACGTTTAAAGTGTAAAGGTGGGAATAACGTGCAGAACTGCAATATAAGGAAGGATTTAAAGTTATGATTTGTAAAAATTTTTCATAAAGGATAAGAAAAAAAATGCTGTGAAAATGGGGAAAACTATCTCAGAAAGATCCCTTTAACCTTCCTTATGTCAACTCTTTAGCTTCTTCATTCTGTAAGTATTGGAACACATTTCAGAATGGGAAACTTAGAGTAAACATCAATTTGTTTATTTCAGTTGTTATTCTTTATTCATAAGTTCAGGCATTTATTGGTGAACTGCCTTACCTGGGAATCAAAGATGAGTTGAGACCCTCAAGAAGCTCTCAGCCTACCAAGAGAATCAAGCAGATAAATCTCAACCTGCTGGGCCCAGCCTCGTGGTGCAGCAGGCTGAGCTGCCGCCTCCAGTGCCAGCGTCCCATATGAGCACCAGTTCAAGTCCTGGTTGCTTCACTTCTAATCCAGCTCAAGGGAACCAAGTAGGATCCAACCAGAACTACATAAATCCCTTCCGTGGGCAGTGCCCCAGTGACCTAAAGACCTTTCATTAGGTCCTTCCTCTTAAAGGTTCTACTACCCCTTAATAATGCTACCTTGGAACCAAGCTTCTAATCAATGGAACTTTGGGGGACATGCTCAAACCATATTCATACAGTAGCATAAATTATTCTACATTAAAAATGATTAGGAATTGAATAGTAAGGGATAAGAGGGAAGAAAGAAATCATGCCAGCATCAGAGGCTCAGGCCTGGGGAAAGAGACCAAGTCTAGAGACTGAGAGGGCAGAGGAATTTTAAGAATTTGAGTTCTAAAACTGAAATCTAAGATATTTGAATTTCTGGGGTCTCAGTCTTCTTTGTCTTCCCAAAACTTCAGTAAATCTTGCGTGTTTAAAACCTGTGTGTGGTGATAACATGGTTAGAAAAGGAAAGTATAAACCATGGTATGTGTACCACTCCTGCTGGTGCTTGGAGAAGAAAGCAGCATCACCCTGTAACGTTTAGTTCCGTTTGATGCAGTGGTATGTGAGGAGGTAAACACTGAATCTGCCACCAGTACAAGGAACTACACCATGGAATTGACTCAGGTGCCTAGAAGGTATACAAACAGGAAAGGCAGAAAACAAATTATCCCTTTTTGCAGCTGGTATGCTTCTATACCGATAAGGGAACCAAATGACTCCACCAAGATACTATTAGAATGATACCTGAATTCAGTAAAGTTTCAGGATGCACAACACTCAAATTTCAGCAGCATTTTTATATACCAACAATGATCTAGCTGAGAATTTATAAAAGCAATTCATTCACAATAGTTACAAAAGAAAATTAAATACCTTGGAATAAATTTAACCAAGGATGTGAAAGGCCATTACAATGAAAAATACAAGACACTAAAAAAGAAAATAAAAATATGCACATTAAAAAAATGGAAAGGCCTCCCATGTTCCTGGTTTGGAATAATTAATATTATCAAAATGTCCATATTATCCAAAATGATTTACAGGTTCCATTCAATCTCCATCAAAATACCAATGACATTCTTTACATAATTAGAAAAAAAAATCCTGCAATTCACACAGAAAACCTCAAATAGCCAAAGCACTCATGAGCAATAAAAATAAAATGTAGGCATCACAATACCAGATTTCAAGACATACTATAGATCCATTATAAGTAAAGCAACTTTAAAATAGATACATAGGCCAATGGAACAAAATAGAAATAGGAACCCCAGAAAAAAATCTACGCACTCAAAACCAACTTATCTTTGACAGCTAAAAACACTCCCTTGAGAAAAGACAGTTTCTTCAATAAATGGTGTCCAGAAAACTGGATTTCTGCATGCAGAAGACTGAAACAATACCCCTACCCAGCATTATATACAAAATTAAGAATGTATCAAAGTTCTAAATGTGGGGCCGGTGCTGTGGCATAGTGGGTAAGGCTACTGCCTGTGGTGCTAACATCCAGTATGGGCGCCTGTTCGAGTCCCAGCTGCTCCACTTCCTATCCAACTCCCTGCTATGGCCTGGGAAAGCAGTGGAAGATGGCCCATGTCCTTGGCCCCCTGCACCAATGTGGGAGACCAGGAAGAGGCTCCTGGGTCCTGGCTTTGTATTGGTGCAGCTCCAGCAATTGCGACCATCTGGGGAGTGAACCAGCAGACGGAAGACCTCTTTCTTTCTCTCTGCCTCTCCTTTTCTTTCTGTGTAACTCTGACTTTCAAATAAATAAATAAATCTTAAAAAAAAAGTTCTAAATGTAAAACCTGAAGCTATGAAATGATTAAAGGAAAATACAGGAGACACACTTCAAGACATGGACATATGGGCCCGGCGCCGTGGCTCACTTGGCTAATCCTCTGTCTGCGGCGCCGGCATCCCATATGTGCACCGGGTTCTAGTCCCGGTTGCTCCTCTTCCAGTCCAGCTCTCTGCTGTGGCCGGAGGGCAGTGGAGGACGACCCGAGTGCTTGGGCCCCTGCATCCACATGGGGGACCAGGAGGAGGCACCTGGCTCCTGGCTTCGGATCGGCGCAGCACTGGCTGTAGCGGCCACTTGAGGGGTGAACCAACGGAAGGAAGACCTTTCTCTCTGTCTCTCTCTCACTGTCTATAACTCTACCTTTCAAATAAATAAATAAATAAATCTTTATAAAAAAAAGACATGGACATAACGTATTTTTATGGGTTTTTTTTGTTTTGTTTTTTAAAGATTTTATTTATTTGAAAGAGTTTCACAGAGAGAGGAAAGGCAGAGAGAAAGAGATGAGGTCTTCCATCCGCTGGTTCACTCCCCAGTTGGCTGCGATGGTCGGAGCTGCGCTGATCAGGAGCCAGGAGCTTCTTCCGGGTCTTCCACGTGGGTGCAGGGTCCCAAGGACTTAGGCCATCTTCCACTGCTTTCCCAGGCCATAGCAGAGAACTGGATCAGAAGTAGAGCAGTTGGGACGTGAACCGGCGTCCATTTGGGATGCTGGCACTGCAGTCAGCAGCTTTACCCGCTACGCCACAGCTGACCCCCCGTATTTTTGGATAAGACCTAAAAGCACAAGCAACGAGAGCAAAAACAGACACATGGGATTATTTCTAACTGAGAAGTGCACAGCAAAAGAAATGATCAACAGAGTAAACAGGCAACTGACAAAATGGGAGAAAATGTTTACAAACTGTATAACTCAAGAAATTCAACAACAAAAATAAGCAACCCAGTTCAGAAATGGGCAGAGGATCTGACTATACATTTTTCAAAAGAAGAAATTCAAGTGGCCAATACATGAAAAATGCTCAGGATAACTAGCCGTTAGGGAAATGCAAGTAAAAACCACAATGAGGAATCATGTCAAGTTAGAATTGCTGTTTATTGCTATTCTAATACATTGTTAGTGGGAATGCAAATTAGTGCAGCCATTATAGAAATAATATAGTGATTCTTAAGAAACTAAAGATAGGCCTGCGCTGCAGCTCACTAGGCTAATCCTCCACCTTGCGGCGCTGGCACATCGGGTTCTAGTCCCGGTCCGGGCACCGGATTCTGTCCCGGTTGCCCCTCTTCCAGGCCAGCTCTCTGCTGTGGCCAGGGAGTGCACTGAAGGATGGCCCAAGTACTTGGGCCCTGCACCCCATGGGAGACCAGGATAAGTACCTGGCTCCTGCCATCGGATCAGCATGATGCGCCCGCCGCAGTGCGCTGGCCGCGGCGGCCATTGGAGGGTGAACCAATGGCAAAGGAAGACCTTTCTCTCTGTCTCTCTCTCTCACTGTCCACTCTGCCTGTCAAAAAAAAAAAAAAGAAACTAAAGATAGATCTACCATATGACCCAGCTATCCTACTTCTAGGAATATATAAAGAGGAAATGAAGTCAGCATTTGAAAGAGATACCTGGGGGCCAGCATTCTGGCTCATTTGTAAAGATGTAGCCTGCCATTCAGCTATCTCATCTGAGTTCTCGTTCATGGCCTGGCTGCTCCACTTCTGATCCAGCTGCCTGCTAATATGCCTGGGAAAGCAGCAGAAGTTGGCCCAATTGGGCCCTTGCTCCATATATGGGATACCCAGAAGAAACTCTGGCTTCGGCCTGGCCCGGCCCCAACCTGGGCATTGCTGCCATTTGGCGAGTTAAAGTGGTTGGAAGATTCTCTCTCTCTTTTCCTCTTTCCCTCTGTCTCCCTCTCTCTCCCTCTCTCCGTCTCTGCCTTTCAAATAAATAAATGTATTAAAAAATTTAAGAAATAAATTCAGTCCCATGTGTATTGCAGAACTATTCATAGCATCAAAGATATGGAATCAGTGAACAAAGGAAATGTGGTATATATATATGTGTGTATACACACACATGGAATATTACTCAGCTATAAAAACAATGCATTCTTGATATTTACAACAAACTAGATCAAACTGGAAATCATTCTGCTAAGTGGCTAAATCAGACACAGAAAGACAAACACCACATGTTTTCTTTCATTTTTGGAAGTTTATATATATATAGCTAGATAGATATGCATGTATATACTAAATGTATTAAAAACGTGTGTATATATTTTACTATATATATATACTCAAAATGTGTAGAAGCATATTGTTTGGTATACAGGTATTTATAAATGTTATCTTCAGTGAATTAACCTACCCCTTACATAATAACATATATGCTTATTTCATCATTTTCTAATCTGTCTCATAAATCCCATGTTAGGTGATATTAATATACCTACCCCTATAGTATAGTAGAGTATACATATAGTGTTTATATATGAAGCCAATGTGACAAAATGTTAAAAACTGGTAAATTTATGTGTACTCACTGAACTCTTCCTTATACTTTATTATTTGAAATATTTTAAAATAAAAAGAAAAAATGCACATTGCATTCCTATTTTAGTAAACATATATCAAAGAAAAAGCTAGAGGATACTTTACTTTCTTTGACTTTTTTTATCATGTGACTTTGTTTTAAGATTTATTTATTTATTTGAAAGTCAGAGTTACACACAGAGAGAAGGAGAGGCAAAGAAAGAGAGAGAGAGAGAGAGAGAGGTCTTCCATCCGATGGTTCACTCCCCAACCGGCTGCAATGGCTGGAGCTGAGCCAATCTGAAGCCAGGAGCCAGGAGCTTCTTCCAGGTCTCCCACGTGGGTGCAGGGACCCAAGGACTTGGGCCATCTTCTACTGCTATCCCAGGCCATAGCAGAGAGCTGGATCAGAAGCTGAGCAACCAGGATAGGAACTGGCGCCCATATGGGATGCCGGCACTGCAGGCGACAGGTTTTTTTTTTATGCCACAGCGCCAGCCCCTTATGAGACTTCTTATCCTAGTGATACATAAGTTCTCAGATTGATGGAATCTTGATGGAAGAGGAGGGCCAAATAGACAGAATAGGTTTCACATTTTGGATGGTTTTAAGCTAACCCTATGTAAAACAAATAAAATAACACACTGTTGGGTTCAGCCCTGTAGCTTAATGGCTAAAGCTAACACCTGCAGTGTCGGCATCCCATATGGACACCTGCTCAAGTCTCAACTCTTCCACTTTGATTCAGCTATCTGCATCTGGCCCAGAAAGCAGTAGAAGATGGCCCAAGTCCTTGGGACCCTGCACCCATATGGGAGACCCAGAAGAAGCCCTTAGCTCCTGCTTTCGGTTTGTCCCAGCTCTGGTCGTTGTGGCCATTTGGGGAATGAACCAACAGATGGAAGCCCTCTCTTTTACACACACTTTCTTTCTCTCTCTCTCTCTCTGTCTCTGCCTCTCTGTACCTCTGCCTTTCAGATAAATAAACCTTTAAAAATAAATAAATAAAATACGCACTGCATATGTGGTAGAATACATTTGAAATTGTCTAATAGCTACGTTAAAATAACTAAATGGAAAAGTGGCATTAATTTGAACAGTGTATTTTATTTAATTCAATTATTCAAAATATTTCAAGGATATAATAAATATAAAATTGTTAATCAAGTATTTCATAATCTTTTTTTTTGTTCTAAGTCTTTGAAATCTAGCTTTCATTTTACATTTGGAAAACATCTCCATTTGAGCTAGCCATATTTCAAGTGCTTTCTAGCCACATGTGGCCACTGTTGGTGCACGTTGTTGGTGCAGTTCTAGGCCATCCTGCAGAACTTGTTTATAAATATAGAAAACCTCGCCATTGTCTGAGATTACTGGCAAGCTGCACTTGGAACAAGTGTTTGTGTTAGAAGCCGGCGCCGTGGCTCACTAGGCTAATCCTCCACCTTGCAGCGCCGGCACATCGGGTTCTAGTCCCGGTTGCCCCTCTTCCAGGCCAGCTCTCTGCTGTGGCCAGGGAGTGCAGTGGAGGATGGCCCAAGTACTTGGGCCCTGCACCCCATGGGAGACCAGGATAAGTACCTGGCTCCTGCCATCGGATCAGCGTGATGCGCCCGCTGCAGTGCGCTGGCCGCGGCGGCCATTGGAGGGTGAACCAATGGCAAAGGAAGACCTTTCTCTCTGTCTCTCTCTCTCACTGTCCACTCTGCCTGTCAAAAAACAAACAAACAAACAAGTGTTTGTGTTAGAATAAGTTTGTTCTAAGCTGCATTTGGAACAAAGTATCATATTGCTTAGTTTGATTACTTGGTTTATATTTCACTCAGTATTTAATCATTTTTCAACTTAATTGAGGGTAATTGACAAATATAATTATAGAAATTTAAGATGTATCATATGATGATTTCACAAGTTTAAATATTTTGAAATGATTACCATAGTCAATTTAGTTGAGATATCCATCTACTTACAGTTAATGATTCTTTTGTGCATTGTAGGACAATTTAAGTACTCCCTAGCAGATTTCATGAGCCTTCGTCTACACTACTCTATTTTTTTTAACTATTATCACATTATACATTAGCACTTATTCATCTTATACCTGTAAGTTTATAACCTTTAACCATTATCTAGTCATTTCCTGCGTTGCTCAAGCCCTGGCAGCTACTATTCCAATCCCACTTTCTTTAAGTTCATTTTTTAGATTGCACATATAAATGACATCAGACAATATTTGTCTTTCTTTGTCTAATGTATTCCACTTAGCATAATGCCCTCTAGGTTCATTCACATTGACACAAATGACAAGATTTCTCTCTTTTTGTGGCTAATATTCCATATTTTTATAAGTACACCCCACATTTTCTCTATCCATTCATGTCCATGAATACTTGGTTGCTTCCATGTCTCCGGTGCTGTGAATAACAAACAGTACAGTGAACATGGGGAAGCAGATATCTCTTTGAGATTCTGATTTCATTTCCTGCAGAAAGTATCTAGAAATTCCATTGCTGGATTATCTTTTTGGGGAACTACCAAGTATTTTTCAATTTATATTTCCCAAAGAGTTCCTTTTTATTTATTTATTTATTTATTTTGACAGGCAGAGTGGACAGTGAGAGAGAGAGACAGAGAGAAAGGTCTTCCTTTTGCCGTTGGTTCACCCTCCAATGGCCGCCGCGGCTGGTGCACCGCGCTGCTCCAAAGGCAGGAGCCGGGCCGGCGCTGCGGCTCACTAGGCTAATCCTCCGCCTTGCGGCGCCGGCACACTGGGTTCTAGTCTCGGTTGGGGCGCCAGATTCTGTCCCCGTTGCCCCTCTTCCAGGCCAGCTCTCTGCTGTGGCCAGGGAGTGCAGTGGAGGATGGCCCAAGTCCTTGGGCCCTGCACCCCATGGGAGACCAGGATAAGTACCTGGCTCCTGCCATCGGATCAGCGCCGTGTGCCCACCGTAGCGCACCGGCCGCGGCAGCCATTGGAGGGTAAACCAATGGCAAAGGAAGACCTTTCTCTCTGTCTCTCTCTCTCACTGTCCACTCTGCCTGTAAAAAAAAAAAAAAAGGCAGGAGCCAGGTGCTTCTCCTGGTCTCCCATGGGGTGCAGGGCCCAAGCACTTGGGTCATCCTCCACTGCCCTCCCGGGCCACAGCAGAGGGCTGGCCTGGAAGAGGGGCAACCGGGACAGAATCTGGCGCCCCGACCGGGACTAGAACCCAGTGTGCCAGTGCCGCTAGGCGGAGGATTAGCCTATTGAGCCGTGGCGCCGGCCCTTTTTAATTTTTAATACATTCACTAACCTAACCTTTGTTATCTCTTGTCCTTCTGATAATAACCATCCTAAAAGCATAAGATGATTATCTCATTGTGGTTTTAATTTGCATTTATGTGATAATTAGTGAAGTTGAGTACCATTTCATATACCTGCTAAGTTTTTAGCTATTGAGTTGTATGTGTACCTCTTATATTCTGGATATTAATCCTGATCAGATATGTGGTTCGCAAGTGTTTTCTTCCCCATTTGTATGTTGCGTTTTCATTTTGTTGATATTTCCTTTGTTGTGCAGAGTTTTTTGTTTGTTATAGCCCCATTTGTTTTTGTTCTTGTGGTCTGTGCTTTTGCTGGTTTACCCAAAAAATGACTGCCAAGACAAATGTCAAGGAATTTTTACTCTATTTTTTTTAGTTTTATCATTTTAAGTCTTACATTTAAACTTTTAATACATTTCAAGTTAATTTTGATAAGTGGTCTAAGAAAGGAGATTTTTTTTTCTTTTGAATGTGGGATCTCTTTTTTCTAATACTATTTATTGAACAGACTACTTTTCTCTCATGTGCACTTTGGACTGTGTTGTATATTAATAGCTTGTATATGCTTGGTTTTATTTCTGGGATCTGAATTCTGTCCTAGTGGTCTGTGTATCTGGGCATATACCAATATGATGGTGATTTGAATCCTAGGGCTTTTTGTAATAGAGCTTGAAATCAAGAAGTGTGGTGTTTTGAACTTTGTTCTTTCAAATATTTCCTTGGCTAATTGTGGTCTTTCAAGGTTCCATATGAATTTCATATTTTTCTGTTTCCATAAAAAATATCTTTAGAACTTTAGTAAATATTGAACCTGGAGATTCCTTTGAGAAATAAAGGTATTTTAACATTGATTCTTCTAAGCCATTAACATAGTATATCATCTCATTTATTTGTGTCTTCTTCAGTATCCTTCATCAGTGTCTGATAGCTTATGTCAAAGATTTCTGTGATGAAAATTACAAAGCTTAAAAAAAGAGATAGAAAAGGACACCAAAAAATGGAAAAAATTTCCATGTTCATGCATTGGAAGGATCAATATCATCAAAACGTCCATACTACCAAAAGCAATTTACAGATTTAATGCAATCCCAATCAAAATACCAATGACAGTCTTCACAGATCTAGAAAACATGATGCTAAAATTCATAAGGAAACAAAAGAGACCCCCAAATAGCTAAAGCAATCTTATACAACAAAAACAAAACCATAGGCATTACAAATACCAGGTTTAAAGACATACCAGAGGGCAGCTATAATCAAAACATCCTGGTACTGGCACAACAGACTTGGATACCAATGGAATAGAATAGAAAATCCAAAAATCAATCCATGCATCTACAACCAACTTATCTTTGACAAAGGAACAAAATCTATTCCTGGAGCAAGGACAATCTCTTTAACAAATGGTACTGGGGAAACTGGATCTCCATATGCAGAAGTATAAAGCAAGACCCCTGTGTTACACCTTATACAAAAATCCACTCAAAATTAATCAAAGACCTAAATCTACAACCAGATACCATCAAATCAGTACAGAACATTTGGGAAACTGCAAGACATTGGCATAGGCAAAGACTTCTTGGAAAAGACCCCAGAAGCACAGGCAATCAAAACCAAAATGGACAAATGGGATTACATCAAGCTGAGAAGCTTGTGCACTGTAAAGGAAACACCCAGCAAAATGAAGAGGCAACCGACAGAATGGGAGAAAGTATTTGCAAACTACGCAACTCATCAAGGGGTGACATCCAGAATCTAAAAAGCACAAAAAACTCAACAACAGCAAAACAAACAATCCAGTTAAGAAATGGGCAAAAGACTTGAAAAGGCATTTTTCAAAAAAAGAAATCCAAATGGTACAAAAAAATGAAAAAATGCTCAGAATCACTAGCCATCTAGGAAATGCAAATCAAAACCACAGTGAGATTTCACCTCACCAGTTAGAATGGCTGTCAGATAGTAATCAACAAATAACAAATGCTTTTAAAGATATGGGGAAACATGTACCCCATAACATGTACCACTGTTGGTAAGAATGTAAACTGGGCCGGCACCGCGGCTCACTAGGCTAATCCTCTGCCTTGCGGCACCAGCACACCGGGTTCTAGTCCCGGCTGGGGCACCGCATTCTGTCATGGTTGCCCCTCTTCCAGGCCAGCTCTCTGCTGTGGCCCGGGAGTGCAGTGGAGGATGGTCCAAGTGCTTGGGCCCTGCACCCGCATGGGAGACCAGGAGAAGCACCTGGCAGCCACTGGAGGGTGAACCAACAGTAAAGGAAGACCTTTCTCTCTGTCTCTCTCTCTGTCACTGTCCATTCTGCCTGTCAAAAATAAAAATAAAAAATAAAAAAAAGAATATAAACTGGTGGAGCCACTGTGGAAGACAGTATGAAGATACCTCAGAAATCTGAATATAGCCACCCCACTCTGGGGAATTTACCCAAACAAAAAGAAACCAACATACTAAAGAGTAATTTTTACCCCCATTTATTGCACCTCAATTCACAATACCTAAGATATAGAGTCAACACAGATGTCCATCAGCTATTGATTGGATAAAGAAATTATGGCTTATATACACTGTGGAATCCTATACAGCAGTAAAAAAAATATATATATATACGAAATCCTGCCATTGCAACAAAATGGAGGCAACTGGAAATCCTTATACTTAGTGAAATAAGCCAGTCCCAAAAAGCCAAATACCATACTGTTGTCCCTGATCTGTGGTGACTAATAGAGCACCCAAAGATTAATCTATAGGATTGAAATAGACATTTTGAGATGCGATGTTTTTTTTTTAAGATTTATTTATTTATTTGAAAGTCAGAGTTACACAGAGAGAGAAGAGGCAGAGAGAAAGAGAGAGGTCTTCAGTCTGATAGTTCACTCCCCAGATGGCCACAACAGCCAGAGCTGTGCCAATCTGAAGCCAGGAGCCAGGAACTTCTTCCAGGTCTCCCATGTGGGTGCAGGGGCCAAAGGACTTGGGCCATCTTTTGCTGCCTTCCCAGGCCATAACAGAGAGCTGTATTGGAAGAGGAGCAGCCAGGACTAGAACTGGCACCCATTTGGGATGCCAGCGCTTCAGGCCAGAGCGTTAACCCTCTGCGCCACAGCGTCAGCCCCAAGATGCAGTGATTTTTAACAGCTTTTTTCTTGACTGTGGAGGAACAGTGTTTTTCTTTTTCTTTTTTTTCCTTGAAACTATTTGTTGAACTCTTTACTTAGCATAGGATTAATCTTGTGAGTGTAATTTAACTGAAAATAGATCTTTATAAAAAATAAGAATGGGAATGTGAGAGGGAGAAGGAAGAAGGGTAGGTGCATGGGCAGGAGGGAGGGAAGAGTAGGAAGTATCACTATAGTCCTGAAGCAGTATATACATGAAATTTGTGTACCTTAAATAAAATTTTTAAAAGAAGTCTGATTGTTTTCAGGATATAGATCTTTCATCCCCTTGATTAAATTTATTCCTAAGTATTTTGTTGTTTTTAATGCTCCTAAAATGGATTTATTTTGCAGATCATTCATTATTAATAGATAGAAACACAATTGATTTGTGAATATTGAATTTACATCTTGCACCTTTACTGAATTTGTTTATCTGTTCTAATTGCCTTTTGGTGGAGTCTTGAGTGCTTCTATATATAAAAATCTGGTCATCTGCAAACAGAGAAGACAGTAGTTATGTTCTATAAAGTCACTGTTAACACTGAATTCCAGAATACTCAGTTAATTCTTCTAGGGGAAAATCAGGGTTAGATTCCTGTGAGCCTCTAGTCAGAACAAATATATTGAAAAAGTGATCAGCACAAAACCATATTTTATGTGTGATTCTGTTTAAAGATAAATTATTTAATATATGTTGCTGATTGGGTAATATTAAACTCATGGCCAGCATCACTGTAACTCATGCCTGAATAATGTATTTTCATATCACAGCAGTCTTGCATTTAGTACTCCAGGCAACACTGCAATACTATGCTGGGAGATCATTTTAAATGGTGAAATTACCAACAAAAAGCCCAAAAAGGTGTCACTAGATAGACTGTAAATAAGACATTTGTTTTAAGCATGAGATTTAAGAGAAGGCAAAATGTCACTTTGTTCAACTTTAGTCAGGATCTTTCACATTGAATGACTCAATTTTTTCTCATCTAAACGTACCTACCAGTGACCATAACATGCTGTTAGTATTGATTTGAGGCTTACAAATAAATTTTAGCAACTAAGTAAAATCACGAATACAGAATCCATGAACAATGAAGATCAATCATATTTTCTGCATATTTAATAATGAGCTTGAATGACTCATAATGAAAATAATTTGGAAAATAAA
This sequence comes from Oryctolagus cuniculus, assembly GCF_051225735.1. NCBI lineage: Eukaryota > Metazoa > Chordata > Mammalia > Lagomorpha > Leporidae > Oryctolagus > Oryctolagus cuniculus. The sequence continues at coordinate 29,973,772 of NC_142873.1, forward strand.
TAGCAATTTTTCCTTAATATAATATTCTGACTACACAAAATTTCTATTGGAGAGTTAATATCTAAAAGCAGTTTAATACAATTAGCTTGAGAAAATTCCAATTAACACATATTGAAAAATACTTACATTTCAGAATAACTATTGGTCTTGGCTTTCTTTTCATTTTATCGTTAAATAACACTCAGCCCAAAAAGTTGTCAGAAATAACTCCACGAATATAAAAATTTGAAATAATGTGACCCAGTGGAGTAATAGAAAAATGATTAGCATTAAACTACTGAATAAAATAATGTTTCAAAATATTTTCTGTGAAAAGTAAAACAAAGCTTTATTCAAATATAATATTACTGAGGCAACAACAATATTTTCCTTAAAAGACAAGATATATTTCAAATTTGCAGGTCAGAGATTTTACATATTCTTTTCTGTGAAGTGTGGATTTTTCAAGTAAATTAACTTAGAGTGAAAATATTTTCTCTATATATCTGTTGTTCTTGTTGCCCCAACAATTAAGTATCAGGACTGAGATTCAGAACTAGATTGTTACTCCCAGTTCATGCCTTTAACCATTACATTATACTATTTTTACATATCTATGAGACCTGATCATAATATTACCAGGGTATAAAACGTGCAAATTTCATGACTCTTAAAAATTAGAAAAGGAGTATTTCTGTAAAGTTTTAAAACTGGAGAGTGCACAATGTTTTCCTGGGTGGTTCAGCTGTAGCTTCATTCCAAACCAACACAATAATTGACAGTGTTTTCTTCACAGTACATGAGGAAAAATAGAAGAAAATGCAATAATTGGATGAAAGAAAAAGAAACTTTACATCAGCCTCATAGATATGACATATGTGTATGTATTTAAATACATATATTATGTCTTTGATCTTAAATAACTTGAAGATCTCGAAGAACTGATGATCTATGAGGAATTCAATAAACCAGGGTTAGGAATATGAGATAGTCCCATCAGCTACAGGAAACCTGGAAGTCTTCCTTAAGCTTGCCTTGCAGGAAATTGGGAAGCCCTGTGGGACAAGAGGAATTAGGGAGAAATAGCAAGGAAGAGTGATTGGGCCAACTTAGCTGGTAATAATTGTTCAGTGTGTGATTCTCTAAGGGTATCATGGTGTCCTTTGATCACAGAACCTCCTCTCCTAGCCCTCTTTCTTTTTCCCTAATTGCATTGTGATTATAACATAGCAGAGAAATTCTTTCTATAGTAACGTACAGTTCTTGTTTTGGGAATTACACTCTTTTATTCTGATGTAATAGGTAGAGTTTTTGGATACATAGATATATAGATATTAAGAATAGCCTTTATATTTCTATCTATGTATAGAATATTTTCCTGAACAAATAAACTACTATAGGAGAAATATCTAAGTAGTTAACTTAGAACATAGTTCTCTTTATATGTGAACAAATGTTTGAATCCCCAGGGGGCACCAAAGCTTCTGATATAGGAACCCTTTGTCAGGTGATCTCATGAAATTCTAAAGTATAATGGTGGTTACCAGAGGCTGAGACTGGAACAGGGGATGAGGGATAAGGAAAGGTAGATTAATGTGTATTAAGCTACAGCTAAGTAGGTAGGAGTAAAAAGTTCTGGAATTCTCTTGCATAGTTGAATGACTATAGAAAATATTCATGTATTATATATTGCTGTATTTTAGAAAAACACAAAACACTGGAAGATAGGATTTGAGATGTTTTTACCACAAAGAAATATAACATTTTGGGGAGACAGAAATATTTACTTTGGATTGGACATTAGACAATGTATACATTTATTGAAATGTCACATAGTACACCATAAATGTGTGAAGTTTTTATATCAAAAATGTTTTAAATAAAATTACTTTGCCACAGTGGTGTTTATTATTATATCCCTTGAGAATCCAGCATTGGAAACCTCTAGATTTGTCCATACATTTCAGGAATGGAGCCATCAATCTCATGCAACCAACAGTAATTATAACACTAACTAACTTACATGTGTGTCTGTGTGTATGTGTGTGTGTGTATGCATGATGTAGTGGGAAATATCGAAAATTACCTTAGTGAATAAAATGTCCCAAGATTCCCTATTTTATAGAATTAAGGTAAGCTAGGCCGGCGCTGTGGCTCAATAGGTTAATCCTCTGCCTGTGGCGCCGGCACATTGGGTTCTAGTTAGTCCCGGTCGGGGCGCCGGATTCTGTCCCAGTTGCTCCGCTTCCAGTCCAGCTCTCTGCTGTGGCCCGGGAGTGCAGTGGAGGATGACCCAAGTACTTGGGCCCTGCACCCACATGGGAGACCAGGAGAAGCACCTGGCTCCTGGCTTTGGATCAGCACGGTGCACTGGCCATGGTGTGCTCGCCGCAGCGGCCATTGAGGGGTGAACCAACGGAAAAAGGAAGACCTTTCTCTCTGTCTCTCTCTCACTGTCCACTCTGCCTATCAAAATAAATAAATAAATAAAAAATAAGAATTAAGGTAAGCTAGAAATTTCACATTAAGAGATTTTTGTCACTTTAACCTCCATTTTTCTACAGGTTGAGATTTACTTTGTCTCATTCATCTAACATCATTGAGTATTGTGTGGGATATTCAGGATTGGACATGATAGACATTGGCTCTGCCCATGTGGAATGTATAGTTATTGAGGACTACAATGATTAAGCAAATGATTACACAAATATGTATATATTGCAACTGTATTCAGTACTTTAAAAATATATCAAATTTTATAGGATACGGCAAAAGCAATGTTGAGGGACGTTTATAGCAATTGGTGCCTACATGAAGAAATTGGAAAAGTACCAAATGAACTATCAATGCATCTGAAGGATGTAGAAAAACAACAACAAACCAAACCCAAAATTAGTAGGAGGAAAGAAATAATTAAAATTTTGAGAAGGAATACACAAAATTGAGACCAAAAAATACAAAACATAGGTGAAATGAAATTTTTTGAAAAAATAAACAAAATTGATAAACTATTGGCCCTACTAACAAAAAAGAAAGACTCAAATCAATAAAATTAGACAAAAAAGGAAATACCAGATACCACAGAAATAAAAAGAATTATAAGGAATTACCACAAAGAGCTGTATGCCAACCAATTGGGAAACCCAGAAGAAATGGATAGATTCCTAGACACATACAGTCTACCAAATTGAGTCATGAAGACATAGAAAACATATAGATACCAATAACCAAGATAGAAATTGAATCAGTAATAAAGACACTCTCAACAAAGAAAAGCCCAGGACCAGATGGATTAACTGCTGAATTTTACCAGACATTTAAAGAAGAACTAGCTCCAATTCTTCTCAAGGTATTCAAAACAATTGATAGGGAGGGGATCCTCTCAAAATCCTTCTGTGAGGCCTGCATCACCTGAATATCTAGCAAGAAAAAGATACAACAGAGAAAGAAAACAATAGACCAATGTCCCTGATGAACATAGATTCAAAAATCTATTAGCTAACTGAATCCAAGAACACATGGGAAAGATCATTCATGTGGACCAAGTGGGATTTATCCCTGGTATACAGGGATGATGCATCACAAGAACAAACTGAAGAATAAAAACCATATGATTATCTCAATAGATGCAGAGAAAGCATTTGATAAAATACAATACCATTTCATGATGAAAACTCTAAGCAAATTAGATACAGAAGGAACATTCCTCAACAGAATCAAGGCACTTCATGAAAAACCCACACCCAGCATCCTGTTTGATGGGGAAATGTTGGAAGCATTCCCCCCTAACATCCAGAACCAGACAAGGATGCCCACTCCCACCATTGCATTTAATATAGTCCTAGAAGTTTTAGCCAGAGCCTTTAAGCAAAAAAAAAGAAATCAAAGAGATACAAATTGAAAAGGAGGAAATCAAACTATTCCTATTTGCAGATGACATGATTCTATATATAGGGGATCCAAAACACTCCACTGAGAGGCTATTGAAACTCATAACACTGTTTGGTAAAGTGGCAGGATATAAAATCAACACACAAAAATCAGTGGTTTTTGTGTACATAGACAATGTCAAGGCTAAGGAAGAACTTCTAAGATCAGTCCCATTCACAATAGCTCCCAAAAGAATTAAATACCTGGGAATAAATTTAACCAAGGATGTCAAGGATATCCATGATGAAAATTACAAAACACTAAAGAAAGAAATAGAAGGAAATATTAAAAAATGAAAAAGTCTTCCATGTTCATGGAATGGAAGAATCAATATCATCAAAATGTCCATATTACCAAAAGCAGTTTACAGATTCAATGTGATCTCTAGCAAAATACCAATGACATTCTTCACAGATCTAGAAAAAATGATGCTAAAATTTATATGGAAACACAAAGAGACCCTGAATAGCTAAAGCAATCTTATACAGCAAAAACAAAGCCAGAGGCATCACATACTACAGGGAAGCTATCATCAAAACATCCCAATACTGGCACATAAACAGATTTGTAGACCATTGGAACAGAATAGAAACTCCAGAAAGCAAGCCATGCATCTACAACCAACTTATCTTTGACAAAGGAGCTAAATCAGTCTCTGGAGCAAGGACAGTCTCTTTAGCAAATGGAGCTGGGGAAACTGGATCTCCATGTGCAGAAGTATGAAACTAGACCCATACTTTACACTTTACACAAAAATCCAATCAAAATGGATCAAAGACCTAAATCTACAACCAGATATCATCAAATCAGTACAGAACATTTGGGAAACTGCAAGACATTGACATAGGCAAAGGCTTCCTGGAAAAGACTCTAGAAGCACAGGCTTCCTCATACTATTTTTTGAACCCTTAGTGTATGATTAGCTATACAATCATTAAGTAAACTGAAAATAGATCTTTGTAAAAATTAAGAGTGGGAATGGGAGAAGGAGGAAGGATTAGAGCATGGGCGGCAAGGGTGGAAAGTGTCACTATGTTCATAAATCTGCATATATGAAATACTTGAAACTCATATAACCTAAATACAATTTTTTAAAAGTCTGATAATTGTGCAAGAGCTTATAATAGGAGACTCTAGCTTAGATGATGTGATCGGATCTCTGGAAAATTCTCATTTGTTCTAAAACCTGAAGGGTAGAGAATAGTATTGTGTGGAGGCCTTGAATTGTGGGATGATTTAGCTATTGACAGAGAATCTGTGATTGCAAAGAAGTCTCAATTAGCTCTAGTTTAGAATGCAAAGAGGAGAATAGCCTTCAGGACAACTGAAGTGTGGTGGCCATATTGACTATTTTGTGTTTATTCTGAGTGCATTGGGAAGTGCCATGAAAAGTTTAAATGGGGGATTCTTATGATCAGATTTGTACTGTGAAGAGCATAAGGACTATGTATTCATAACTGGTTAGAAGAGAGCAATTTTGACTAGACATGATGGGACCCTGGACTTAGGTAATAATAGTGAAAGGTTTTTAAATATATTTTAGCAGAGCTGATAAAACTGGTGGATAATTTGGTGTGGACATCAGTAGCTAGGTAATTTATCTACTATAGATGAAAAAATTCTTGATGAAAATGCTTATTGTATTTTGGAACAGATACAGAATCAGTGATTTAAAAAAAGACTGTTTAGCATTATTTATTTTTGAGTGTTTTTCCTGAGATAGTGTTTTAAATATTAGTTAAATATTAAATATTAATTAAATATTTGTCAAGTACTAAAACAGTAGAGGTATTATATATAAATGGCTCTAAATCTCAAAAATAGGAGTTATAAGTAGTAATGTATTTAACCTTGAGTTTAGACTTTGTTTCTAAAGCACTATCAGCTTACATTAAATTTAGAACTTTGATGGAAAAGTTTTTGAGCATATTCTTTTTGCTTTGTTCTTAAGGAAAATAGTAGCTTGAAAATAACCATCTCTTATTCAGCTCCACCAGTGTTAATTTTAATTTTGTAAAGTTATTTTTTAACTCAAGTTTTGTAAAAACAAAAATGCTATATTTCATCCTTCTGGCACCATTAAATGTTGCTTTCTTATTAGTTCTGCTTTGGAGATTGAAAAGGGGGTGAAATTATTTGATTAAAATCCCAAAACAGATGGATTATAAAAAACATTCTTAAAAGCTTACAGGATTGAAATGAAGCTAATATATGTTTTTTCCAAAACTATAAATGTATAGGTATACTTTTATTACTTTATCTTCTATAAAATGTGATCCCAACACTCAAGGGTTACATGTGGGAACTACTTGGAACCATTCAAAGTTTGAGCCTTTAAGCCTTCCTGTTAATTAGCATAAGTTACTGCTGGGAATTGTGAAACTTATGTTTAATACTGCATAAAATGCAAATGAAATTTTTTAATCATTAATGCCATGATCTCTAGCTTCAGAGCTACAGAATTTATTAGAGTAGAAATAAACTTTTCCTTTCTTCAGTGAGTCACTATTATTTTTATTCAAATATATTGTAGACTTCCAGTGGGAAGTTAAACTATTAACCTCATTTCTTTTTTTCTTTTTTTTTAAAGATTGATTTATTTATTTAAAAGTAAGTTTTACAGAAAGAGAGGGAAAGGTAAACATCTTCCATCTACTGATTCATTCCCCAGCTGTCCGCAACTGCCACTGCTGAGCCAGGCCAAAGCCAGGAACAGGGAGCCTCTTCCTAGTCTCCCACATGGGTGACAGGGGCCCGAACACCCAGGGCATCCTCTTGTGCTTTTCCCAGGCCATCACTGATCTGGATGGAAAGTGGAGCAGTGGAGATACAAAACGGTACACATGGTGCAATGGAGGTACAAACCAGTACCTGCCATGCCACTGTACTGGCCCCATATCAACCTCATTTCTAAAGACTTCTAAATGTCTTTATATGTTGCAGAAGTAAAATGAAAAACAAATTAGACCCTCAACTTTTCTCTTTATCTCTCTGATGTATTCATTCCTTCAGCCAACCAACCCACCAGCCATCCCATCCAATCACCAGCCAACCAAACATTTACAAACCTGCAGAGTACCTGGCATTCTTAGATATTGTCAATGAAAAGATGAACAACACACTTTCCCTGAGCCAGAGGAATCTATGTGCTGACAGAAGAAAATAATTCTGTAGTCAGTAATCGCAATAAAATCTTACTGCCATGATAGACATATGTATGAAATGAGAAAAATGTATTATCAAATAAGGTTAAGGAATACTGAGTTTAATGAATTTAAGCAAATTTCTCTACTGTAGAACTCTAGAATGTTCCAAATGCTAACATACATTGTGAATCTCCAAAACGGGCATCTGGTATTAAGTATTTTTCCAATATTCTTCCCAAAAGTTAGAGATGACAACCAGCTTAAAAGAAATTTCTAACCATAATTCTTGCTAAGCTCCCTGCAGGAACTTGATGAGAACATAAAGAATTTTGAAACATAGCTTTTACTTTGTAAGGAAAAGAAAAAGATAAAGAGGAATACATAAATCTGTACTTCAAAATTTTATCTTCTCAACCCCTAACTTCCCCCCAAAGCATATCTTTGCCCTGATGTGGAGGCTTCTGTGCTTTCTTGCTTTTGAATGTCTCATCAGTCTTACAGAGTTAATCTCTGTCCTGTTGTTGAAACTTACCTGATACTTTAAAAATCACAATATTTATAATTTTAAGTCCTGTTGCCAATAGTTATAGGAGTTTGGAGAAATTACTTTTTGTTTGTTCCTTTCTCTTCTCCTCCTTCTCTTGCTAGTAAAATGAAAAAGCAGTTAATTCTGTCTCCTCTCTTAAGTTCAGCTGAGACTGATCCTAGAGCAGTTCTTCTTATCCTGCTGTCCATAGATCCATAACGTTTAGAAGATTACAAATGGCCAACATGCACATGAAAAATTGTTCAAGATCACTAGCAATCAGGGAAATGCAAATCAAAACCATAATGAGGTTCCACCTCACCCCGGTGAGAATGGCTTACATGCAGAAATCTGCCAACAACAGATGCTGGCGAGGGTGTGGGGAAAAAGGGACACTAACCCACTGTTGGTGGGAATACAAACTGGTAAAGCCACTATGGAAGTCTGTCTGGAGATTCCTCAGAAGCCTGAATATAACCATACCATTCAACCCAGCCATCCCACTCCTTGGAATTTACCCAAAGGAAATTAAATTGGCAAACAAAAAAGTTGTCTGCACATTAAGTTTATTCCAGCTAAATTCACAATAGCTAAGACCTGGAATCAACCTAAGTACCCATCAACAGTAGACTGAATAAAGAAATTATGGGATATGTACTTTATAGAATACTATACAGCAGTCGAAAACAGTGAAATCCGGTCATTTGCAACAAAATGGAGGAATCTGGAAAACATTATGCTGAATGAAATAAGCCAGTCCCAAAGGGACAAATATCATATGTTCTCCCTGATTGGTGACAACTAACCAAGCACCAAAAAGGAAACCTGTTAAAGTGAAATGAACACTATGAGAAACAGTGACTTGATCAGCCCTTGCCCTGACTGTTGATGAACAACTTAATATGTTATCCCCCTTAGTATTTTTTTGTTTGTTCTAATTAATACTATTGGTTGAATTCTGTAATTAATACAGTTATTCTTAAGTGTTGAAACTTAACTGAAAAGTGATCCCTGTTAAATATAAGAGTGGGAATAAGAAAGGGAAGAGATGTACAATTTGGGACATGCTCAAGTTGACTTGCCCCAAACGGTAGAGTTAGAAACATACCAGGGGATTCCAATTCAATCCATCAAGGTGGCATGTACCAATGGACTAGTGGTCCAAGTGATCAATTTCTGTTCACAATTGATCATAATGATAGGACTAAGAGTCAAAGGGAGCACATAAACAAGACTAACTGACAGATACTAACTGACAGAATAATAAAGGGAGAGAATGATCCAACATGGGAAGCGAGATACACAGCAGACTCATAGAATGGCAGATGTCCTAAACAGCACTCTGGCCTCAGAATCAGCCCTTAAGGCATGTGGATCTAGCTGAAAAGCCCATGGGAGTATTTTAGGCTTGGAAAGCCAAGACACTCTGTCAAAAAAAAAAAAAAAATGACCTAAATGAAAGATCTCCGCGAGTGAGATCCCAGTGGAAAGAACAGGTCATCAAAGAAGGAGGTACCTTTCTCTAAAGGGAGGCTAGAACTTCTACTTTGACTACGACCTTGTCTAAATGTGATCAGAGTCGGTGAACTCAAAAGGCTTCCATAGCCTTGGCAACTCCTGACAAGAGCCTAGGGTGATTACTGATGCCATAAACAAGAGTGTCAATTTGTTAAGTTAACAACAGGAGTCACTGTGCACTTACTCCTCATGTAGGATATCTGTCCTTAATGTGCTGTACATTGTGATTTAATGCTATAACTAGCACTCAAACAGTAAATTTCACTTTGTGTTTCTATGTGGTTGCAAACTGTTGAAATCTTTACTTAATATATGCTAAACTGATCTTCTGTATATAAAGAGAATTGAAAATGAATCTTGATATGAATGGAAGGGGAGAGGGAGTGGGAAAGGGGAGGGTTGCGGGTTGGAGGGAAGTTATGGGGGGAAGACATTGTAATCCATAAGCTGTACTTTGGAAATTTATATTCATTAAATAAAAGTTAAAAAAATCAAAAAAAATAAAGTTTAGAGGATTAGAATTCAGGGGTCTCGGGACCAGTGTTTTGGTGCAGCAGATTAAGCCATGGCCTAATATGCTGGCATCCAATATGGGCACCAGTTCAGGTCCCAGTTGCTCCACTTCTGATCCGACTCCTTGCAAATGCTTCTGGGAAGGTAACAGGAAATGGCCCAAGTACATGGGTTCCTGTACCCATGTGGGAGACCCAGATAGAGCTTCAGGCTCCTGGCTTTGAACTGGCCTAACCTTGGCCATTGTGGGCATTTGGGGAATGAACTGGCAGATGGAAGATATTCTCTCTCTCTCTTCTCTCTCTCTCTCCCTCTCTCACTCTGCTTCCAGATAAATAAATACATCTTTTTAAAAAATAACAATAATAAAAAGATCTTTCAAACTGAGAAAAAATAAAATATTTATTTTCATTAATATCTGACTGAAGATTAGAATTTCCATGAATATAAGCAACAAACCAGTAATACCTTGACTGTGCAACCAGTAACACTCACAGACATGTATTTAAATAAATTGTTCTGAAAAAAGGTCTGTAGGCTTCGTAACAGGTCCTTAGCCCAAGACCAAATTAAGAACCCTTTTCCGGGGCCAGCAATGTGGCGTAGCGGGTAAAACTGCTGCCTGCAGTGCCAGCATCACATATGAGCACTGATTCTAGTTCCTGCTGCTCCATTTCCGATCCAGCTCTCTGCTATGGCCTGGGAACAGTAGAAGATGGCCCAAGTCCTTGGGCCCCTGCACCTGCAGGGGAGACCTGGAAGAAGCTCCTGGCTCCCAGCTCCGGCCATTGAGGCCAACTGGGGAGTGAACCAGCGAATGGAAGATATCTCTCTCTCTCTCTCTCTCTCTCTCTCTCTCTCTGCCTCTCCTTTCTGTGTAACTCAGACTTTCAAATAAATAAATAAATAAATCTTTAAAAAAAAAAAAAAAAAAAAACCCTGTCCTAGAGGAATCCCTATTATACAGGTCAAATAAGGATCTCTGGAGTTGAGAAGGCATTTTCTTCTTCTTTGTTACTTTTCCTGTCATTGATCTTCCCTGCCCTCTGTGTCAGACCTCTGAAATATACCTTTCTGTAAGATTTGTGCCCATTCTTCATGTTTGTTCTCCCAATATCTGCCACATCCATATAGATATTTGGATTAATTCATTCATTCATCAGTTATTTTGTGGGGATCTATTACCCAGTAAATTCTAGATACTGGAGATGCATCAGTGAACAGAGCAAACAATAAACTTTGCCCTCATGGCAGTTTCATTCTAGTGGAGGAAAACAGATTATGAGCAGAATAAATAAAATATGTAGTATGTAGGCAGAATGCTGTTAAGTACTACGGGAAAATGAAACAAGGAAGGAAAATAGAGTTTTCCAGGAAAAAAGGGAGTTTTTAGTTTTTAAATGGAACAGGCATGGAAAGCTACACTGCTAGAGTCACGTTAGGTGCAGACTTGAAGGAAGTGAGGATGAGAGTCACTTTCTAATCCATGTGGACGGAACAGCAAATTCCAAAGCTTTAGTAAGCCTGGTGTGTTGGAAGAAGCCAGCAGGCCAGTGTGGCTAGAGTGAAGTGAATGTGAACCCTGAAGAAAAGGTAGAATTTCTATAAGCTGTCCAGCAGTTGTCAGCTGTCAGACTTGTATGATGCCTGTGATGTTGTTACGCTGTTGGAAGAGCAAACACTGTCTTCATTGAGGTTTGGCTGCATGAACTGTTTTGGTGTTGTGGGCAGGAACCTCTGGGCAGTGTTCTGTGCCTCTGGAAGTGGAATGACTCCTCCTATGGAGTTGCTCCTAGTCTGGATGCAAATAACTTATTTCTGAAAAATAAAAATTCTGTCTGCTGAAATGAGGATCTGCACTTTCAAACAAGGAGCAATGACATGTAAAAACAGTAATTTATTTTAAAGCCTTAAATCAAGTCAAACAGTAGACAATATAGCTACAGAGATACCTAGCAAGATATTGATATTGTAAGGAATGCCAGGCTGAGAATTTTGTTATTTAGTAAACACAAAAAACTGTTGAAGGCTGCTGACAAAATAGCACTGTCACATGATCAAATTAAGAGGTGTGTGTCAACATGTAGGGTGGATTGGGTAACAGTTTGGAAGGAGAGGTAGCCAATACCAAGGCATCATAACAGTTTAAGAATTAATATTTTAGAAAGATTGTAAAAGGGCACTGATCAATCCAAACTCAGAAACTCCAACAGTCAGAAGCACTTTATTTGGGATTTGGGGAATAGCAATTTAGAGACAGGTGCGGTTGGCCCTGAAATGTAGGAGCTTATAGGATGCCAAAGGATGAGAAGGAAGCAGGGCTAGGAGACTCGTAAGAGATAAAGAAAAAATTATAATCAGAATGGAAATGTCGGTAAAACAAGAGTCCAGTGGCCTCTTGATACATATCTTAAGCCAGTGGGCACAATGTAATTGCCCGGTCATTCTGGTTTTTCTGGATGCCTGTGGTCAAAGACTGGATGTGACCAGAGTTCAGGGTCCTAGGCAGCAGCTTGAATCCTGCATAAGTCCTGTTCCTTTAATGGCCTCTTGACTACATTTTGAAAAACTCTTTCAATGATACTTTCCCTTTTATTTTCACAGGCCTTATGTAACCTTTATAAACCTGTGTCAAGTGCAATAAATGAAAAAATGCATGTAGAACACTTGGCGTAGAGTATGAAACATAATAAATCCTGAATAGATATCTGCCTGTTTATGATGAGGACAGTGAAGCTCTCCAGTTCTACCTCTTCTATTTCCTTTGCCAACACATTCCCCTACCCGCTTTTTACATTGTGGTCTTCCCTGGAATTCTGTTTTAAGCACTTTTATGTTTTCTTGTGTGACCTTCTTTGGTAATTCTATCCACCTTCATGGCTGTAGCAAACACCAGTATGCTGGTGGCTCTCAAATCTGTGTTTCCAATTCAGGATCTGAAGTACCAGATCCGTGTCTTTAAATGACTATTGGTGTTTCTGAGACAGCAGCCCTACCAGTCTTCCAAATCTATATCATGTCAAACAGACCCCATTAAAACAACAAAAAAATGTTTATTTGTAAGGCAGGATGACTGGGGAGGGGTTGGGGGGCGTGGTTGGGAGAAAGCCTCTGCCGTATATTGTTTCACTCCCCGAATAGCCACAATGGCCAGGGCTAGGCCAGGATAAAGCCAGGAGCCAGGAACTTCATCCAAATCTCCCACACATGTGGTAGGCACCTAAGCACTTGGACTATCATATGCTGTTTTTCCAGACACATTAGCAGGGAGCTGGATCAGAAGCAGAGCAGCTGGTGCACTCTAATATGGGATGCCAATGTTGCAAGTGGCATCTTAACACACTGCCACAAGACAGCCCCAGACCTCATTTCCTTTGCGGACTTGCTTCTCTGCTTCTTTTGTTTATTCTCATGAATGCAGTACTATCCACAGATTTAGTGAGGCCAGAAATTTGGAAACCTGTCTTAACTCTTGCCTGTCCCCTACTCTTCATAGCCAGTCAGGTCTTTTAAGATACTTCCTCACTTGTGTTTTTTGCTGTCCATCTGCAGTGTCTAAACCTTAATTAAGATTTTCAGCACTTCCTATTTTATACCATAGCCTCATGTGTCTCCTGACAATTACCTGCCTCCAAATCTGCAACTACTCTGCTGCCTAAGTAATTTTTTAAAGAGATTTATTTATTTATTTGAAAGGCAAAGTTACACAGAGAGAGAGAGACAAAGAGAGATCTTCCATCCACTGGTTCACTCCCCAAAACTGCTACAATAGCAAGCGCTGGTCCAGGCTGAAGCCAGGAACCTGGAACTCCATCCAAATCATCCATGGGGGTGCACAGGCCCAAAGACTTGGGCTAGGTCCCACTGGTTTCCCAGGCACTTTATCAGGGTGCTGGATTAGAAGCAGAGGAGCTGAGACTTGAATCCATGCTTATATGGGATGCAGGCATCCCAGGAGTGTCTTAACCTGGTACTCCACAACCCAGGCCTCCCTGAGTAATCTTTTAAAAATTTAAATCTGATTATGTTATGACCTTGCTTAAAACTGTTCTGTCATTTCCAATTTTGTAGTAGTGAAAACTTCTCAGCAAAGCAGTCAAGGATCTACTTGATATTTCTAATTTCTATCTATGTAGTAGCACTTACTACATCTCAGTCCTAAAATGCAGGTTTTATTATCACTTTGGATGGTGAGGCCAACAGATCAGGAGAGCAGTACCATTGAAAAGATATTTGCAGTTCTCAAGAGGGGAGGGCATGCTATACCATGCAGGGCCATGCATGGAAGCACCAGCAATAATCAGAAAATAGAGAAGTAAGGGAAAACTGTAGGCAAGAGCTTTTTTTGTTTTTTTCCGTGAGAAGGAATGGGTGATGTAGGGCAGCAAGATTTAGGATTGCCTAGCTGAATAATTGCAGGAGGCTCTGGGTTGTAGGAGCCTGGCCCAGGTTGGCTGGTATCTGGAGGGGAATATTGACCCAGAGTGTAAGGAACTGATAAAGGAGGTAGGAGTGGATAGACTATGAAAGGCAAACTCACAAGTGAGTATTTCACTCTCTCTATAAGAGGTGGCTGATCTTGGGAGGGAAGACCTGAAGTCAAAACATCAGAATACATTTGGGCTTACTATATCCAATTTGTTTTAAGTGTTTTTTAAAAAGATTATTTATTTACTTGAAAGGCAGGGTGACAGAGAGAGAGAGAGAGATGTCTTCTATCTGGTGGTTTACTCCTCAAATGCCTGCAACAGTCAGGGCTTGGGCAGACCAATCTGTTGCTTTCCCAGATGCAGTAACAGGGAACTAGTTTGGAAGTGGAGGGGCAGCCAGGTGCTCCAATATGGGACGCTGGCACAGCAAGCAATGGCACAACTCGCCGTGCCTCAACACTGGCCACTCACTAGATAGCTGGTGACTGAAGTGAAAAACTGCTAAAGAGTAAGTGAATAATGACTAATGAGTTAACTAGTAGGGTCTACATTAACCATAATGGTGGAAAATTCATCACTATTGCATGTCCTTTATTTTGTGACTCTTTGAGTTAGGCCAAAGTTCTCACTTTCATGATTCATATTCATTTATACCAAGTTTTCCTTAAATTGGTTGAATTATGATATTCTTCCCAACTCTAAAGCTATGTTTTGTTTTGTTTATGCCAAGTAAAATAAAGCTGTTAGCACTTTTGATGAATTATACTTTTTCCTTTTCCCTTTGTAGGACTTGGAGGTTTAATGTGTAGTTTTAAATTTGCAGCTTTGCAAAATGTGGTACGTGATTTTTATTACTTGTTGGCAACAGGAACCAAGAAATACAACAAGGTGGTTAGGACCCTGGGTTCTTTATCTGTCTAAATTTATACCTTACCTCCAACATCCAGTAGCTTTGGTCCTGGTCAAGTTAGGTGTCTTCTCAAAACTTTAATTTCTTTTTTTAAAAAAGTTGCTGTTTTCTTTAAGATATATTTTGTTTATTTAAAGACAGAGTTTCAGAGAGAGAGGTAGAGACAAAAAGAAAGAGGTCTTCCGTTTGTTGGTTCACTCCCCAAATGGCTGCAATGGCTGGAGCTGGGTCAATCCAACGCCAGGAGCCAGGAGTTTCTTCCAGGTCTCCCACATGGAAGCAGGGGCCCAAGCACTTGTGCCATCCTCTGCCTTTCCCAGGCATATCAGCAGGGAGCTGGATCAGAAGTGAAACACCCAGGACTCGAACCAGCGCCCATATGTGATGCCAGAGCCACAGGTGGCACCTTTATCTACAACACCACAGCGCCAGCCCCAGTAACATCATCTTTGAGAAATAAAGGACAGACATAATATGATTTGAACATGTTTAACTTTAAGCCCTTTTACATTTATTATCATTTTTCATTGCATTTTATGAGAGTATTTCAAAAAGCTTGCAAAAAAGTGGAAATAAAGAATAATTTCATTTTGGTACAGAAAATTTTTAAAATCCATGTATAGTTTTTTCATAATACATATATATAATACATATTTTCCCACAAACTTTTGAAGCCCTCTTGCTCAAGTTTACAAACTTTACAGAAAGATTTTCTTCCTGTCTTCCTTTTTTTAAAAAACCCTGAATTAATTTACAAGGTGGCCTACCTAGGTAGTTAAAAAAAATGTTCTTTTATTGATTTTGTTTTGATTGCAGACTAGAATACTTTAAAAAAAAAAAAAGTAAAAGTTTATAGTGGTGCAAAACAAATTTCAAACTCCATGCATTGTTTTTTCATAATACTCATTTTCCATGAACTTTGATGTACCCTCATATATTCAGTACTTATTCCTTTAATTATAATTCCAAATAATATTCCATTGTGTGCATATACTACATTCTGTTCACCCATTCATCAAATGATGGAGATTTGGCTTTTTCTACATTTCAACTATCATAAATAATGTTCTTATAAATACTGTGCACAAATTTTTTGCAGGGACATACTGTTTCAGTTCTCTTGGAATAATATTTCTGGGTCAAGTGGCAACTGTTTAATCATCTGAGGACTGTGAAACTTGTTCTCAAACAATATGTTATACTTTGTGTGTGTGTGTGTGTGTGTATGCAAACTGTTGAAATCTTTACTTAGTATAGAGTTGGTCCTATGTATATAAAGTTAATTAAAAATGAATCTTAATGAAGAATAGGATGGGATAGAGAGTAGGACGTGGGATGGGAGTGGGGGTGGGAGAATCAGTATGGGGAGAAGAACCACTGTATTCCTAAAGTTGTGCCTATGAAATTTGCATTCATTAAATAAAAGCTTTAAAAAATAAAAATAAATAAATAAATAATCACTTGAGGACTACCAGGCTGCTTCCCGAAGTGTTGACACCATTTTGCATTACCACTAGCAGTGTTTCAGGGTTTTTCCAATGCTCGCCAGTAGTGTCTGAGCTTTTTATTCAAGCCATCCAATTGGGTCTGAAGGGATATCTCATTGTGGTTTTGATTTTGTGTGTGCCTATTGCTAATGATATCAAATATCTCCTCATGTGCTTATTGGACATTTCTGTATCTTCCATATCTATTCAGTTCCTTTTTCCATTTTTTAATTGGATCATTTTCTTTTTATTTTTGATTTGTAAGAGTTCTTTGTTCTAAAACAACTCTCTTGTAAGATATGTGATTTACAAATAATTCCTCTCATTCTGTGAGTTGTCTTTTCATCTTGGTACTAGTCTTTGAAGAACAGAAGTTTTTAATTTTAATGCAGTCTAAATTGTATATTTTTCTTTTGTTTGTGCTTTTGTTGTCGTATCTAAGAATCCTTTGCCTAATTCAAGATCATGAGGCTTTATATCTATGCTGTCTTCTAAGAGTTTTAGTTTTAGTTGTTCTTTTAGACATTTCATCCATTTTGAGTAATGTTTGTATATACTGTAAGTAAAGATGGAACTTCATTGTCTTTCATGTGCCTATCCTGTTAGCATAACATAATTTGTTCAAAATTATTTTCTCGGGGCCGGCGCTGTGGTGTAATGGGTAAAGCCGCCACCTGTAGTGCCGGCATCTCACATGGGCGCCGGTTTGTGTCCCGGCTGCTCCACTTCCGATCCAGCTCTCTGCTATGGCCTGGGAAAGCAGTAGAAGAAGTCCTTGGGCCCCTGCACCTGCATGGGAGACCTGGAGGAAGCTCCTGGCTCCTGGCTTCTGATCGGCCCTGTTAGGAAACTGGCACAGTTGGCTGCAAGGCCCAGCTACCTGAGCCAGGCTCCACCCCCATCCTAATGGGATTGGCTGCTCTTGCTTCCCTGCCCGCCCTCAGGCAAAGTTTTAAAAGGGCCTGTTCTGAACACGTGTTTTCTTGGCCCTTCTCTCCTGCTCTCTTTCGGTTCCTCTCTCTAGCCTCCTCCTCTGGTCTCTTGGCTCTTGGTTCCTTTCTCTTGGCCCTTCTCTCCTGCTCTCTCTCGGTTCCTCTCTCTAGCCTCCTCCTCTGGGCTCTTGGCTCTGCTCTCCTCTCTCTTCTCTGCTCTATCTTCTCTCCTTGCTAGCTCCTCTCCTCTCTGTTTCTCTCTTATACTCTCTTTCTCTCTTTTTCCTTCGCCGTCCCTTCACTCCGGTCTGTAGGGTGTTCCCCAATAAACCCTTTCCTTTACTCCGGTGTCCGGTGTGCTTTGCGACGGCTAACATTAAGATATAACAGGCCCAGCCTCGGCCAATTGGGGAGTACACCAGCAGATGGAAGACCCCTCTCTCTCTACCTCTCCTTCTCAGTGCAACTCTGCCTTTCAAATAAATAAATAAATCTTTAAAAAATAAAGAAAATTATTTTCTCGTCCCCATTGGATGGTCCTGGCACTCTTGTCAAAAATCAGTTGATGGGGTCAGCACCGTGGCTCACTTGGTTAATCCTCCGCCTGCGGCTACAGCATCCCATTTGGGCGCCGGTTGCTCCTCTTCCAGGCCAGCTCTCTGCTGTGGCCTGGGAGGGCAGTGGAGGATGGCCCAAGTGCTTGGGCCCCTGCACCCCATGGGAGACCAGGAGGAAGCACCTGGCTCCTGGCTTCGGATCCGCGCAGTGCCAGCTGTGGCAGCCATTTGGGGGAGTAAACCAACAGAAGGAAGACCTTTCTCTCTGTCTCTCTCTCTCTCATTGTCTATAACTCTACCTGTCAAATAAAAAAAAAAATCAGTTGATATGTAAGGGTATTTCGCTTTTGAAGTTTATGGATTGGGGTTGGTGTAGTGGTGCAGGATACTGAGCCATGGCCTGTGACACTTACATTATCATATGGGCACAGGTTCAAGTCCCAGCTGCTCTACTTCTAATCCAACTCTGTTAATGCGCCTAGGAAAGCAGCAGAGGATGGCTTAAGCCACCTGCATGTGAGACCTGGAGGAAGCTCCTGGCTTCAGCCTGGCCCAGTCTTGGCTGTTGTAGCAGATGGAAGACTCCTCTCTCTGTAACTTCTCCCTCTTTCTGTTATCTCTGCCTTCCAAATAAATAAATCTTAAGAAAAAAAAGGTTCATGGAAAATAGAATTTAAAGTTTATCTTGGGGGGCTGGTGTTATGGCATAGAGGGTAAAGCTGCCACCTGCAACACCAGCATCCCTATGGGCACTAGTTTGAGATCCAGCTACTCCACTTCCGATACAGCTCCCTGCTAATACGCCTGAGAAAGCAGTGGAAGATGGCCCAAGTGCTTGGGCCCCTGCCCCCATGTGGGAGATCAGGTAGAGTCTCCTGGCTCCTGGCTTTGGCCTGGCCCAGCCACTTGTGCTGCAGCCATTTGCAGAGTCAACAAGCGGATGAAAGATCTCTCTCACTCTCGCTGTCTCTTCCTCTCTCTGTGTAATTCTGATTTTCAAATAAATAAATAAATTTTTTAAAAGTTTATTTTGGGGTCAGTGCTGTGGAGTAACGGGTAAAACTGCCACCTACAGTGCCAGCATCCCATATGGGTGCTGGTCCGAGACCTGGCTGCTCCACTTCCGATCCAGTTCTCTGTTATGACCTGGGATGGCAGTAGAAGATGGCCCAAGTGCTTGGGCCCCTGAACCCACATGGGAGACCTGGAAGAAGCTCCTCGCTCCGGGCTTCGGATCAGCCTGGCTCTGGCTATTGCAGCCATTTAAGGAGTGAACCAGTGGACGAAAGATCTCTCTCTTTATGCCTCTACCTCTGCCTCTCTGTAATTCTGCTCTTCATATGAACAAATAAATCTGTAAAAGAGAAAGTTTATTTTGATGCAAATTTTTAAACTATATGTATAGCTTTAAAACTACTTATTTTCCATGAACTATAAAAAATTATTTATTTTCATTTTACTTAAAAGATAGGCAGAAAAAGAGACATCTTCCATTGGCTGATTCACTCCTCAAATGCTCATTATAGCCAGGAGCCTGGAATTCCATGTGTGTCTCCCCTGTAGATGGGGAGACCTAAATATTGTGCATTCTCACGTGCTGCCTCCCCACACCGGATTAGGGGTGGGGAACCTTTTTTTTTTTTTTTTTTGCAAAGGGCAGTTTGAATATTTTTAGCATTATTCAGGGGCCAGATAAAATTAGCAATTTAAAAGTTAGTCTGCTATAGATTTATTGAATTTCAAGCCCTGCCTGCAGTTGCCTCATCAGACCCAGACCTAAATTCCGCCTGCTGAAGCTTCCTTACTCCTGTAGCAGGAAGCTAGATTGGAACCAGAGTTGGTGAGACCTGAACTGGTCACTCCAATGTGGGATGCAGGTGTCCCAACCAGTGGCTGCAGCTGCTGCACCAAATGCCCATTCCTCCATGAACTTTTTCAAGATGACTCCTGTGCATGGATTTCAAAGTTTCTTGCACCAAAGTAAGATATCTTTTAATTCAATTTTCCACAAAGTCTGTGAAGTGTCCTCATGCTTGTAGATATAAGTTATTTCTGGGCTCTCAATTCTATTTATCTATGTATCTATCCTTGTGCCAAATAAATGTTTGATTTTGAGGCATGTTATTGCTTTTGTCATGGTTTTATTTTAAAGAATGTTGATATCCAAGAAGACATATGTGTGTGTGTGTGTGTGTGTGTGTGTATATATTGACAGAGTGGACAGAGAGAGAGAGAGAGAGAGAGAGAGAGAAAGGTCTTCCCTTTGCCGTTGGTTCACCCTCCAATGGCCACCACGGCTGGCGCACTACGGCTGGCACACCGCGGCCGGCACACCGCGCTGATCCGAAGCCAGGAGCCAGGTGCTTATCCTGGTCTCCCATGGGGTGCAGAGCCCAAGCACTTGGGCCAACCTCCACTGCACTCCTGGGCCACAGCAGAGAGCTGGCCTGGAAGAGGGGCAACCGGGACAGAATCTGGCGCCCCGACCGGGACTAGAACCCGGTGTGCCGGCGCCGCTAGGTGGAGGATTAGCCTACTGAGCCGCGGCACCGGCCAACATATATATATTTTTAAGCAATATAAAATTTTTTAGTTATGATGCTAGAGCTAAATATACATCAGAAATATTAATTAACCCAGAATTTCACAATTAAATATTAATATGAATTCCAGGTACTGAACAAACCTGGAACTTTCTAAATATTAACCATCATTTTTATTTTGAGAAGTAATACATTTTTCCAAACTCTTTTTTTAATTGATAAAACAGCTAAATATAACCTATCTCATTTGGTCCCAACAATAATTTGGTGAGACGTAGGTACCATCATTTGCTGATATCGCTATCACCATACTTTAGCTTTGAGGAAACTGAAGCATGATAACATGCAGTAAGTCATCCAGGTCACTCACAGAGCTCCAGACAAATCCTCACGGATCTCCTGAGCTCTCTCAGTACCCTGATCCCTCTACCACACTGCCTCTGTACACTGTCAGATTAAGAAGGAGCATTTTATATCGAAGTCTCTATGAAAGAGGGCTACATCCAGAGGCCTCCAATCTCCAGTTTTCATTCCACCGAGGGACGTAACTTGCTCCATACAGATGAGCTCGTGTTCTCGCAGAAGCTGAGCAGTTCATTAGGGTGCATTCTAAGTGGTTTCTTCCCACCAGCGTCACACATTTGCTGCAGATCACAAGTCTTCAGAGTTTTAGTTAAGTAACGAGCTGCAAACTTGAAATCTGATTTCCAAGACTTTATGAAATGTGAAACTCTCCTGATAATTTTCCAAATTGTAGTTCCTTTCTTAAAATAATTCATAATTGATAATTGCTTTCATTTACTCAGCCATGTACCAAGCACTTGACATCTGTCCTACAGTGCTAGGTCTTGAGGATCCTGCAGTGAGGGAGACAAAGAATCAGACAAAATTCCCTTATCTCACACAGGTTCTGTTTTAATAGGGAGACACAATAAATAAGATAAGTGCTGTGGAGACTAAGGAAGTACTGAGAGAGATGGTGGGGGGGAGTGCTTCTAGAAGGAAGCTTTTCTGAAGACAACTGTGAACATGACTTTCACCAGTGCTGCTGCTACAAGATCAAATACACAGTGGTTTAACTCCAAATGAACACTGTTCCCTGGCAAGGAGAATGCAGTATAGTTGTGAGAACACTCTAAGATAAGATTCGTAACCATAAATTTAGCTTTTCTTAAGGCTTTTAGTAACAACAAAATATCGTCATACTTTATTTGCAGAAATCCAATTGCTACATAGCTACCTCAGTTATTTGTGCCGTAGTAGTATTTGTGCTTGAAGATCTCATTCTGAAAGAGCTCTGCTTGTCCCATTTACAGTGGCAACACCCTGACATCCTCAGTTGCTTATACTACCCTATTTTGGTTTACTTTCTCTTGCAGCAAGTATTAGCTTCTAAAAATACTGTGCCATGTATGTATTGAACATACTCAGGTTTTTAAAATTTTGATTGTATTTATTTGAGCGGCAGAGAGGCAGAGGATGAAAGGGTTTCCATCCACTAGTTCACTTCCAAATGCCCTCAACAGTCAGGAGCCTGAACTCAATCAGGTCCTCCACATGGATGGCAGGAAGCCAAGTATTTGAGCCATCCCCACTGCCTTCTAGAGTCTGCATTAGGAGGAAGATAGAAACAGGAGCCAAAACGAGGAGTCAAACCTGTGTCATGAGATGTGGGATGTGGGCCTCTCGACCTGTGTTTTAACTGCTAGATTAAAAATCCTCCCCTGTATTTATTTTTTTGTTTTTCCCACCAACCTGTAAACTCCAGGAAACAAAGAATTTTTGTTTGTCCACTGATAACATTCAGAAGATAACTGGTACATAGCAGATACTCAATAGATATTTCTGAAAAGAATGTTAGGGAAATAAATGAATTCCACTTCCATTTTGCATTGCTCAACTATCATCTTGTGGACTGTTCATGTGACTGCTGTGTCCAGTGACTGACCCAGTAGCTTTATACCCATTTGCTCTAATATTCAGTTCCTCTCAAGCTATGTTTTCTGGTGCCCATCTTCAAGATGAAGAAGAAGACGAGGCTATCTGAATCAGCCCTGAAGGCATTCGGATCTGGCTAAAAAGCCCATGAAAGTATTTCAGGCATGGAAAGCCAAGACACTCTGGGGAAAAAAAAAAAAAAAAAAAAAACCACCTAAATGAAAGATCTGTGTGAGTGAGATTCCAGCGGAAAGAACAGGCCATCAGAGAAGGAGGTACCTTTCTCTGAAGGGAGGAGAGAACCTCCACTTTGACTATGACCTTGTCTAAATAAGATCGGAGTTGGCAAACTCAAAAGGCTTCCATTGCCTTAGAAACTCATGACAAGAGCCTCAGGTGATTACTGACACCATAAACAAGAGTGTCAATTTGTTAAGTCAACAACAGGAGTCACTGTGCACTTACTCCCCATGTAGGATCTCTGTCCTTAATGTGTTGTACTATGTGAATTAATGGTATAACTAGTACTCAAACAGTACTTTACACTTTGTGTTTCTGTGTGGGTGCAAACTGTTCAAATCTTTACTTAATATATGCTAAACTGATCTTCTGTATATAAAGATAATTGAAAATGAATCTTGATATGAATGGGATGGGAGAGCGAGCGGGAGATGGATTGGTTGTGGGTGGGAGGCAAGTTATGGGGGAGAAAAAGCCACTGTAATCCAAAAGCTGTACTTGGAAATTTATATTTATTAAATAAAAGTTAAAAAAAAAAAGAAGACAAGGCTAAAGAGGTTTTAAAAAAATCTTTTAGAAAATTAAATCCGTCATGAAACTGTCACCCGTGGACTTTTCGGTCTGTGAAGACCCTCACCTCTGTATGCTTTTGGATTTGGCACTTCTCTAGCTCTCCCCTTACGGTTTTGAGTTTCATCTTAGCTTTACCTGCTCCTCTGGGATTCGCTTCTCCTATTATGGCTAAGGACTGTGGCCCTCTCTCTGCTCCTGCCCCCACCATCTTGTCCCCTGCCTTTCATCCCATGAGTGCCACCTTGGCCCCCACAGGGACTGACAAGTCCTGATAACTCTTTTCTTCTATAAGGTACCCTTTCTGTTTTCTTCTCTTCCTTTTTATTTCAATTTTAACATTTAACTGGTTTCATTTCCCCATTCCTTAACAGGCTTATTTCTCCATTCCTTAACACTTTTTTATTTCCCTGTTTCTTATATCAGCCTCCTTTGTCTCACTGTTTTCTAGTATGTTAGTCTGAATGATTCTCACCAAAAGTTTAGCTTTCAATCCCTTTGTTTTCCTTTTTATAATTCCTCCATAATGATTCTTTTACTCCTCTTTACTTGCATTAACTATGTTTTTTAACCAAATGATACTGTTTCCTTCAAGATCTCATTGCTTAACCTTTTAGCTCTTCTTGTTCTTTCCAGTTTCTTTGCATTCATAAAGAGGGGCCCTTGTGCTGACTGTCTTTAAACAATAACCATATTCCAACCAGCCCTGTGTCCCTCAGGGTCAGAGAGAGGGGCTCGAGTTTCCCTAATGCAGTGTACACTGGGGCTGAGGCGCTGCGGCCAACTGGAGCTGCTAGCATTTCCAGACCCCGGGAGGCTGCAGCAGTCTGTGCCAGCTTTATCTCCCTCATGCACACGTGCTGCTTGTCAGTTTCAAGTGTCAGCCCCTGTTCCATTATTTAAAGACAGTAGGCTTTGTGTTGAGATGGATGGAAAATATTTTTAAACCTTCCAGAGATGCTGGAAAATGACCATTTTTGGACATGAAAGGAGCCTGTCACCTTACAAGTCCATCAATAGGTAAAAGTCATTGACACCCGTGCCAGTTTGAGTCCAGGATCAGTTACAGTTGGCATAAATATTACTGAGCCATGGTGTTCTCAGGATGTTGTTAAGTAAGAAATTTTATTTATATCTCAGTGAGACAATCCTACCACTTGCAAGGCCAAAGAGAAGGACTTTGGGGGCCCTAAATGTAACCATCCACAACCATCCACACGCATGCTCCCCTTTCACCCTTGTGTGTCGAGTTGTATTTTGTGACATGAAATAGCAAAACAGTAACCCTTGGACCTATGTAGTATGTGCAAAATTCTCCTTTTGAAAGCACTGATTTCAACTATAATGAAAACACTGTAGGACATGTAATTTAGGAATCGGCTATTCGTATTGTAAAATCTGTGCTTTCCAAAACAGTTGCTTTCAAGAATGCTTCGAAGAGAAGTTTCCCAACATTTTAAATAAAAGCTAAATGTAGCACATCTATTGTTAAAAAAAAAAAAAAAAAAGGTGCCGTGCGTGTTTGGGGGAAGCAGCAGGCCCTCATTCACAGAAGGCTGTGCATTCCAGAATGAGGCAGTGTGCTCTCCGGAAGTTCCTCACACTGGTATTTCCTCAAGCTTTGCTACCTGATCAGTACGCTGTTTGCATGTTCCCATAATTAAGTTGTTCAGACCGTGTAGTTTCCCTCAGCATAGTGACCGTCCTCAGAACTCTGGGTATGTGAAATACACAAAACTCTTTAAAGCAACTCTATGGAAAGGAGGGCTGAATATTCTATACTCCATTTTTTTCTTGCTTTCCAAGTATTGGCTTTCCTTTCAGACGCCACCAATGCCCCAACCTTGAGTGACTTTCGTATTCCTTCAGATTCTTCTTCCATAAATTCTCTATGCCTGTCATCCTGTGGATGGATATGCTCCTTGTATAGTTTATCTTTTATGTATGTTCCTCCCTTCCTGGTCTAGAAAATTATTAGAGGACCTGCATTACATCATTTTGGTATCTCCAATGCCAGAAAAAAATGCGGTATCTCTCAAGCTTTTGTGCACATAGGGAATACCTGGCGATCTTGTTGAACTGAAGACTGATATTCATTTGGTCTGGAGTGAAGCCTGAAATTCTGCATTTATGGCAAATGCGATGCAGCTTGTCCACAGACTACCCTTTGAGTGAGAAGTCTCAGCAGATGTCTACTGATACTGTTATTTGTTTCAGAAAAAAAATTATTAATACTTTATTTTTTGTAGTTTGCAAACATCATTGAGAAGTGAACAGAGGGCCTACGCTGTGGCACAGTGGGTTAACGCCCTGGCCTGAGGCGCCGACATCCCATGTGGGCGCCGGTTCGAGACCTGCCTGCTCCACTTCCTGTCCAGCTCTCTGCTCTGGCCCGGGAAAGCAGTGGAGGGTGCCCAAGTCCTTGGGCCCCTGCACCCACGTGGGAGACCGGGAAGGGCTCCTGGCTCCTGGCTTTGGATCGGCACAGCTCCAGCCGTTGTGGCCATCTGGGATTGAACCATCAGATGGAGGACTTCTCTCTGCCTCTCCTCTCTGTGTAACTCTGACTTTCAAATAAATAGATAAATAAATCTTTGGCCAGCGCCGTGACTCACTAGGCTAATCCTCCGCCTGCGGCGCTGGCACCCCAGGTTCTAGTCCTGATTGGGGTGCCAGATTCTGTCCCGGTGCCCCTCTTCCAGTCCAGCTCTCTGCTGTGGCCCAGGAAGGCAGTGGAGGATGGCCCACTAGGAGGAAGCACCTGGCTCCTGGCTTCGGATCGGCGCAAGCAAGTTGGGGATTGAACCAACAGAAGAAAGACCTTTCTCTCTGTCTCTCTCTCTCTCACTGTCTAGCTCTGCCTGTCAAAAAAAGAAAAAAAAAAGTGAACAGAAATTTAAGTCAGTCTGTAAATTATTGAAGGTGTTGGATTTTTTTTTTCTGATTTCTCCATCTGATCAATAGGAATATAGCTTATCTATTCTTCTAAATACCAGACTGGATGAGATTATGTATAAATAACTTCTGTTTCTGGCTTCACTAGATTCAGGCTAAAAAACAAAAGCCACTGTAACTCATTTCTAGTCACCTGAATTATCTGGTCTTTTCCTCATTTTTGTTCTTGAAGAGCAGATGTAGTTTTCCCAAAGAACTCAAATTCAATGGGTATCATATTTCAGTGTCAAGAATTATGCATACAATAGTTCCTCTTATCCATGGCCCCACTTGTCACAGTTTTAGGTACCCAAAGTCATCGATGGTCCAAAAATAATGTGGAAAATTGCAGAAATAAATCACAAGGTTTAAAAAAAAAGTTTGCTTACTATTTAATAGGCAGAGACACAGAGAGGGAGAGACAGAGATCTTCCTTCCACTGGTTCATTCCTAAAATGGCCGCAACATCTAGGACTGGGCCAGGCTGAAACCAGGAGACAGGAACTCCATCTGGTTCTCCCACGTGGGTGGCAGGGGCCCAAGTACTTGAGCCCAAGTACTTGACAGCTGGGATTCAGTGCAGCACTCTGATATGAGATGCTGGCCTTGCAAGTGACAGCTTACCCCACTGGCCACAACACTGGCCCCCATTCCTAAGTTTTAAAGAACTTTTATTATAGTATGTTACAATTTTCCATTGCATTATTATTAACCTCTTACTGTGCCTAATTTATAAATTAAACTTTATCAAAGGTATGTATGTATAAGAACAAACTGCATTCCTGTAGTGTTTGTACTATCTGCGGTTTCAGGCATCCACTGGGGCTCTTGCAACATATGCCTTAGGGGTTAGCGGGACTTCTATATACTTAATGTAAGCCTTTTAGTTAATATAAACCCTGTAAAGTAATTCCTTGGCTTTTTTGATGGAATTCCAAAGTGGGGCAATAAATGTTATCAACAGGCAAGGATTCTGTGTCTCCAGGCTTTAATGGCAACCAAAAACACCATGCTGCTTTCCACAGAGAGTGAGTTCTTGATCTCCCTTGTCTACCCAAATAGAGAATGCATTAAAGGTAATCCTGGGAGATTATGTTTACTTGGAACATTGGTCTAAATTTTCTCTGTCTCTTTTTTTAATGTATTTATTTGAGAGATACACAGAGACAGAAGCCACCCATCCATCACTCCCCAAAATCCTAAATCAACGGGTGCTGGGTGCCAGCTGAGCCAGGAGTCAGGAACTCAATCCAGGTGTCCCATGTGGGAGTCAGAAAACCAATTACTTGAGTCATCACCACTGTCTCCCAAGGTCTGCATTAGGAGGAAGCTGGAGTCAAAAGCTGGGTTTCAAACCCAGGTACTCCTCTTAACCTCCAGTAGGACTAAACTCACTTCTCTGGTTGCTTTGATGAAGAGTTCATTTGCTTCCTTCTTGAGAAATATAAATCGTTTCTTTGAACCATAGCCTATACTTTTTTTTTAATTCCTTTTCTCCCCAGACTCCCTAATCTCAGTCAATCTCAGTCCATGCTTTACAAGTGAAATTAGGCAAACTAAAAGATAATATCTTTGTTCTCTGAGAAATATTTTCAAAAATTTTTTATTTTCTTCCTAGTTATAGAAGTGATTCATGTTTTTTATCGCATTGTCCCAAAAAAAGCAAAATTAAGGAAATTATGGAAAAGAGCCAACAAAACAAAAATTATAGAACTGTAATTGTTTTGTCTGCTTCCCAGAAATATTGTGAACACTTTTGCTCTCACATTGTCTTTTAATTGCATATTATAAAAATAAAATTAATATCATAAAATGATTATTATTTTGTAGCATCTCATATAATTAGAAAGTATGTTACAGTTTCCTCTAATATCACTAAATAAATTTCTGTAATATGGATATTGATAACTGCATAGTGTCTCAGTACATAAATTAGATAATATTACTGTTCTAGTTTTTCTTCTAATTTTTTAAATAAAGACATTACAGAGACAAGCTTTATATATAAATTTTAACAAGGTTTTTCCTATTCCCTTAGAATCAATTTCTTTTTTTTTTAATTGCTGGATCAGTGGATAAACAATGTTCATTTATAATTTGTTTTGTCTTGCCCTTTATAAAACTGTAGTTTAATAGACTGCTACTTAAATGGTTTCATGGTTTCCTTTGCAAAATGTTTTCTATGAATAGCAAGATGTATTTTTGTTCCTGACGTACTCAGTATTTGGAACACTGATTAACCTGAGTAGATCAGAAGCTATAGACATTGCAACAAGCAGCATTTATCAACTTGACTTACCAGCATACACTGCGTAGTTCTGTTATGGTCTTGTCACATTTGAGACATTAGGTTATAAAAACAGCACATAAAGCAATTCATAAGTGAATTTTAATCAAGAGTGAACGGCTGTTTGCCAAAACAAGAATTAGTCTTTTAAGTATTTTTCTCTTACTCAGGAAATTGTGTTGGTAAACATGTGATATTCTGAGTCAAGCAAGTAAAAAAGAATATAAGAAACAGAAAGTTGGTTAACTGTTTCTATTAGTATAAGGAGTACATGGACTAATAATCTTGACCATCAGTTAATTAATTGCATTTCAAAATATCCTTTTTATCATGTCTTAAAAAACAGAATCTAGTAAAAAAAAAAAAGGCATTTTGTTTTTAAATTAGCTGAATTGCATGAGCCCTTTGTACCACAGCACTGATTTAAAAATAGGGCCCACTTTGGTATAGCTAATTCAACAAATGTAGCAGACAGCTATATAAGTATTTTATGAGTTTACATTGCTTTACAAAAGCAAGTAAATTTTTCACAAATTGAAATATTTAGCTCATAAAATGGTGATTTGGTATTTTTTAAACATTCATTGTTTCAAAGTGTCTACACCTAAGAACCTATAGTAACATGGCACAGTAATAGTTAGAATATCTGCCAATACATGTGATTGTTCTGTAAGTTAACTGTACTTTTAGAAAGCTTAAAACATTGCCTGGGCCAGCACTGTGGCATAGCGGGTATAGCCGCTGCCTGCAGTGCTGGCATCCCATATGGGCACCGATTCAAGTCCTGGCTGCTCCACTTCCAAGCCAGCTTTCTGCTATGGCCTGGGAAAGCAGTAGAAGATGGCTCAAGTCTTTGGACTGCTGTATCCGCATGGGAAGACCTGGATTTCTTTTAATAAGAATCTAAGGCAATCCTCCTCATTTTCCTCTTCCTCTTCTTCCTCCTTTCTCTTCTCACTCCTCTTCAGCCCCAGCTCAGCCCCTGACCCCACTCCCAGAAATAAAAAAATAAAAAGTAAGAATCTAAGGCAGCTTATAAAATTTAAACAATAGAGCAAGATAAATAGAGTAAGGAAATCAGGACAGTGAACAAATGAGAATCCTAATGATAAATTACATGCCACACCATAAAGTAAGTCCTATACTTTTTTTTTTTTTTAACAAAAAGTGGAAGCACAATATGAAATAGCTTTAGACTTCCACATAATTAAATTACATAACTGAAGGTATCCTTAGGATGAACAAATTAGTTCGGGCAAGGATGTTGAACTATAAGTTAGGAAACCTGCTTAGGAAACCTACTTCCCAAATTGGAGTACAGAGTTCAAGTTCTGGCTGTGATGAGTCTGATACAGATTCCTAAAAATGCACCTGGAATGCAGCAGATGATGGCTCAATTGTTTGAGTCCCTACCTCCCATTTTGGAGACTCAGATGGAGTTCTTGGCTCCTGATTTTGGCCTAGCCCAGTGTTGGCTATTGCAGGCATATGGGAAATGAACCACCCAATGGAAGATCTTTTTCTCTATGTCCCCACCCCCTACCATCACTCTGCCTTTCAAATAAATAAATAAAATTTTACCAAAAAATGAACTGCTTACAGAAAGCTCACCATTTCCTGGTACCCAGGAGAAAATGCCTTCATGGACCTCCAGACACTATGTGATCTAGCACTTGCTGTTTTCAGGAACAGCCGGTTTCTTTTATTTATTTATTTTTTTAAAGAAAGAATGATCTTTCTTTTTTTATTTTATTTATTTGACAAGTAGAGTTATAGACAGTGAGAGAGAGAGAGACAGAGAGAAAGGTCTTCCTTCCATTGGTTCACTCCCCAAATGGCTGCTACAGCCAGTGCTGTGCCGATCCAAAGTCAGGAGCCAGGTGCTTCCTCCTGGTCTCCCCATGCAGGTGCAGGGGCCCAAGCACTTGGGCCATCCTCCGCTGCCCTCCCGGGCCACAGCAGAGAGCTGGACTGGAAGAGGAGCAACCAGGACTAGAACCAGCGCCCACATGGGATGCCGGCGCCGCAGGCAGAGGATTAACCAAGTGAGCCACGGCGCCAGCCCAAGAACAGCCAGTTTATTAGGCTAACCTTTCTAAGAAGATGATGGCATCCCTGCAGTTTGTGACAATTATATAACAAGTCAAAATGATCTGATCTCACAGCTAGTGCAACTTAGGAATAGAGTTCTTAAAACAATAATAGGGTTGTTCTATTTCCTGCAAGCAATTCACTATGTGCCATATCTTGACTCCAGCTTCCTGTCAATGCATGTCCTGGGAGGTAATGGGTGATGGGATCAAGCAGTTGGAACCCTGTCACCCTTGTAGGAGACTTAGATTGAGTTCTGGATTCCTGGCTTTAGCCTGGCCCCCTTCTGACCATTGTAGACATTTGGAGAGTAAACCAGCAAATGGCAATAACGCTCGCTCACTCTCTCCCTTTCAAATAAATAAAATAAATGAATATTTTTTTTAAAAAAAAGGGATGCCTAGAGAAGATTCAATCCAATACAAACATCATATTTTTTTTTTTTTGACAGAGTTAGACAGTAAGAGGTAGAGACAAAGAGAGAAGTCTTCCTTCCATTGGTTCACCCCTCAAAAGGCTGCTACAGCCGGTGCTGTGCCGATCCAAAGCCAGGAGCCAGGTGCTTCCTCCTGGTCTCCCATACAGGTTCAGGGGCCCAAGCACTTGGGCCATCCTCCACTGCCCTCCCAGGCCACAGCAGAGAGCTGGACTGGAAGAGGAGCAACCGGGACTGGAATCTGGCGCCCATATGAGATGCCAGCGCCGCAGGCGGAGGATTAACCAAGTGAGCCACGGCGCCAGCCCCAAACATCATATATTAAGAGCCTTCTTCTGTGAGGTACACTGAATGCTTTATGGGATGCTTAGAATAATAAGACACAATCCCTTTTTCCAGTGGACTTAGCCACTTTAGGAAGAGACATTCACAAATTGGTTTTTACGCACCCAATAAATGGTAAACACTTCCCATGTAATAGGCACTGTTTGAGCATTCAGAATGCAGCAGGAAACAAGATGGATAACTACTTTGCTTTTATAGAGAAACAAACAACATAAAATTTCAGCTACTCTATAATTCACTGTGCTAAATACCCTTTGTAGCCCAAAGAGTTCTTAAATCTACCTGGCAATTGAAAAACACTTCACTAGGCTAATCCTCTACCTAGCGGTGCTGGCACACCGGGTTCTAGTCCTGGTCGGGGCGCCGGATTCTGTCCCGGTTGCCCCTCTTCCAGGCCAGCTCTCTGCTGTGGCCCAGGAATGCAGTGGAGGATGGCCCAAGTGCTTGGGCCCTGCACCCCATGGGAGACCAGGATAAGTACCTGGCTCCTGCCATCGGATCAGCGCGGTGCACCGGCCGCAGCGCGCCGGCCGCAGCGGCCATTGGAGGGTGAACCAATGGCAAAAGGAAGACCTTTCTCTCTGTGTCTCTCTCTCACTGTCTACTCTGCCTGTCGAAAGAAGGAAGGAGGAAAGGGAAGGGAAGGGAAGGGAAGGGAGGGGAGGGGAGGGGAGGGGAGGGAAGGGAAGGGAAGGGAAGGGAAGGGAAGGGAAGGGAAGGGAAGGGAAGGGAAGGGAAGGGAAGGGAAGGGAAGGGAAGGGAGAAGAAAGCCACTTCATGGTGGTAACACTTTTTGGGGGAGACTTAGTTTAAGGGATCAGAGAAGAAGAGAAATAACATGTTACAAGAAGTAGCATGAAAGGCTGGCTGTGGTGTAGTGGGTTAACGCCCTGGCCTGCAGTGCTGGCATCCCATATGGAATGCCACTTCAAGACCCTGCTGCTCCACTTCCAATCCAGCTCTCTGCTATGGCCTGGGAAAGTAGTACAAGATGGCCCAAGTGCTTGGGCCCCTGCACCCATGTATGAGACCTGTAAGAAGTTCCTGGCTCCTGGCTCCTGGCTCCGGCCATTGCGGCCAACTGGGGAGTGAACCAGTGGATAGAAGACTCTCTCTCTCTCTCTCTCTCTCTCTCTCTCTCCCTCTCCCTCTCCTCTGTGTAACTGACTTTCAAATAAGAATATATCAATCTTTAAAAATTCAAAAAAAGAAATAGCATGAGCAAATCATGGTAAAATGTAGATGTGTTGATACCCTCTCTATTCCATTGTGTTTGAGAGATCTTTTGGGTATCACAGAGAATATAGAGGACTCAAGGCAAGTTATATAAAGAGGTTTCCTGGGGCCAGCACTGTGGCTCAGTAGGTTAATCTTCTGCCTGCGGTGCCGGCATCCCATATGGGCGCCGGTTCTAGTCCTGGCTGCTGCACTTCCCATCCAGCTCTCTACTATGGCCTGGGAAAGCAGTACAAGATGGCCCCAAGTCCTTGGGCCCCTGCACCCACATGGGAGACCGGGAAGAAGCACCTGGCTCCTGGCTTCGGATCGGTGCAACTCCAGCTTTTGTTGCCATTAGGGAGTGAACCAACGGATGGACGGAAGACCTCTCTCTCTGTCTCTCCCTCTGTCTGTAACTCTACCTCTCAAATAAATAAATAAAACCTTAAAAAAAAAAAAAAAAAAAGAGGTTTCCTGATGTGGCAAATATGAAGCTCATGTTTTGTTATTGGGGTACCTGAACTAAGTTTTGTTTCTCTTTCATCAACCTTTTTCACTTCTAGATATTTTTAAAAGGAAAAATCAGGTAGTAGTGAGGGATCAAATAAGACTAAAGGAGAAGTTCCTTGATACACCAGATCTTGTAAGTTTAGACTTAAAATCACTGAAGAGCCATCGGGTGTTTGAGGCAGGGAGAAATTGTATCATGCAAGATGCAAGCTCCCATTGCATCTTGCTGAACTAAGGCAGTAGTATGAAGAATGGAAAGGAATTCACAGAACTGAGAGGATGCTGCGAAGCCTTCCATAGATACCCTAGTGTTCTCTTTTATGTTCCCATAATAATTTGCATATATCTCCAATCTCTTCTATCTCTTATCAAACTGTGAGGCCTTTTATAATGGTAGAGTCAGCTTGCACCAGTTTGCAAAACCCAGTTGTTAATATCTCCCAACTCCACTTTCTGTCACAGAGGGAGTACGTGTACCTTGAAAATGGACAAATAAGACAAATTACTTTTTTATTATTGTTTTGAAAGCTGATTGTCAATCATCACTGGCTACTTATTTACTGTTCTGCCTTCCTGTAAGATGCTTAGAATAAAAATACCATCATATTAATTTTTATTTCCTTATCTCTAATATTAGTACTTCACATATTATAGGTATCAATAAATACTTATTGACTAAATAGAGGGACAGATTAAGAAATGAGATAAACAATGAGTGATCCATCGATTGTGGGTATTGATTGAAATAGAAATAACCTTTTATTATCTAGACTGAACATTTGGGAAAACAGTCATGCTACTAAGAACCAGACACAGGAAATAGAATAGATGGAAGGTGGGGAGGGACAGATAGTGGGAGAAGATAATTTGTTTCATTTGTAACATGTTTGAGATGGTAGAAGATCTGGGTGAAGATGCCTAGCATTCATTCTAATTGCTATTCATTGACATTTTTGAAATTACTTTCCCTGTGGTTTTCTAAAACACAGCTATATAGACTGATTATCATTTATTTTAGCAAGATTGCTCCGAAAGTAAATCAAAGTTTTATAATGCAGCCGGAACACTTCTTTGTCAAGGAAAAGCAGAGATCAGACAATATAGAAGAGAATAACTGAGGAAAGGAATGGTTTTTCAGCAGTATAAATTTATTATTTCATGATCATAGTTAGAGTTTACAGTTTTTTTAAGAAGAGAAAATGGATTTCATGGGAGGATAAAGTTACCTTTTAGAATGTAAGTGATGAGGAAAAGTTTTTCTTTCTAGAAAAGCTATTATAAGTAAAGACACAAGAAAAATATATATTTTTTACAATAAAGACTTGGAGAAGAAAAATGTTACTTCGTAAAAGCACTGGCTTTTTCTGAAACTATCTGATTCATGGAGTATTCTGATTTATTGAGTGAGTATGTGTACAGAGGGAGTATGTGTACCTTGAAAATGGACAAATAAGACAAATTACTTTTTTTTCATTGATAGAATAATTTAGTATATTTTGCACATTAATTAATGCTTTAAAAAATATATAACCAGGAAAATATGCTTGACATTAAAACTATGGTGAATAGTTAACCCTTTCCTTTATAAATGAGAATTTTCCCCAAGATTATATATTAGAATGTGAGTTCATATGCAGTATATTGTTCAAAAAATAGGTGATAATGATAAGGTAGTTCAACAAATAGGATGGAAGATCATTTACTATAATATCATCTCTAAAGTTTAGAGTGAATTAATCTTCTCTACACTGAATTTTCACCAGAGGTTCAGTAATTCTTCAGTGAGAAATGTGTCTTAGTATTTCAACTGGAAACATCATTCAAAAATGTGCACTTATAAACGAAATGGAGCCTGGTGGATTGGTCCCATCCCATGTATTTACCACGTACCATTTTATATCTGTGATGAAACAGTTATCTTAGCCTCCATCAAGGTCACTTTCAGAGCTATGAGATTAGTGTTTAGAGTTTTTGATTCCATTCTCAGACAGGTGTGCCCTAGTTTGAGAAAATCTGTTATACAAAACTGCCAGCTCACAAAGTAGACAAATTAAGTGGTGATTACTTAACATTTCAAAGAGATTTTCTTCAGGGTTCCTTAAAATAGGCACTTCTGAAGAGTGTAATACAGCCAAAGGAGCCTGGACTGTGGGTAACCAAAAGGCTTGGTTTTTCTACCCTATGATGAACAAAGTTGTAAAAATGCATAAATCTGAACATGTTAGTCATTTCATTCACCCACTAAATCATTAATACTGTTCCTCTATGAATCATTCATGAGCATTCTGTGTGTTGAATATATAAAGGTCATAGTTTCTGTTTTTAGGAGTTTATAGATTACAAGAGTGAGACAGATGTGTAAACAAGTAACTGGAATAAAATTTTAATGACAGAGGCAAGGCAGCCTATTATGAGATCACTTGAGTCTAACGAAGATGAGAGGATGACCTGTGGCAGTAGAAATAGACTTGGAAAGTAAGGAAAGCACGCTGAACTGAACAGATTGGTGCCAATTGGACAGGGGGACCCAAGAAGAAAAGACAGTCTTGTGGTGACTCCAAAACTTTTGGCCTAGGTAATTTAGTTGAATGTGATGCCACTCAAGAAGGGAGAAAATTTTGGAGAAGGATGTATGGGAGGAAATTTGGGTGGAGAATGTGTGGAGAGGATAGACAATGAGATTGGTTTTGACAAGTTGAGTAGAAATGTCCTATGGGATAACAAGATTAAGTTGGTTAGGCAGTTGTATATTCCAGCTTGGAATATACAATTAAAAAAAAAAAAAAACAGGCAGCAGCTAGAGATTAAATACTCCTCTGATTAAATACTCCTCTGAAGAGAAATGGTAGTAGTGAATGAGATCGTTCAGGGAGAGCCAGAAGACAAGAAGAGAATGAGGCATGAACACTGTGCAATAAGAAAATGGAAACAGGAACCCGAGGAGGAAGTCTGGAGGAGAACCTTGACTTTGGTGCGTGAGGACAAAGTAATGGGAGAGCTTCAGGAATAGGGAAATGGTCAGTACTAAATATTGAGGATTAATCACAAATGGAGAGAATCTATAGACAATTAGAAGATTATCGGTGTCCTTGGCTAAAGCAATGTGGGGCAGAAAGTTAAAGAGTAAACACAAGGCTAGTACCGCTGCTCAATAGGCTAATCCTCCGCCTGCAGCGCCGGCACCCCGGGTTCTAGTCCCGGTCGGGGCGCCGGAATCTGTCCCAGTTGCTCCTCTTCCAGTCCAGCTCTCTGCCTGTGGCCCAGGAGTGCAGTGGAGGATGGCCCAAGTGCTTGGGCCCTGCACCCGCATGGGAGACCAGGAGAAGCACCTGGCTCCTGGCTTCGGATCAGCGCAGCGCACCCGCCGCAGCAGCCATTGGAGGGTGAACCAGCGGCAAAGGAAGACCTTTCTCTCTGTCTCTCTCTCTCACTGTCCACTCTTCCTGTCAAAAAAATTTTAAAAAAAGAGTATACACAAGAGGCTGGTGTTATGGCTCAGCAGGTTAAGTCTGACTGCAACTCCTGCATCCTATAAGAACACCAGTTGAAATCCATCTCCCCGCAAGTGTGCCTAGGAAAGCACCAGAAGATGGTCCAAGTGCTTGGACCCTGCACACATGTAGCAGATCTGTATGGAGTTCCTAGAACCTGGCTTGAACCTGACCCAGTCCCAGCCATGTCTGTCTGTCTGTCTGTCTCTCTCTCTCTCTCCCTCTATCTCTCTCTCCCCTTCTGTCTCTGTAACTCTGCTTTTCAGATAAATAAATAAATAATCTTTTAAGAAAGAGAGTAAATGGTAATGGAGCTTACTAAGACTTATACAAAGGAAGGGGAGGAGGGGAGGAGATGGACCAGTACTGAAAGGTACCTATGGGCGGACATTGTGATACAGTAGGTTAAGTCGTCACTTGGGATGCCTGTGTGCCAACCCTGATGCTGATGCAAGCCCTGGCTACCCCATGCTTTAGATCCAGCTTCCTGCTAATGCTCCTGGGAAGGCAGCAGATGATGGAACAAGTGCTTTGGTCCCTGCCGACGTGGGAGACCCAGATAAAATTCCTGGATCCAGGCTTTCACTTGGCCTAGCCATGGCTTTTGCAGGAATTTTAGAGAGTGATCCACTGGGTGGAAGTCCTCCCCCTGCTATTGATGGGAAAGACCTGAGCATTTTCATAGTATGCAAGGAAGAAGCTACTGGAAGGAGGGAAGTCTTCCATCATGTCTGCTAGCAGCAGCAACACGAGCAAGAAATGACCTCTGCTAAATCTAGTCAAAAAATGTCTGGGGAACGTACTTACCAGATTTTTCACCTCCAGAGGAGGATAAAAAGTGAGAGAGATCCTCTTTGGAATCTACCACAGCTAATTTATGTTATTAATTGTAATAAACCATTTGTAATGAACATGAACTTCTTGAGAAAGGAAAAAGAGTTTCTGAGACAGAGTACTTATGGGAAATCGTCTGTTTTCATGCTGAGGTAGTTCCGAACTTGTGCCTTTGAAAGGCAGGAGGAGTTGATGTGACAGCCTCATTTCAGGTGCGGGTGGAGTGGGAAACAGTATCCTGATCATATAGGACTAGAGGTTTGGATTTTCTCTGAAGAAGGCAAGTATAGGAGCGATTAAGACAGGAAGTGGTATGATTCAACTAATGTTTTATAAAGCTCTCTCTCTCTCTCTTTTATGAAGAATAGTTTTCTTAGGAGTAGTAGAAACTAGGAGACCAGAAAGACCAGTGAGAGAAAAAAATCTAGAGAAACAACATTTTATGCAAGAGAATATGGTGGCAGAGTGAAAACAGACTATCGACTGATTATGTGTTATTTTTAATAGTCATATTGACAGAACTTCACGATGAATTGGATGTCACAGGTACCAAAAACGGATCCCGATTATTTCATTATTTTGTTCCTTTTGGGAAGTTTTCAATTGTTGAGCTGTAGGTTTCTTTAGGATGGTCTAGGAAGGTTGTGCAGTGATTATCAGGGTAGGGTCAGTTATACAGGGGAGAGATTAAGAATGCCTCTCAAGTTTCTCAGTAATAATATGAGTACACTGCAAAGCTTAAACCTCTTATTATATAATATTTATGAAAAAATAGAAAAGAGATAGGAAAATATTTACCAAAAAGTTATGTCTTTTCCTGCTACACTAATCGTTATGTTCTCAGATTTTACTTACATTAATGAATTTTGGCTATACGTTAAACTATGTAAAAGTGAGTAAAGAAATTTGCCCCACTCTTTTACTTTTAAATATTTATTTATTTATTTGAAAATCAGAGTTACACAGAGAGAGAAGGAGAGGCAGAGAGAGAGAAAAAAAGATATCTTCCATCTGCTGGTTCACTCTCCAGTTGGCCACAATGGCCAGAGCTGTGCCAAACCAATACCAGAAGCTTCTTCCAGGTCTCCCACAGGGGTGCAGGGGCCCAAGGAGTTGGGCAATCTTCGACTGCTTTCCCAGACCCTAAAAGAGAGCTGGATTAAAGTGAAGCAGCTGGGACTCGAACCAGCGCTCATACAGTATGCTGGCACTGCAGGCAGCGGCTTTACCCGCTACGCCACAGCACTAGCCCCTGACCCCACTCTTAAAAAAGGGAGGATAAGGTGATCATAACTTTACATTTTATTTATTTATTTTTAAAGATTTTATTCGACAGACACAGTTACAGAGAGAGGGAGAGACAGAGAGAGGTCTTCCATCTGCTGGTTCACTCCCCAGATGGCCACAATGGCCAGAGCTGGGCCAATCTGAAGCTGGGAACCAGGAGCTTCTTCAGTGTCTTTCATGGGGATGCAAAGGCCCAAGCACTTGGGCTATCTTCTACTGTTTTCCGAGGCCATTAGCAAGGAGCTGGATCCAAAAAGGAGCAGCCAGGACACAAAGTGGTGCACATACCGGTTGCCGGCACC
Organism: Oryctolagus cuniculus; assembly: GCF_051225735.1. NCBI lineage: Eukaryota > Metazoa > Chordata > Mammalia > Lagomorpha > Leporidae > Oryctolagus > Oryctolagus cuniculus. The sequence continues at coordinate 30,012,726 of NC_142873.1, forward strand.
ACAGGCGGAGGCTTAACCTCATGGCGCCAGCCCCATAATTTTACATTTTAAAAGAACACTTCTGTCAAATAAGACTTTATTTTCATTTTAGCCAGTGCCTGTTATTGAATGCAGTAGCAAAACAAGTAGGCAGTGGTTACTATGACATGAGGTTTGTTGAAACCTGGTGAAAAAGATGAGATTGAGTTGTCTAAATGTTTCACCTGAAATAACAGTTAATTATGACCCTCTTCAGCTTCTGTAGTTTTACATTCCAGTTAATTTTTGTCTAATGAAAAGTGAGATGTAAAGCCAATCACAGTTCACAGCCAGATACTTTAATGATTCCTCATATGTAAACAATTCACGGAGTCTTCAGTGCTAATTAGTGTATTTACTGCGAACTCTCAGCTCATTCCATGAGAGTAATAAATAAGCAGTTGAGTGTCATTTTGCAGTAACACATTCTAAATCCTATATATATAGGTTCTAGAAGGATCTTTAGACATGGTAGAAAGTGGTCTTTAGGTATTTTTCTTGGCTTCCTTTTCTATTTGCAATGTCTTCCCCATGTCTTATTGTCTTAATTGTAAATTCATCTGCTATTGCTTATCTCCTGGGAATATGAAACTGCAACACCCGCATTGGTTAGTCCCATGCCAGCAGGAACAGCTGTTTGAGGGTTTTGCTAAGATACACTAGAAATACTGTTCAGTATTATAGGACTTATTGAAGAGCACCAGAATAGCTAGAAGCAAGAATATTTGTGTTTTAATTATGGGGCTAGTTCTTTGGTCTTTGTTATTAAGTTTTATTACCTTTGTTACCTGTGAAAACAGGGCAATGATTATAACACATTTAAAAAATATTTTTCACAGCTGTTTTAGGATTGCCAGGACTGGAGCTATGATCCTTCCTCTTTTGACACTTGTCTACTTATTTATATCACTGCTAACATCGTTATCCTATAACGTGTAGATTTCCTGGTATTTGGGATTTTCCCAAAATTATTCTAGTGACTGGGTGATTATTCACTGTATGTCACTGATTACATGAATATATTCTATAGTTGATCACAACATTCTTTTTCCTCAAAGTTCTGTAATTAATAAATTTCACAATTATCTTTCCAATTCACTTAATTTTTTTAAGTGAAGTGTCATTTTCACGCCTGGATATCTCACCTGCATTGTAGAAAACTGAATCAGAATGGGCTACTGTGGAAGTAACTTGTTCTTTGTCCAGATATATTTTATCAGTCCCATAGACCTTATTATTCAGTAAACAATGACATTCTTTATAATGTTCACAACCACAGAATAACGAAACTTTTCTTTGTTTTCAGTGTTTTGCTAACCACCATTCTATTTGGTGTATTTTTCCATGTCTTAGATTTAGAGGTCATTCTGTAAACCAGAATTCTTTCTCCCACTGTTGGATTCCCTGAGCAGAATTTTTAGTACTTGTGATAAGCTGTGAAGTTAGCAAGCATTTAAAGAGCTTAAGCAGGCAAACTTGTAGCGGAGGCTGAATATGCCAGGGATTTGGAGTAATTGAAAGACTGCTGACCCCCCCCCCAATTGCACACACACATACACACACACACATAGACACACACACCACTGTAGGTCCTGAAGCCACTCCCCAGTAAACCTCCTGCATGCATATCTTCAGTTAAATAAATGAATCTTTAAAAAAAAAAAAAACAGTGGATGCGTAATTTCATGGAAAATTAAGGGGAGCAGAATAAAAGTAATGAACAAAAAATATCAATCCATCCTTATTTCTACTTTGTCAAGGTTTTTTTTTTAATTTTTGAGATTTATTTTTACTTATTTGAAAGAAAGAATTACAGAGGGAGGTAGAGAGAGAGAGGTCTTCCATCCACTGGCTCACTCTCCAGATAGCCACAGTGGCCAGAGCTGTGCCCATCCAGGAGCTTCCTCTTGGTCTCCCATGTGGATGCAGGGACCCAAGGATTTGGGCCATCTTCCACTGCTTTCTCAAGCCATAGCAGAGATCTGGATCAGAAGTAGAGCAGCCCAGGCCAGCGCCGTGGCTCACTAGGCTAATCCTCCGCCTTGCGGCGCTGGCACACCGGGTTCTAGTCCCAGTCTGGGAGCCGGATTCTGTCCCGGTTGCCCCTCTTCTAGGCCAGCTCTCTGCTGTGGCCCAGGAGTGCAGTGGAGGATGGCCCAAGTGCTTGGGCCCTGCACCCCATGGGAGACCAGGATAAGTACCTGGCTCCTGCCATTGGATCAGCACGGTGCTCCAGCCACGGCGGCCATTGGAGGGTGAACCAACGGCAAAGGAAGACCTTTCTCTCTGTCTCTCTCTCTCACTATCCACTCTGCCTGTCAAAATAAATAAATAATTAAAAAAAAAAAAAAAAGAAGTAGTAGAGCAGCCTGGACTAGAACCAGTGCCCTTATGGGGTGCTGGCGCTTGAAGCGGGACTTCAACCCGCTGTGCTATAGTGCCCCCCTAAAGTGTTTTTCTTAAACTTAATACATGTATAGCAGAATTGGAAGAAAACTTTGAAAATAAAGCTTAAGTAATTAAATGAATGCCTTTAAAATATCCTTACGTGATGGAACCACAAATGTGTCCTTACACTGTAAACTACAGGTTAGTAGTTCTTTGTGATTTCCATGACCATAAACAAGTGATCCACTCAGTGCCTTAGCTTCTCAATCTGTTGCCCTTCTTTCCTTTAACATTCTTGCCCTTACTAAACTAAAACTGGTAATTTTCAATCACTATTACCCCCTCTCCTTCAGTCTCTGACAACCTCAACTTCAAGCATCCTGTCTCTTAGCTTCTTAACTCACAAACTCTAATACATCCATCTCAATAATGATCCCATCTCATTAGTAGCTCAAATCCTTTGATCTGCCTTTTCATTGTCTCTCAACTCTACACTCTCTAAGTCTTCAAATTCCATTCACTCAACTTAAATTGTTTTGTGCACCATAATTTTCATTCCTTTGCCTTTATATTTTGTTTTATTCTTTTGGTGAAACCCAAGCCCTCTTTAAATTCAATGGCACCTTTTTTTTCTCCCCAAGTGCGAGGTAAAACTAAGCTAGTATAGCTATAACATTTTTAATAATCTTTTGAAATGAATATCATTAACTTGCTTCATTTTAAGTCAAGTTTTTAGAATCTGTACTATCTTTATAAAACACAAATCATTTATAGTATAAACTGGGTTCTTATTTTGTGTGATTTTCATTTATTTAAAGTAATGTAATCATTATTTTCCTTCTAACATAGTGTATTGAGCCACAAAATAATCCTTGTGAGTAAACAAAGTTTTCAGTGCTCAAAATTTTCTTATATTCATGCTGATTCAAGGAAAAAAATCACCACCTTCAATATGCAATATGCATTTCCTAAGAAAGACAGCTTAGCTGTTTCATATAGCTGATGTTTTTCTTATTAACAATATATGACTCACATTACATGTGATTATCCGTTTAACAGGAAATTGCCCGGCATTTACGCCCTGAAACTCTTAGAGCAATATTTGGTAAAACTAAGATCCAGAACGCTGTTCACTGTACTGATCTGCCAGAGGACGGCTTACTAGAGGTAAGATAAAGAAGGGTAAACATCCCACTTATGTTTCATCAATAATCTCAGCAATACTGGTATGTAAGAAACTGCAATATTCTTGGACCTAATGACTTCAGCCTGCAACTTTAAAAGGCCAAATTGTGGGATGTTATATGCAACCAGGTTATCTTCAAAGAATTAAGATATTGTTCATGATTGACATATGTTATGGCTTAAAAATAATCTTAAAAGTAAAATCTGTGTTAATTAAATCATCTGAAATTTGTCTTTAAATCGGATGACAATACTATGTCCATAAGTTTCTAGGTATGGTCATATTCTAATGAAATTAAGAACTCCCATGTGTAGTGTGATAGCATTTAAAGTAGTAATTGTCATTTATTGTCACTTTTTATGTACCAGGTTCTACCATATGTGCTTTGTTAAATTATTTCTTTTACCTGCCACAGTATCCCCAATAGTATTGTTAGATCTGGTTTTCCAGGAAAATTAAATTGAGACACTGGTTAGGTAACATCCCCAAATCAAACAGCTAACAATAGAGTCATATTTTTCTTTTCATTTAGTTAATTAATGTAAGAAGCAATGAGAGAATCTATAAATGAAACATGATCTGAATTGAAGATAAGAAAGATATTTCTAGGTTAAAAGGGTAAAAAAGAAACTAAAGAAAGATTGACATACTTAATCCTGTTTCTCAAATTTTTGGGCATCAGAAGAAATTAAATGAGCTTAAGACAAGTGATGAATTCAAATGATTATAGTATAAATGCAGAAAATGGTTGATGTCTTTGATATATATTTATTTTAGCATTATTTATGCTTTATATGATAAAATTATTAGTCCTTAAAAAAATTTCTGTCTTCGAAGTCATACATGGAAAAACTTTCCCCAAATACTTTGTTTTCATCTTCTTACACTGAAATGTTAAGTCCACCTGGAATTGATTTGACATATGGTCTGAAGTATGGATCTAGGCAGCTGTTAAAACATTTTTTATTAAATCTTTCCATCTTTTTACTGTTCTTTTTCACTTATTAAATACTCAAATACACCTGTGTGTGCTTCTGAACTTTCAGCTGTATTCCATTGGTCTGTTCCAGCAAAATACTATTTTTGTTAGTGTATCTTATTTATACTTTACAAAAACGTTCTTTGTATCTTACATTTATTCTTCCATAGGAACTTTACATAAGTTTTACCATGTTCTCTACTCCACCCTTAAAAGATACATGTGGGACCTTGACTGGCATTACAATATATTTATAAATCAGTCTGGGGATGATATAGCTATAATGGTTACTCTCCAACTCTGTATGTTTGCCTTTCTTTTTGTCTAAGCAGTGGAATAACTGTTTTCATAGGGTGTTGGATATAGCCTATTAAATCTGTTCTCATCAGCTTTTATTTTTGTTACTATGCAAGATGAGATCATTAGCTCCATCAAAATTTTCAGCTATAATCCAAATGTTAATCTACTAAAATCACATCTGAGGCGGCGCCGCGGCTCAATAGGCTAATCCTCCACCTGCGGCGCCAGCATACCAGGTTCTAGTCCCGGTAGGGGCGCCAGATTCTGTCCCGGTTGCCCCTCTTCCAGGCCAGCTCTCTGCTGTGGCCCTGGAGTGCAGTGGAGGATGGCCCAAGTACTTGGGCCCTGCACCCACATGGGAGACCAGGAGAAGCACCTGGCTCCTGGCTTTGGATCAATGCGATGCATCGGCTGCAGCATGCCAGCCACGGTGGCCATTGGAGGGTGAACCAACGGCAAAAAGGAAGACCTTTCTCTCTGTCTCTCTCTCTCACTGTCCACTCTGCCTGTCAAAATAAAAAATCATATTTGAACTATACACCTTGATGTGATATTTAGACATACTTATGGACTGTAAACATGTAACAAGCTTTATTTTTTTAATTACCAAAAGTATCAAGTGTTTAAGTTTTCACATATTTTATAAGTATTCTCTTCACCTTCTACTTGTTTTTGACCTATAAGCAAGGTTTGAATGGAGACTTTTTCTCAGGCTGAAATGTTATGAATATTAAAAATATTATTCAATATAAGCCCGTCATTTTTCTCACAGAATTCCAAGTAGATTATTACCTCCTGCAGTTTACAAGGTCTTTTACCAAATGATTAAAATCTTTCTGACCTGACTGCACTGGAGATTTCATTTAAAATTAATGGCTGTGTAGTTCAGAAAATTAATCAAAAACCAAAAGTTGGAGCTCCAACAGCCTCCTCTCCTGTGGCTGGTGACTCATACTTGATGTGCCCTTGGATAAGTCACTTTTTTCCCCATGCTTCACTTCTCTTATCCATAAAATGACATAAAGAATGCTGACATAGCCAATGTTGTTTTAGTTAGGGATTAACTTTAGTAGATTATTAGTTGGCTTTAAATAGTAAAATATTGTAAAAATATTTAAAGACCAAAGGAGTTATCTGTTCATAGGTCTCAAAGAGTACAAGCTCCCTGATTAGGGAAGCGCTTGGTCCTAAGATGTGATGTTTATTAAAGGATAAGCATTTAGACATAGAGTTCCAATAAAATGTGTTGCCCGCTCCAGGATCCCTTTGAAAGGCAACTATAGTTAGACAAGACACAAGGATTAGAGGCATAAACCAACATAGTCACAGGCAGCCTATACACATTGTCACCATGTACATGGCAAGAAGAGACGGAGGGGAACATAGGACTCCTCCTTCACCTTGCCCTGATGTGGTAATTGCTGGGTGATGTTTGTGTGTTTCATATGTAGAGCTCCAAAAGCATGGTCTCAATTCATATTTTGTCACCATCTATTATTTCACTTATATATTTTTAGTCAAATAGTTAGAGAGTATGTTTTACTTTGCAGGTATTTTGATAAGATTTCAAAATCAAACAAGACATTTTGCCTGTCCTCACAGAGCTCCCAGTATGATTGAGAAGTCAAAGATATCAGCATAAATACAGAAATTTGATTTCTTTGGAAACTATTAATTGTGGCAATCACTCTTTCTAATTATAGGAATAAATGGCAATCAATATTTATAATATGAGACAATTATTTAGCTGAGAATATTTCCTAATACTCTGTTGGTTGTAACTATAAAGATCTTAAATTTAAGTGATTAAAAAAAGAAAACATTGACAGTTAAGTTTTCTGCTTAAGTAGTACTTGTTTTCTACAAATGACAACTTTTTTAAAAAAAGACTTTTATTTATTTATTTGTTTGTTTGTTTGAAAGTCAGTTAGAAAGAGGGAGAGGCAGAGGGAGATCTTCCATCTGCTGGTTCACTCCCAGGATGGTCACAATGGCCAGGATTGGGACTGGACCAAAACCAGGAGCTTTTTCCAGGTCTCCCCTGTGGGTGACAGAGTCCCAAACACTTGGGCCATCTTCAGCTGCTTTTAAGAAGTGGAGTAGCCTAGACAGTAACCCTCACCCATATGGAATACAGGCACTGCAGGCAGCGTCTTTGCCCATTATGCCACAACACAAACCCCAACAAATTACAACGTTTAAAGTAGTAGTGACGAGGTTGTACGTGTGAGTTCATAGTACCTGGCATCCCTCTACTATCGTAGTGTGCCCAGGAGTCAAAATAGCTCTGTGATCCTGGACAAGTTTCTTTTCTCACTGTGCCTCAGTTTCTTCATTCTGTAAAATAAAAATAGTAAGAGTATCGGGCATATCAGACAGCCCAGAAAATAAGTTCTCAACAAATGATAGTAATGATCTTGTCATTGAAGCACAGTGTCTCTTTGCTTATATATATTTCCACATCAGACCATGAGTTTTCATAGGAAAGAGATTTTTTCTTGCTTCACACATAAAGGCTCTTCAATAGATGGTTTTTTGGGGCTGGCGCTGTGGCTCAGCGGGTTAACGTCCTGGCCAGAGCGCCGGCATCCCATATGGGTGCCAGTTTGAGACCCAGCTGCTCCACTTCCAATCCAGCTCTCTGCTATTGCCTGTGAAAGCAGTAGAAGATGGCCCAAGTCCTCAGGCCCCTGTACCCGCATGGGAGACCTGGAAGAAGCTCCTGGCTCCTGGCTTCGGATCGGCACAGCTCTGGCCGTTGCGGCCAATTAGGGAGTGAACCAGCGGATGGAGGACCTCTCTCTCTCTGCCTGTCCTCTCTCTGTGTAACACTGACTTTCAAATAAATAAATAAATCTTTAAAAAAAAAGATGGTTTTTTGAAGGAAAAGCAGGGTTTGGTTAAACAAATTATGATTCACAGACTTAGTGAAAAAGCATGTAACTTTGCATCTTTAATGATGATAAGGAAGACCCTGTATTAATAGTTTCTAGCTTTCCTTGTACTTTGCCATCCGTCACCTTGGCAGTTTCTAAAATGCTGATGCCCGGACCCACCCATAGAGATTCTAAGTAAAAACAAACAAAAAGGCTTCAAACTTCTAGAAAAGTTGCAAATTACACTATGAAAATTTATGCATGAACATTTGCAAGGAAGTTGCCAATATAATGCTCTACAATTCTGAATATTTTAGAGTGTATTTTTAACATAAAGGTAATTTTGTGACATAAACATCCAGATTAGGAAATTAGCATTGATATATTACTACCATCAAATCCTCTGACTGCATACAAGTCTCATAAGTTGTCTCATTAAGATTCTCTTACAGCAAAAGGATCCAGGTCAGAATCATGCATTGCATCTCATTTTTTCCCTAGTCCTTTTCAGTCTAGAGCAGAGCCTCAATTTTAACTTGACTTTCATGGCCTCAGTTTTGAAGATGACAAGCAGAGGTTCTAGTTCAATTGATCCGTTTATTTTCTTTGCTTATTGGAACCTTTTTTAGGTGGCTTTACCCAAGTTTTAACAAGGTCCTAACAAATGTATTTCACTGTGAGGCATCTATAGGACATATATGAGAAGTGATTTGTTTTCTCCCTGTTGTCCAGGAAAATGAATAATGCCTTCTTTATTCGGTGACTCAATCTTGTATATGCTTCCCCTCTGCTCCACTTCAGTGTTAGCCAGCATCTCACCGGTATCACTGATGATACTTCCAAGGGTCAGTTTCACCTTCTCCTTGCTTTATCTATTCCCAGGCTTCATTGGAAAAAAAAAATAAAGTCTACATTTCTTCCTCTCACTTTACCTCTATAGTTTGTTCCAAGGACCTTTTTTTTTTTTAATTTTAATTTTATTATCTCTAACAGGAACAACCAACACTTTGTATGCACTGAAACTGGAAATCCCAAAGTTCCTGAATGGATTATAGTACAAAATTCAAGAGTGTTTGGACTTTGAATTGTGTATACAAAAATGATAGGTCAGTCATTCACTCAGATTTTTGTATTATTTAAAAATTTAAAATTCTGCACAGGGGCATACCTGTAAATAGTATAACTATGCTGCCCTCATGGAACTTACCTTCTAAGAGACAGTAATTAGAGTGATTATCTGATAGAACAATGAAAATATGGATCTTTCTTCTGCTTTTCTTTTCCAAACATTCTATAACTTGGTCATACCACTTTGGTGATTATAAAATAAAATTTGAGAAACATTTTAAATATTTCATTATATTTTTAATTAGATCAAAGCAAACTGGATTTGTATATATAATTACTTCTACATAGACTCTTGTTCTGGTACACTCTGGAAAAAACTTAGAGACTCTGGCATTAACTGGAAAGAAACCTGGGTGTAGGGTGACTAAGATGATGAGAAAGGCCCAGATTTCTTGGCCACCATTTAACACAGGCCTCTCACATACTGACCCTGATAATTTATCTTTGGTTTTAGTTTCTATCTTGAAGGAAGAAGACTTGTGATTTTTACAAGTACATTGTCAAAGAGGGAACAACTTGTACAATTCAAGAACAAAACAACGTTCTCTTGGAGATCTAAAAATAGTTTTATAAGGCTGGGCTTTGACTATGGGTGGGAAATGGCAAGAGATGAGTTTGGAAAAGTCGGCAGGGAGCTGTAAAGTCATATTAAGACATCTGAACTTTATCCGGAGGCATTAGGAATTCAAATAAATGTTTTACACAGAGAGTAGCTTAACCATGCCCTGTGTTACAAGATAGCTCTGGCTAAGGAGAACGGATCAAAGGAGAATTGACAAAGGACAGAGGCATAGTCTGCAGGGAGAGAGACCAAGCAAAGAGTATTCAGGAATTCAGGAGAAAATGTAGGCAGCCTCAGTGAATATTGGCGGTAGGGATAGCCAGGAGCTGTGAACTGAAGAGACATTTAGGGGATTCAAACCGATAGCCTGAGAGACTACTGGGCTACCTAGGAGAGCCTATAGAAGTGAATCAGGGGGCCAATGTTGTGGTGTAAAGGATAAAGCCGCCGCCTACAGTGCTGACATCCCATATGGGCACCAGTTCTGGTGCTCCACTTCAAACCAGCTCTCTGCTATGGCCTGGAAAAGCAGTAGAAGATGGCCCAAGTGCTTAGGCCCCTGAACCCATCTGGGAGACCTGGAAGAAGCTCCTGGCTTCAGATCGGCTTAGCTCCAGCCATTGTATCCAACTGGGGAGTGAACCAGCTCATGAAAGACCTCTCTCTCTCTGTCTCTCTGTAACTCTGCCTTCCAAGCAAATAAATAAATCTTAAAAAAAAAAAGTGAATCAGAGTAACTCCTGTCCCCTAGTGAAGATGCAATACAGGGACTGTTTTACGTATGATTCACATATCTTAAATTTCTAAAAAAATAGCTTTTTCTTAAGGTTGATGGCAAAACTTAACCTGATCTTACATCAGGCTATGTATTATTTTGATTGAACCTACCTAGTATATTCACACTGCTGCATAATTATTAATGCATTACATGATGGGTGACTTCCCAGATCCCTTGGAATATTATATAAATAACTAAAGTATGAATACCATATTACTATTCTGAGTTCTGTAACATTTGATACTGAGAGTGTTGAAGAAGAGATAGTGGAGAAGGCTTGAAACAGCTGTGGAGTAAGATATGATCACAGAATACAGATTTATGGATGGTATTTAAGATTCAGTTGATTGGGAGATTATGTGTATCATGTATTTTTTATTTTTTTCTGATGAGCAGTTGGAATGAACCAGTGGTGAGATTTCATGTGTGAGTGCAATGAGGAAAGACAAATGAGGTTATTAGCAAGAGTGTTGGAAGTTGGGGCTGGCACTGTAGCATAGCGAGTAAAGCCACCCCCTGCAGTGCCAGCATCCTATATTGGTGCTGGTTCGAGCCCTGGCTGATCCACTTCCAATCCAACTCCCTGCTAATTTGCCCGGGAAAGCAGTAGAAGATGGCCCAAGTCCTTGGGCCCCTGCACCCATGGGAGACTCGGAAGAAACTCCTGGTTCCTGGCTTCATATCATCCCAGCTCTGGCCACTGTAGCCATTTAGGGAGTGAGCCAGCAGATGGAAGATACCTCTCTCTCTCTCTCTCTCTCTCTCTCTCTCTCTCCCCCTACTACTTCCCTCTCCCTCCCCCCATTACTGCTTCTTTCAAATAAATAAATCTTAAAAAAAGAGAGAATGGTAAAAGTTATACATAAGGGGTGGGGGGGGTGGGATGTGATGACAGAAGGTACAAGGAGGGCCGGCGCCGCGGCTCACTAGGCTAATCCTCCGCCTTGCGGCGCCAGCACACCAGGTTCTAGTCCCGGTCCGGGCGCCGGATTCTGTCCCGGTTGCCCCTCTTCCAGGCCAGCTCTCTGCTGTGGCCCGGGAGTGCAGTGGAGGATGGCCCAAATCCTTGGGCCCTGCACCCCATGGGAGACCAGGAGAAGTACCTGGCTCCTGCCATCGCATCAGCGCGGTGCGCCGGCCGCAGCGCGCTGGCCGCGGCGGCCATTGGAGGGTGAACCAACGGCAAAGGAAGACCTTTCTCTCTGTCTCTCTCTCTCTCACTGTCCACTCTGCCTGTCAAAAAAAAAAAAAAAAAAAAGTACAAGGAAAAAGTAGATGGGCTGAGGAGCTGAAGGCCTTCTGAGATACAGACGGAGCTCCCTCCCTGGAATGACAGAGCTGTGCTCAGGGTCGACTTGTCTAAAATTTTCAGACGTAGAGCTTTGCATGGTGCAGGTAAGCATAGTGTGTGGCCGTGGAAGACACAGTCAGTGTGGCGTAGAGGTAAGTGTTTGTCACTGGAGACAGGCAGGTCCAAAGATTGTGAGGCTGTAATGCTGAGTGACTTTGTAGTCATATAGGATCATGCCTGAGAGGCAGAGTAGAGGACAAAACAGTTCAGCACAAGGGAGATATAAGCCTGAGATATGACAAAAAATTAATAAGGGAGGGTATAGTCAGAGGATGTAAGACTTAAAGGCTCTCATGTGTGGGAGCCAGAAAGTCTTACAGTGGAGTTGGGCAGAAAGAGAGAAACTACTTCTACCCTCCTGACCACAGAGGTGCTTCACGTGAGTCTCCAAAGAGTGGATGTCCTTGGCAGATGTCCTTGTGTCATTTACAGCTAGGAAGCTTAGTGAACAGATTCAAGTTTCAAGGTGGGGTTACTTTCCTGAGGTTCTAGAGAAAGTGGGAGGAACGTTTAGAAATTTGAGGAGGGAAGAGGAATCCCAGAGCCATGTGAAAATAGCATGAAAGGAGAAAATAGGTGAACAGAATGACTTCCATATTGGTGGGTAGGAGTTGTACAAATTAATACTTAATTTTCTGATCACTAATAATAGAGACACTCAAAGTTATACCTTTAAAAACCTGAGGGAGGGCATTTCATACAATTAAAAGGCCTTGGGATGCACACATACCATATGGTAGTGCCTGGGTTCCAGCCCCAGCTCTGTTTCAGATTCCAGCATCCTACTAACATTCACCCTAAGAGACAGCTAGTGACTGCTCAAGTGTTTAGGTCTCTGCAACCCACATGGGAGACCCAGACTGAGTTCCAGGCTCCTGATTTTGGCCTGGCTGAGCCTTGCTATTGCAGGCATTTAGGGAGTGAACTAGAAGCTGAAGTCCTCGGGCTCTACCCTAGGCTTGAGATTCTGAAATTCAGGGGAGTGGCTCAGGGACCTGTGTGTTAAGAAGTCCTCAAGGTGATTCCAATGCCTGTGAACTTGGAGTACTACTGACCTAATGCAATAGTTCCCAGTCAGTGAGGCATCAAGATCACCTATAAAGTTTTTAAAACTACATAACCCTTCTGAATCTCTGTCATAGATGATTCTGGTTAAGTAGATGTCAGGGATGGGCTCTCTCTCTCTCTCTCTCTCTAATAGGTGATTCAGATGTAGCTAAGTGGGCAAACTAACATTTAGAAAGCACTGTCCTAGTGAGTGAGGCACAGCAGACTTTTTAGAAGAAATTGCCCTCAGTTTGTTTTTCAGGAAAACCAGAACCCCCTGAGAAGGCCAGCAAAGGGATTGCTCTGCTTTCAGGACTGACTAATATTTGGAAACATCAGCAGTCTCTGAAATCTGAAGAGATCTGCAGACTCTCTCAAAGGATTCAGCTGCAACCAGGGGTTTCGAGGGATTTCTAGTCTGACTTGGTTGGACACCTGAGTTTCCTGGGAGAAAGTTTTAAGTGTTGAGGCTTCCATAGGCCCACCCAAGAAGCCACTAGTTCCTGGGATTGTGGTGTGGGCACACATAGCCCAGTTCTTCAAATCTGCTGTCACCATGGGTATGTGGCACACAGCTGTGAAAGCCACTGGGCTTTGTCTTTCTCCTTGCTGGTTGTGGAAGGGCCTTGAAGCCCTGGGCTAATTACAGAGTTGTGTCTCCAGCCCTTGTCTAGAATACTACAAGCTTTTAGTCAATGTCTGTTGGAAATTCATGGGAGTGGGCATTGTGGCACAGCAGTTAAGACCCCTGTATCGCATATTAAGTGCCATGTCAAGTCCCAGCTACTCTGCTTCCAGTCCAGCTCTCTGTTAATGTGCCTGTGAAGCAGCAGATGATGATCTAAGTACTTGAGACCATGCCCCTCTCAGAACTAAATGGGAGACCTGGATGGAGTTCCAGGCTCCTCTTGGCTTTGGCCTGTCCCAGCTGTAGCTGTTGTGGCCATTTGGGGAGTGAACCAGTGTGGATGGAAGATCTCTCTGTATGTCTGTCCGTGTCTCCCTCTGTCACTCTGCCTCTTAAATTAATACATAAGCTAAGTGTCACATCTCACTCATCCACCTCCCAGTTGTCATAAGCTTCCACTGCTGCCAGCATCTTCTTTGATTGCTGACTGTGTGTTCAGGTAAAACCGGAAAAGTAGCTGATGCTTTGCATATTGTCTTTCTTCTCAAATCTGGTATTTCAAAAGTCTCTGTATTAATCTTAAAAATTCTAAAATTTTAGAAGCATTAGTCCTATTAGTATTTTGTCACCATTAGTTATTTTCTCAGAAAAGGAATCTTGGGCTAAGGAGCAGCTTCACGTTCTTTCTTGTATTCTGTCTTAAGAGGGGCTCATTTTCCTTGCTAGATTATTTCTATTACTTCTGCCCTGCCTAGTCCTCACACTACCTCAGTAATAAATCTCTCTCTAATATTTCTCTCATTTAGCATGCAAACAAGTTTTTTATTCAATATAATAACAGATATCTACTAATAAAATGCTGTAATAATTTATCTTAAGTAGTCATAATGTCTGTTTACTTCATGGAAAGTTCTATAGAAGCTAATAATAGAATAGTCAAGCAGTCATTATGACTCACATTTCTATTCTATAGAGAATTATCAACCCACAGGTCTTTCATATTCTCAAGTATATCCCCCAGCTTTGACTTTTTTAGATTGGCTGACTTCTCAGTCTGGAAAATAAACATCCTAATGATTTAAAGAATTATGTTTAATATGATTTATCCCACTTTTTGTTGGCACTTAAAAAACCATCCACTGTAGACTCAAAGAAATTTAGATTAATTTCTTTTGGAAAGAAAATAATTAATAACTATGGGAAATCTATATAAGATAAATAGAAAATCAATGAACTAAAAGCCACCTTAATGTGATATTTTAGAATCTTCAGGCATTTGGTCTCAGCATTGCCTCTTCTTCCCTACCTATTCCAACAGCAGTGGTTCTCAGGCTGTAGAAGCAGCAGCATCCCCAGAGGGCTTTTTAAAAATGTAGATTTTGGGGCTCCCCTCCAGGGTTTCTGATTCAGCAGATCTGAGTTAGGGCCTGAAAATGTGCATTTCCAAAAGCGCCCAGTTAATGCTGATGCTGTTGATCCAGGGTACCACACATTCAGAACTATTGCCCTAGGCCAAGAGAAGCTGCACACTTCCACACTTTTGAGTCAGGTTATTCTCCTGGTTAATGGTTCTCAGATTTGGGATTTCACAGGCCTGGAGCATTCCCAAAAACAAACCAAGCAGTAAACAACAATAGCAAAATTACATTAGGAATAGACGCAATGATCAACTTAAAAAATGTATCAAATGAGAAAATTAGAAGCCATTCTTTCTTACAATAGCCATCATTTTGCTTTAAAAAACATTTTATCATTAACAATATTTAATTGTAGTACAATGGACTGTTTCTTCAGTTGGATACATTCAGATTTACACAAAACTCACTTTACTGCTATGGCTTGACAGGAACACAGTGATAGAGGCAGTCTGCCGAAGATATAGGAGAAAACAGTTGAGTTTTCTTTAGATAGTTTAAAACAACAATATAATACACTTAAAGTTTCTCTGCTTTTTATTTTCACCAAAAATATTCCCCCATTCCCAGGGTCAACCACTCCTGCCAACCCTTAGTTCACCACTGCTTTATTGTCCTTATTTCTCCCACCTTGCCAGAAAGCAATGAAATGTCACCCTAGACCAACACCATCTGCATTTTTCATGGTTCATAGGTCAGAGAGGAATATAAATATTTAAAAGTTCTTTAGTCCCAAGAATGGTAATTTTATCCATGTTAAATAAAAGAGTACAAGTTGATAAAAAAATAAAGAACAAAATCCTTTCTAATTATTTGGAAAGATAGCCTTCTTTACCATGCATAGCACCTAGGCTCAAATATGTCCTTGGAAGTTCTAAACAATATTAATTTAATCATGACCAATTGACAAACATAGTATGTTATTTTTCCAATCAAAATGAAAAACCAGATGCTGTTTCCATAACATTAAATCCTTCAGCATAAAATGGAAAATTAAACATTAACTTTAGGGAACAGGTGTCCAGCTTAAGAGTTAAGAAACCCTCATGCTACATTGGGGTGCCTACATTGGTTCCCCAGCTCTGGCTCTAGACTCCAACTTTCTTCTAGTGCAGACCCTGGAAGGCAGTGGTGATGGCTCAGGTAATTGGGTTCCTGCCACCTACATGGGAACCTCAAATGAGTCCCTGGCTTTTGGCTCTGGTGCTGGCACAACCTCAGCCATTGTGAACATTTAAGGAGTAAACCAGCAAATGGAACCTCACTGTCTCACCCTCTCTCTCAAATAATCTTTTTTTTCTTTTGTTAAAGATTTATTTCTTCTTTACTAAATAATCTGTTTCTTCTTTCTTCTGTGTGTTGTTTTCATCTTTAACTTTCATCTCTGCCAACTCTCTTTTTATTTATTTGAATGACAGAGAGACAGAGAGAAATCTTCCATGCTCTGGTTCACTTCCCCAAATGTCTGCAGCAGCCAGAGCTGAGCCAGACTGCAGCCAGGAACCCAAAACTCAATTCAGGTGTTACAGGTAGTGGGGGTTGGCAGAGTACTTCAGCCATCATGCACTGTCTCCCAGATTGCATATTAGCAGGAAGCTGGGTCAGAAGTGAAGCCAGAACTCAAACCCAGGCATTCCAATATGGGATGCAGATGCCTTTCCACTGTACCAAAAGCCCTTCCCAGATTTTCCTGATATTTGGTAATTCTTAAATATTTGCTTACACTTAAAAGTGAAAAGCTGATTTAAAACTCTTAGCACTTGGGTTATGCTTGTAAATTACGATTTTAGAATATGGTAAAAATGGACCACAAGTATACTTGATTGAGACATTTCTTGAGGAAATCAAAAGATTATTTATTTTTACTAGAGTTGATCATATGTCCCAGAGAAGAGTTTGCCAATGTTCCACTAAGAAGATAACTGCTAAGGGAAGAGTGAGGGTTGATGGTAGACAGTTAATGTCTTTTTATAAATGGTCATTTATTATTTATTTCATTTGAAACGTAGGAAGAAGACAAAGAGACAGAGACAGAAAGACTAAAAAAAAAAAGATTTATTTATTTTATTTATTTATTTGAAAGTTACAGAGAAAGGGGGAGAGATAGAGATCTTTCATCCACTGGTTCACTCTGCAAATGGCCACAATGACCAGGGCTGGGCCATGCCAAAGCCAGGAGCTTCCTCTGGGTCTCCAATGAGTATCCAAATAGACTAGCTTGCTCTGAAGCGCTAAAATTTGTTTTTCTTAGTTATCTTCTTATAGAACATGAAAATATTTGTTATGGGCTTAAATGTTTTACACTGAAATGAAGGTCATCACAAATCGAGAAGGGACTTTAAGTCGTGAAGTAGAAAGAGGTTAAAAGACTGACTTATGCCACAATTCTGTAACCTAAATTGGGTTATAGTATATGATAGCCAAGTGTAACCTTCTAGCAATAGAAAGATATGTATAAGTAAAATATTAACCTCCATGAGTTAAATATTATTTAAAACTAACAAATAAATATGCTCACTAGTGCTCTTATTCCTAATAATCCTGAAGTTGAAAGAATTTCCAAGGTAGCTTTAGTTCAGAGTCTGTTGTGCATATGGACATCCTGAAAGAACAACCAAGAAAAGCTACCAAGCACAGCACATGTATGGCTGCATAGCTTTGATCGACCAATCAAGTAAGGGAGACAACATGTTCTTTTAAAACTGAAATATGGGTGTCTCTTCACCTGACACATTGATATTGCATGCATATTACCACTGCTAGTCCAGTGCCTGCAGTTTTCTGACCCTGAAAAAGTGAGGAGGAAGGTGAAACCATGCACTCCCTGCCCTTTGCTCTCTGCAGTTTGACCCTGAACTCTTGTCTTTGGTCTGCACACTGCTTCATGTTTTAGCCAGTGACTAAGCATTTTCTGAGGTAATAAGTAACTCTCAGATGACTGATTAAAAGTCCTTCGAGAAGACTTAGAAAGGAGCTTAAAACATTGTAGATTTAGTCAAATTCATCTTCTTTTTCATTCATGAAATATTACTGTTACTCTCACTTTGGTGTCAGAATAAAAGTTGTTGAATGTACTAATTTTCTTTATCCATTGGACACTCATGGGCATTTCTGTTTTAATAATTTAAAAAAGCCAGAAGAGTGAGATAGTAGAAGGAAAATATTAGACCTATTTTTTAAGATTTTATTCATTTATTTGAGAGGTAGAATTACAGGGTTGGGGGGAGACAGAGAGAAAGATTTTCCATATGCTGGTTCATTCCCCAAATGACCAAAACAGCCAGAGCTGGGTCGATCTGAAGCCAGGATCCAGGAGCTCCTTCAGGGTCTCCCCCGTGGGTGTAGGGGCCCAAGCTGTTGGGCCACCTTCCACTGCTTTCCCAGGCCATTAACTGAGAGCTGGGTCAGAAGAAGAGCAGCCAAGGACAGGAACCAGCGCCCACATGGGAAGCCAGTGCTGCAGGCAGAGACTAAGCCTTCTATGCCACAGGGCCAGCCCCTAGACCCATGTTTTTAAGAACAAATGTGTTGAGAAGGGTTTGCATATTATATAAAATCTTTAAAAAATATTGAAAGGAGTTTAGTCTTCCAATATCAAATACTCTCACCACCATGTAGATATTAATGATCTGTAAGCAGTTTTCTGTGAATGATTGAGAACAAAATTCTAACAGTTGCTATTTTCTGCTCTTCTTCAACCCCTACATTCACTTTAGCCACAAAGATAGCAACTAGACAACATCCTGAAAGTATCTTAACCACAGCAAAGTTGCACCTTCTTTTCTTTCTTCAAATATAGATGAAATCCAAATTAGTGTTGCATTATTTTAAAACCCTCTACTGGACAAATGTTGGAAACTTGATAGAGTCATATCTGTGGCCAAGTTTAAAAGGTAGCTCTACTGTGAAATGAATTGTACCAGTGCCTTCATCTGCTCAGTACTCTTTCATGTATGGTGGCAATATTGACTAGTGTGTAGGGAGTCCTTACCATGTGTCAATCACTGTTCTAAGTATTTTAGATGCATGAACATATGTCACTCTTATAAGAACCCAATGAAGTAAAATATGATTATCCTGTTTATGGGTAAATGACTGAAATGCAGAGGAGGTAAGCAACTTTCCTAGTCTTTCAGCAAGAATATAGAAGAATAAAGACTTGAGCCCAGGGATTCTGGGTGTAGAATTTATATGGCCTAACCTCATTCCATTTCTATATAATCTGGAACACAGTGATTTCTTTGAAGTTCATAGCAGAATGGTGGCAGGAATAGAAGAATTCAGTGTGGGGGAAGACATTACAGGAGATTGACCTCCCTTATAAATAGTTAGACTGATTGGGTATTCACATATGTTTCATCCTTATTAATGTATATTTTTATTCACAAATATGTGCCCCTCAGTTTTAAATGAAAAATATTCATATAAAACCATCCCTCAAAATTTTCTCAAATATCAGGCTGCCACATTGTCAGCAACTAGAGGCCTTTGATGTCTTGAAAGGAATGAGGGAAGGTTGGGGCCGCTTACATCACAAAGGATTATTCTGATTTCACTGCACTTCTGCATAACAGGAACACAGTCAATATTTGTAGAATAAATGACTGCATAATTAATGATAATGTGTCATGTGACTAATAAATCACAAGTACACTTTTCCCTTTGTTCCCAGTGTTCCTATACATACTCCTGTAAAAACATTTGGCACAGTATGAAATAACTATCTGTTTCTGTGTTGTTTTCCCTGCACCATGAGCTCCTTGAGGGCAGGGTATATGTCTTATCTTTATTTTGCAAGAATGTAGCATCTGGTTATTAATAACTTGATTGAATATTAATAAGTAGTTGTGAAAGGAAAGGAAAGAATAGGCTGTGAGGCAGACTTAGAGCTGGTGTCTCTGTGTGCCTATTTTACGTTTAGTAAAACATCATTGGATTTAATCACTTCTGACTTTTGAAATATATTTGAAGATGATATTTCTTGATTTTGAACCTGCTCCCATGATTTAGCACCTGGGAAGAGGCCACTGGAAATTAAACAATATATGCACTATTGTCTATTCCCTAGATACACCAACCAATTTTTTATATATAATCATGGCATCTCTAAAAAGCTAGGCTACACTCTCCACATCTATGATTATTGATAACCAAGTTCATTTTCCCTTAATTTTTACAGAATGCTTCTGTGAACAGCTTTAATTTCCATCTAATTTCCTACAGCATCCAAATTTCTATCTCACAGTATAGATGCAGGCTAGGAAGTCTGCCCTGCAAATTATGGCTGCTTCCTTGAAAAACCACAGATTCACTTATTATTTTAGGCAAATGTGCAGTACAGGATCCCCACCACCACATCCCTCACCCCTACTGCCACAGCCAAGAATATTAAATCCTCCATCTTTTTACTTCCTAAGCCCCTTTGTCCCCATACCTCCCATCCTTTCATATTTTACCACATTTTACTGTTTTTGTTTCTAGGGTTTTAAAATTACATTTTCTACATAATTCCATTTGTTTATTTTTACACTTAGGTCAACATATATGGTAACTTTCACATTTTTTTGTAAGCACAGTGTTGTCTGATGGTTTCTAATCTGTTTTACTACCCATCATTTTATATGCAGAACACAGTCTACTCCCTCAGGGATGTTCTCATCAGCACAGGGCCTGTGTGTCGGCAGGCCCTGGAATGAGGCTATGTATGGATTCTCAGCAGGCATTTTAAAAAATTGTTCTTCTCTGAGAGCTTTTGAAAATGCTTCCTGCCCCTGCCCACACCCTACCTCCCATCTGCTGCCTTTGACAACAACTGAATCTGATGTGAGAGAACAGTGACAGAGTAAGTGAAAATGAGTATGTGAATTAGCCATCTCAGTGGACTCTACTCAACCACACTGTAAAAGTCCATTGTGCGTTATGCTTATAGTCCGTTGTGTAACAAATGGTAATCCTTCTACTGGCATATACTGGCCTCCTTTGGTATCAATCTTAGAATTACAAATAACTTAATCTGCTGGGTAAATGGATAACACCACAAGTTTAAAACAGCAAAAATGATTTCTTTGCTTGGAATATCAGTGTACATAACTTTCCGTGCAAAGTTCTGCTCTTTGCTGGTTACCCATTAACTTTTTGGTTACTATACAATCACCATCTGAGAGCTAAGATCTCCTGCTTACTATTCACAAGACAGAGAGAATTGTAAAACATTATACAGCAATAGCACAGGGCCTAGCTTTGAACCATACTGTCAGATCATCATAATAGTACATTTCCTGAGTATTGCCCTCAAATTCCTTCAATAAATAACCCATGGTTCTGTTAGTTGTATATGACTTTTCTATCATAAAACCTCCTGCTGACATGGATACCTTCGGCTAGGGAATTTTTTAGTCATAAAATAACTTTGTTTTGTGTTCTATTCTTTTAACAGATTTTGTTGATAATTACACTTGCATGTATTTGATGTATTTATATTCCAGTCTGTCTTCTCATTTGAGGGATATTGTCTATGTAGTCTCATAATTATTCTACCATTTTTAATTTTGGTTCTTCTTGGGTTTACTTATGTTTACTGAAGACCTGTTTGTGCCATTCACTGTTCTAGGCAATGGTGGTGAATGAGACACAACTCTAATCTGAAAGAACTTAATATTCTTTTGGAAAGACTGTCTTTGAAATAACTAATGTTGATTCCAGGAAGTGTATGTTAATAGGCTGATCCTCACAGGGTGTCATGGGAGCCCCTTTGAATTATCTATTCTCAGCATGAGCGTCAGGTGAGGTTCCTAGAAGATATGAGAACTGCTCCAGATATTGGAGAATAGATTTTTTTAAAAATTGAGTGGCATTCCAGACAGAGGAAGTGGTATGCATGCTGGGAAACTACGTTAGCATTTAAAATAACATTAGAGAATTACAAATGAACATGGAAAGGTAGCTAAGGCTCAAGTCATATGATTTTCATGCCATATTTAGGAGTTTGAAATTTATTTTTTTAATCCAGGAACTAACTCCCTGAAATTGTTTGCAAAATATTGTGAGTATATTTATTTCCTTGGGAAAAAAAGATCTATGGCTTTTCATTAGATCTCAGAGTGGTCTACAGTCCAACAATTGTTAAGAATATTTGCAGTGAAAAGTTTTAACTGAACGACCATACTCTTCACTAATTAGAATGAAGTAAAGCATTATCATATCCATATTTCATATCACAAGAAATTTGTTGGACAAAACTGTATCAGTTCAATAAGATAAAGTTCCCTTAGCAAAGCAAAGCCATACATTTACTCATTGAACATTTCACTGGACCCTTACTATACACCAGACACTGAAGTAGGCACTGAGGGGTCTGTAGTAAAGACACATCCCTGTTCAGAGCTCATGGTCTAATGAGAAAGACAGATATGAATCAGATGACCACAAAAAATTAGTGTTGTATAGTGAATGATAGGATGAGACCTACTGGGGAACCTTGTGTAGATGTGGGATTAGAAGAGGGTTAGATGAACAAATGCATTTGAACTGAGACCTGAAGCAATGAGTGTCAGCAGGGGCAGAAGGCAGAGACCCTCGGCAGAGAAGACAGCATAGTCTAAAGCCCTGTTGCCACAAGGTACTTAGTGTGTTTTGGGAAAAGCTGAGCACCGCTGCTCTAAGCTCAGACTTCCCCACGAAGGAGATGAAAAATTGATCCTCTGAGATCTGGGGGCAGCAGCTCCAATCCTGAACTGCTTCCTGTGTTGGCTTGTGCAGTGGGCCATAAAAGAATTATCTTTTTCTGGTTTTGCCTTGAAGGGGCAAAGGTTGAGAAGCCCTGAGCCTCTTTTCTGTACTAATATTTCATTGATTCTAGGTTCTGGGGACATCAAATTCTAGTCCAACCTCCTCGTTTCTTCCTGTTTGAGAGTATGGTCCAAAGAAACAAAGTAGCTCACCTGAAATCACACAGCTCAGTGTAGAGCCCTACTCTCATAACCAGGGATCCTGTTTTTCTCTTGTATTCCATCTGTCTCTGTATCCTTTATAACTGGTGTGGTTGGTTATTACTGTAATCAACAAGATTCCAGGTGCTTCTTTTTCTTTTGTTATGAACAAAAGTTCATTTCAGTTTTTTGATGAGCGATAAAAATAAACTGCTCTGTTATCAAGTATCTTTTTACTAAAACTTGAAGCTTCAAAACTGAGAACAAGACTTCCTTATCTTATTCTGACTGAGCTAGAAATACTGCAAGACTGGCACTTCTCTTCAGTCGGAAGTCTATAAGCACGTAGAAGTTATGAGTAGAAAGAGAAGTTAACCGAGCTTTGAATAATTTCTACTTCATTTGAACTTGAGTGTTTGAAGGTAAGTCAAAAATTTAAAGTAGAATTTGAATCTTACTTCCCTTACACCTCATTAAAAATCTAAAGTGTGCATGAAGTACAAGAATTTAATAATTTTGGGCACAAGCTTTGGAGTCAGGTCATCTTAGTTCAAAACCCCAGCTTCCGTACCTACCAACTTTGTGACTTAGGAAAAATTATCTTTCTCACACTCCTTTTCCACAATTTGCAGAATAGAGATAGTGGTATTTCACATTACGGATTAAATGAGAAAATCTATATAAAGGACAATAGTTTAGTACAGAAGACAGAAACCCCTCTAGATATTTCAAGAAGAAAGAGATTGATTAATACCGAGCGAATCAGTAGAAAGGAGGGGATGCTGCAAGCACTCACATTGCTGTAACTAAGATCCAGATAGGCAGCCACCTATGCTGATAGAACTGGCTCTCACAGCCGTGGAGCTGATGAAAAGACACTGGAGGCTGAGTCCAGCAACTGCAAACTTTCAGCACCTCTCTGACTTGCTTGCCAGAAGTTACAGCCGCAGTTAAATGGCCTTTCGGAGGCCGGTGTTGCAGCAGAGTGGGTTAAGCCACAGCCTGCAATGCCTGCCCCCGTATATGTATGCTGCTTCCAGTCCCCAACAACAACTCCACTTCCTATCCAATTGCCTGTTGATATGCCTGGGGAAGCAGAAGAGGATGGCCCAAGTGTTTGAGCCCCTGAACACACATGGAAGAGCTAAAAATCGCTCCTGACTTCTGGCTTCACCCTGGCCCACCCCCAGCCCCAAATGTGGCCATTTGGAGAATGAACCATGAAAAATCTATGTCTCTCTCTCTCTCTCTTTCTGACTTGGCCCCTTTCAAATAAATGAATAAATCTTAAAAGAAGGAAGGAAGAAAACAGCCTTCTCTTCCAAATTTCACATGAATGTATCTAATTGGTAGAACCTAATTTGTAACAAGATGCCCTAGCTGCAAAGGAATCTGGGAAATATACTTTATTGCTTTCTCTCTGTCAGCTGGAAGAAGAATGAAATGGAAGTCAAGTCTAAGTATCTGCTACAAAAATATACCCTGGGATCTGACACATGGTCAATGCCCAGTAAATGACAATTATAGTTGTTTTGCTTCTGTTATTGGTAGTGAGAGTACAACAAGTCCTTAATGTCAACACATAATTTACTTTTATTAACCTCCAGAGGTTGATTCTATTCTTTTCTTAGGGATTCATTAAGGATGCAATTAAATCTAAATCTTCCACTATGTTATGAACCCATTATCACAACATCCTCCCCTATCAAAATAAGTAATGACACAAATTTCTGTGCATTCTCTGAGTCAACTAATACAATCACTGACTTAAAATAACAGACTAAATTCAGTTCACTGCTTTGTAATGGTATATACCTTGCAACACTCAAATACAAACAGCTAGTTGATTTATTAAGTATCTAGACATAGGATAAATCTTCTTTCCTACTTAATGTTATAATAATTTTAAAGTTATTACTTTCTAAATGCTAAGGAAGTGTTAGGTTTGGGGATTTCAGTGCTCAAAGATGTGCAGAGACAATGGATTAAAGCAGAAAATGACTTTTATTGTAGAAAGGACAGCACAGAAAGAATTAGGAATAGGATTGTAGGCAGCCCAGGGAGTGGACAGAGAAGCTGAGAGTGTACAGGCCCCCAGGCAGTGGGCGGCTGTCTGTTTACTTTGTTTTTTGGGAGGCATCCTGTTGTAGAAGGGCCAGTTGGTCCTTTTATTACAATGTCTCCTCTCAGTAGTTTGGAATGTCCAGGTGAGGAGCTTTCCCATGCAAATAGACATTCCACAACTTTTAGATTATCTGTACCCAATGTTATCAGGTTTGGGGGTTTTAGGCCTCAGTGGCCCAGCAGGTCTAATTAGGTCTCTGTGTTCCAATAAGTTCTCATGGGAAGCAGTAATTGGATTAGTTTTCTCTGCTTCTCACTACCATTATTTTTATTTTTTGCCTTGTCTATTTTTTTCTACCTATTTCCTTCAATCTTTGATATGCCTTTGGTCCCCAAAATTCCTTTATTAGATAACAAAACTTTTTTTTTTTAATATCCATTTTAGGATGAACAAAGTAGTAGGCCAATTAAAGAGTTCCCTGGTTTTGCAAGAAGAATTCTTAGGGAAGAATTCCTTCTTCTTAATGCCCTATTTCAGCAATGGATTCTTAGATTGAACCCTACTTTTGCTTAAGAAAAGAAAGATCTAACCAGAAATTACTTATTAGAGTAATTTACTAGTTCTGCAATTAACTGAATATATCTAGAAAGGTAGTACAAATTTGACTTGTCGCAAAAGCTTCTTGAAATCCATATATAGTTTTTTTTCACAATACTTATTTTTTTAAAAAGATTTATTTTATGTATTTGAAAGGCAGAGTTACAGAGAAAGAGGGAAAGATAGAGAGATCTTCCATCTGCTGGTTCACTGCCCAAATGGCTGCAATGCTGGGCCAAGCCAAAGCCAAGAGCCAGGAGCTACTAACCACTCTCCCACCTGGGTGGCAGAGACCCAATGATCTTGGCCATCCTCTGCTGCTTTCCCAGGCACATTAGCAGAGAGCTGAATTGGAAGTGGAGCAGCCAGGACCAGCATCCATATGGGATGCCAGTCTTGCAGGTGGCAGCTTAACCTTTAAACCACAGTGCTAGCCCTATATTCAATACTTATTTTCTTTTTTTTTTAAAAAAGAATTATTTTATTTAAAAGACAGAGTTTGAAAAACAGAGGAGTTACAGAGAGAAGTAGAGCCAGAGAGAGAGAGGTCTTCCATTCCGCTGGTTCATTCCCCAGATGATCACAACGGCCAGAGCTGAGCTGATCCGAAGTCAGGAGCCAGGAGCTTCTTCCAGGTCTCGCTCACAGGTGCAGGGGCCCAAGAAGTTGGGCCATCTTCTACTGCTTTCCCAGGCCATAGCAGAGAGCTGGATCAGAAGCGGAGCAGCCGGGACTGGTGTCCCTATGGGATGCCAGCACTGCAGGCTGGGGCTTTAACCCACTACACCACAGCGCTGCCCCACAATACTTATTTTCTAAGAACTTTTCGAATACCCTTCCAAGGAGAGTTCTGTGCAGTGAACTGCTATATTATTGAAGCATGATCTGATTTAGAGTTAAATGAAAACAAGCTTTTCTTTGCTAGTCTCTCACACTATAGCTGAGCAGTAAATTTCTGGAATACCTCAGGATTAGAACTTTGATAATATTTAATGGCATAATGATGGGAGTCATCATAGATTATAGAAATTATCTTCATTGTTTAGTGGCTACACCACAAAATATCACTCAGTGTTGAAAACAGCATTATAAATTCAGTTAGTACAACAAT
The DNA here is from genome assembly GCF_051225735.1 of Oryctolagus cuniculus. NCBI lineage: Eukaryota > Metazoa > Chordata > Mammalia > Lagomorpha > Leporidae > Oryctolagus > Oryctolagus cuniculus. The sequence continues at coordinate 30,039,083 of NC_142873.1, forward strand.
GTTTTTAAAATTATTTTTTGTTTCTTTGAGAGACAGAAGACTGAGAGGGAGGAAGACAGACCTACAGCTCCCATCTTCAGGCTCATTCCCCAAATACCTGCATCAGCCAGGGCAGGGTGGAGCTGGAATGCAATGTAGATCTGCTATGTGGGTGGCAGTGCCTCCAGGGTCTGCACTGGCAGGAAGCTGGAGTCAGAAGCTGGAGCTGGGACTTGAACCCAGGCACTCCCGTGTGGGACACTGTCATCTTTTTTTTTTTTTTTTTTTTTTGACAGGCAGAGTGGACAGTGAGAGAGAGAGACAGAGAGAAAGGTCTTCCTTTGCCGTTGGTTCACCCTCCGATGGCCGCCACGGCCAGTGCACTGCGGCCGGCGCACCGCGCTGATCCGATGGCAGGAGCCAGGAGCCAGGTGCTTTTCCTGGTCTCCCATGGGGTGCAGGGCCCAAGCACCTGGGCCATCCTCCACTGCACTCCCTGGCCACAGCAGAGGGCTGGCCTGGAAGAGGGGCAACCGGGACAGAATCCGGCGCCCTGACCGGGACTAGAACCCGGTGTGCCGGCGCCGCTAGGCGGAGGATTAGCCTAGTGAGCCGCGGCGCCGGCCTGGACACTGTCATCTTAACTGCTAGGCTATAAATGCGTTCCTGCTCCGTAGGTCAACAATATTGCTAACTAAGCCTAATGTTAGAAAAATTTCATTTTGAATCCTTAACTTTCAATAGTCGTCCAAACAAGGACATCTTTTTTTTAAGGGAGGATATAAATAATAGATTTATAACCTATAGGAAGTCATATAATAAATATTTTTCCATCTAAATTGACACATAAGGATTTCCCCTAGTTCTTTGAAAATGATAACAAGTCAAGTGATAAGTATTTGTATAGTTAGAGATTTTATAACCAATTTGCCTTCTAGTTAGATGAACATGTTAGTCTTCCTCATTCCTGCGCTTGATGTTTTAGCCAGGCAGAAACCGTCACTGGGGCCGGCATTATGGCATAGTAAGTTAAGCTTTGCCTGCAGTGTTGGCATTCCATATGGACACCAGTTCACGTCCCAGCTGTTCCTCTTCCAATTCAGCTCTCTGCTATGGCCTGGAAAAGCAGTGGAAGATGGCTCAAGGCTTGGGCCTCTGCCACTTACGTGGAGACCTGGAAGAAGCTCCAGGCTCCTCACTTTGGCCATTTGAGAAGTGAACCACTGAGTGGAAAATGACTCTCTCTCTCCTCTCTCTCTCTCTCTGTCTCTCTGTAACTCTGCCTCTCAAATAAGTAAATAAAATCTTGGCCGGCGCCATGGCTCAATAGGCTAATCCTCCGCCTTGCGGCACTGGCACACCGGGTTATAGTCCTGGTCGGGGCGCCGGATTCTGTCCTGGTTGCCCCTCTTCCAGGCCAGCTCTCTGCTGTGGCCAGGGAGTGCAGTGGAGGATGGCCCAAGTCCTTGTGCCCTGCACCCACATGGGAGACCAGGAGAAGCATCTGGCTCTTGGCTTCAGATCAGTGCGATGCGCCGCAGCGCACTGGCCGTGGCAGCCATTGGAGGGTGAACCAACGGCAAAGGAAGACCTTTCTCTCTGTCTCGCTCTCTCACTGTCCACTCTGCCTGTCAAAAATAAAAAAAATAAAAAAATAAAAATAAAAAAAAAGAAGCTGTCATTATTGGGCATACTTTTCTTAATATGCTCAAAGACAAGATACAGGTTGCCGAATTTAAAAATAATTCTTCACATTTAAATCAGTAAGTCTAGAAAAAAAATTAACAGGGAATAACTTGTACTAGTAGATAACAGTATTTTTATTTATTATTTTGAGTATTAATTTCCAAATTAAAGGCATGATAGAGTTCCACATTGTTACTGAAGGACTCAAAAAATTCCCTCCACTATTAACTACAAATAAGAAAACAGGGGTTAATTCAAATTTAAATAACATGGGTTAGCAGTTCTCCTAGGATTTTATGAGTATGATAGTCATCAGGGGTAATTTGAAAAAGTTCATATTTGATCTCAGCTTTAGACTTTTAGTTCATAATAGCACTACATTTTAAACCAGATATAACTTTCTATATCACCTTTTTTTAAAGACATATTTATTTATTTGAAAGGCAGAGTTACAGAGAGGCAGAGGCAGAGAGAGACAGAGAGAAAAGTCTTCCATTCATTGGTTCACTTTCCAGATAGCTGCAATGGACAGAGCTGGACCTATCTAAAGCTCGGAGCCAGGAGCTTCTTCCAGGTCTCCACAGGGTGCAGGTGCCTAAGAACTTGGGCCATCTTCTACTGCTTTCCCAGGTCATAGCAGAGAGATGAATCCAAAGTAGAGCAGCTGGGATTTGAACCAGCACCCATATGGGATGCCAGCACTGCAGGCAGTGACTTTAGCTGCTATGCCACAGTGCTGCTCATCTGTGTCATCTTAAGGACTTCAATCTTAAAAGGAAGTAGAAGAGGTTACGTTAAAATTCTAAGATTTTTATGGCTTCGTTTTGTTTATTTAAAAAGCTGTATTCTTTTACTTTCCCATAATTTATATTATAGTTGCTATTTAATGCCCCTCATTCACAAAATGAGATTATTTTAAAATTCTATACATCAAAAATTCAGTAAGAGCTTGCTTGCCTTAGTGCTCAGATAATTTGGTCACAGGAATAAGGTCTATCTTTTAAAGTGACGAGTTTGGCTGAAATTCCCTTTTTCTTGATTTTTAAGCTCATCATAAATATCTTAAAACCTCAGCTCCTCGTTTATGTGTCAACAGCATGGGGGACACATTGAGAAGATGCAAAGCAGTAAATATAACTCTTTAGAAAAGTGTAACCAACATAGGTAATTACATAAGTGATGGATTTTTTTACCTAACAATATAAATAAGTGAAGCATTTATCCAGAATATTTTAGTCATTCTGACTCACTGTGAAACCAGGCCATTTATGAATAACTGTTACGAAGTTCTGACACTCTTGTTGGAGAAAGCTGGAAAACGTTTTGTGGTGCCAAGACTAATGAATCAAGAACGTGGTATTTAAGTTTACATACAATTGCCATTTTTATCCTTAATCCACTCCCTTGAAATATTTTACATTATGTTAAATGTAGCTCTAATATCTTTTTTTTTCTCCAGTGGAGCTGGCCCTCACACAAATTAGAAGTGCCAGTTTCTGAATAATTCTCATCGAGTGTTGACATCACAGATGTCATTTACAATAGAGAAGAAAAAGCCTAAAATAGCAAAATGTTTTCTCTTTTTCCTTATATTGTCAGAAGATTTAAAACTTTGCAACTAAAAGAGAGTTTCGAATGATGAGAGTTTTCTCTTTCTGCAGGATTTGGTTTAGATGTGTTATTTTCTTTTTGATGTTATCAGTCCATGGGTGGACCAGTTACCTACCAATCCAAGACATGGACCAAGATAGATCCCAGACTGCCATAGCCCTGGCTCCCTAAATGCTGGGTGTTGCTTGCCTCCTATCCTTCCTTGTCCCACTCTCCTTCTTCTACTGAATCATCACTGTAGTATTTCCTCTCCGCTCCCTTTGCACGCATGCTTCATTAGCTTGTTCATTTGCCCGAATCTCTTTCAGAGCAGCTGATTCGTTTGCCAGCTCTGCCATTACAAATGACCACAGAATGGGTGGTTTGCACAACAGACATTTGTTTCCTCACAGTTCTGGAAGCTAGAAGTCCAAGGCCAAAGTATCAGCTGTGTTACTTTCTTCTCCAGCCTCTTTCTTGCTAACAAATGATCTTCTTCACGTGTCTTCACATGTCTTCCTTCCATGTGTGTCTGTGTCATACTCTCCTATTTCTAAGTCATATTTGATTGTGGCCCACTCTAATGACTTCACTTTAATTTAATTACTTCTCTAAATGTATTTCCAAACATAGACATACTGTGAATTATACTGAACTTTGGGAAGAAAATAATTCAGTCCATTATAGCAGCCCAAGGAGGACACCATGCTACTTCCAGTCAGAGGCAGGACTCCACTCTGCATCTTGGCTACCGGAAGGTGCTGAGGACCTGCTGTTACTCCTGTGACATGAGAGGAGCTGGGGTACGAAGAAGGGGGTCTGGCCTCAGAGGCGTGCCCTGAGACTGTGCATTCAATTCAGCCATGTTCTTGCTGTAAAACCTCTGAAGGGGAATGAAATACAATGTATTTAGTGCCTCTTATATACCAGATACTGGGCGAGGCAATCACACACACTTACCTAGTTAAACCCTTAAAATGGTTCTCTGAGATAGGAACTACCAGGATTCTTAAGATGTGAGCCAAGGAAACTGAAGTTTGGAGACATAAACCATTCACCCTTGGAAGGATCAATATAATTAATATGTGTACACTATCCAAATTAATTTGCAATTCCCATGACGTTTTTCATAGAATCAGGAAGAACACTACTAAAATTAGTGTGGAACCACAGAAGACCCCCAAAGAGCCAACGTGATCTTGACCAAAAAGAACAAAGCAAGAGATTTTATACTACTTGACTTTAAAATATATTGCACCGGCGCCACGGCTCACTAGGCTAATCCTCCGCCTAGCGCCGCCAGCACACCGGGTTCTAGTCCCGGTCGGGGCACCGGATTCTGTCCCAGTTGTCCCTCTTCCAGGCCAGCTCTCTGCTGTGGCCAGGGAGTGCAGTGGAGGATGGCCCAAGTGCTTGGTCCCTGCACCCCATGGGAGACCAGGAGAAGCATCTGGCTCCTGCCATCGGATCAGCGCGGTGCGCCGGCCGCAGCGCGCCAGCCGCGGCTGCCATTGGATTGGAGGGTGAACCAACAGCAAAGGAAGACCTTTCTCTCTGTCTCTCTCTCTCACTGTCCACTCTGCCTGTCAAAAAATAAAAAAAAAATTTTTAAAAATATATATTGCAAAGCTATTGTAATAAAAGAGCATGATACTGGCATAAACACAGGCCCATAGACTGGTAGAACAGAATTAAAATCCTAAAAGTAAACCCACACATCTACAGCCAACTGAGCTTTGACGAAGGTATGAAGAGCATGCATTGGAACAAGGATCTCTTCTTTTTAATAAATAATGCTGAGGGAGAGAAGCGGCCTTGTGGCAGTGAACTAAGCTCCCCTCTGTAATGCCAGCATCCCATAAAGGAACGCTAGTTTGAGTCCTGGCTTCCCTGCTTCCCATCATGCTCCCTGCTAATGTGTCTGAGAAGGCAGTGGAGGAAGGCCTAGGTCCTTGGGCCATGTTGCCCATGTGGGAGACCCAGATGAAGCTTTGGGCTCCTGGCTTTGGCCTCGCGTTGGCCCAGCTCCAGCCATTACAGCCATTTGGGTGGAGTAAACAAGCAGATGGAGGATCTCTCTCCCTTTCTCCCTCTTTATCACTCTGCCTTTCAAGTAAATAACTATAATTTTTAAAAATAGTGTTGGGGGGGGCCGGTGCCGTGGCTCACTTGGCTAATCCTCTGCCTGTAGCACTGGCATCCCATATGGGCGCCAGGTTCTAGTCCCAGTTGCTCCACTTCCAGTACCTAAAAAAATAATCATTTTGTAATTGTGTGAAGTTCATAGCTCTCTGCTGTAGCCCGGGAAGGCAGTGGAGGATGGCCCAAGAGCTTGGGCGCCTGCACCCAAAATGAATGAGAGAAAATTCAACCCAAAATTAATGAAAGTCCTAAGTCTGAGACCTGCAACTTTGAAACTAATAGAAGAATATGTAATGAAAATATTTCAGGATGCTGGAATGGGCAAGAATTTTCTGGATCAAATGCCAAAAACACAGGAAATAAAAGAAAAAGTAGACCTATGGGATTTCATCAAACTTAAGAGTGTTTGCTCCGCAAAGGAAACAATCAGCAGAGTGCAGATACAACCTACGATATGGGCTAAACTATTTGAAAGATATACATGTGACAAGGGGTTAATATTCAGAATACATAAGGAACTCAACAGCAAAAGAACAGATAATCCAACTTAAAAATTGGCAGTAGATCTTGTCGCTCCCCCTCTTCGTGGAGGAACGACACAGGACCCTGCGCTGTTCTTTCGTCTGCTCGGCCCTCCCCGGGTTTGCTGCTGGTTCTTCCCGGGTTGGCTACTATCCCTTCCACCTCCGTGGAAGGGCAGTTCCCCCGGCCGCATTCCCCACTTCCGCAGGGGAGCGGCACACCGCCGGCCGGCTCTCTCGGGGGCTGCACGGGTTCCCTTAGATGTTCCCCATAGATGTTCCTGGTGCATGCCGTCTCTCTCCTCCTTTATAGTCCTCCTCCGCCAATCCCAACTCGGCTGCCCACACGCCGAGTACGCTGCTCTCCAATCAGGAGCAAGTCCTACAGTTTATCAGTTGAACTGGAGGCAGCTGTGCGGAAGCTGTTTACTTCTCTCCCAGCGCCATATTGTGGGAGAGCAGATGCATAGAATAAGTCTTAATTCGAGTAACTCAGTCTAGTCCGGATTGCTCCCCACAGATCTGAACAGCCATTTGAAATGACCAATAGGTGCATGAAAAAAATGTTCAGTATCACTAATCATCAGAGAAATACAAATCCAAACCACAATGAGTATCACTTCACGCCAGTAAAATTGTCTATTACCAAAAAGTCGAAAGATAACAAGTATTGGCCAGCTCTGCGGCTCACTTGGCTAATCCTCCGCCTGCGGCGCCAGCACCCTGGGTTCTAGTCCCGGTTAGGGTGCCGGTTCTGTCCCAGTTGCTCCTCTTCCAGTCCAGCTCTCTGCTGTGGCCTGGGAGGGCAGTGGAGGATGGCCCAAGTGCTTGGGCCCTGCACCCACATGGGAGACCAGGAGGAAGCACTTGGTTCCTGGCTTCGGATCGGCACAGCGTGCCAGCCATAGCAGCCATTTTGGGGGTGAACCAACAGAAAAAGGAAGACCTTTCTCTCTGTCTCTCTCTCACTGTCTAACTCTGCCTGTCCAAAAAAAAAAAAAAAAAAAAAAGATAACAAGTGTTGGTCAGGACATGGAGAAAGAAGAACCCTTTCACACTGTGGGAATGTAAATTAGTATAGCCATTATAGAAAACAGTATGGAAGTTCCTCAGAAAACTAAAAATAGAACTACTACATAACCCAGCAATCCCACTACTGGGTATATGTCCAAGGGAAAAGAAATCAGCATGTCAAATAATGAACTTCCATGTTTATTGTAGTACAAAAAGAAAATGGAAAAACCTAAATGTCTGTCTCCTCATGAATGTCATAAAGACACACAATGGAATATTATTCAGCCACAAAAAGGATGAAATCTTATCATTTGCAACAGCATGGATGGAACTGGAGGTCATTATGTTAAGTGGAACAAGCCAAGCACAGAAGGATAGGTATTATATTAGCTCACTCATCGAAAAAATAGATGATCCAAAAGAAGTTAAAAATATAAGGAGGGAATGTTGAGGAAAGTTAATTCACGGGCATTACATTATAGCTAGACAAGAGTAAGAAGTTCTCAGCTCTGTTGCTCAGTAGAGTCACCATAGATAATGTCAGTGCACTGTATATTCCTCTCTCTCTCTCTCTCTCTCTCTCTCTCTCAAAAAAAAAAGGATTGGGGATATTTTCATCATAAAGAAAAGTTATATGCTTAAAGGGATCAATATGTCTACCCTGATTGGAAATTATACAACGCATATATGTAATGACACATAGCCTGGTACCACATAAATATGTACAATTTAAAAATAAGCAAATTTTCAAACATGACTTACCCAAGATCCTATAGCAAATAAGCAAAATTGCTGGGATTCAAGCCCAGATCTATGTCTGATTCCAAAACTGGTGATTTCTCCATGGCACCTGTTTGCTCTCTGTAGAAAACAAATGTGTTGGTTCATCACTTACTATGGTAGTCTCCAAATTACCCCATCCTGCACATCTCACTTTTCACTTTGTGAACCTTTTGACCAAGTCAAGGTCAAGTCAGTAAACTTTTTTTTACCTACTCCCAGGGGAACACTGTGTGGTTAGAATATTGGCTTCAGTGATTGTCAAAAAATAAACAGTGATTTTAATATTTTCTTTTTATCATTTCAGATTGTTTTAATTAGCTGTTGCTATATAATAAACACCCTCAAGGGTAGCTAAACAAATAATCATTTTGTAATTGTGTGAAGTTCTACAGTTAGCAGGTTCAGTCTGGATGCATTTTTTGCTCTTGTGGTGCTGACTGGGGCTGCAGTCATCTAGGGGCTGCACTGGGCTAGAATTGTTAAGATCTCTCATCATGTGTCTGAGGAGGAGAACCAGAAAAGTGGCATAACTGGGACAGCCGAGCTTCCTTTTCTCCTAGTATAGGCTCAGAGCCTCTTTTCCACATGGTGGTTTCTCAGCTGGTGTGTCTAACAGAGTAGACAGACACCTAACAATGCAACTTTTAGGACTGCCAGGCCTCCTTAGAGCTTCAGCCAAGAACCAGTACAATATGCCTTCCACCACATTTTCTTGGTTTAGAGTGAGTCCCAGTCTAGCCCAGATTCAGTGTAGGAGAGGACCACCTAAGGCCATGAATATTGGATGATGGGACTCATAGGAGCCATCCTTGAAGATTAGCTACCACACAAAGCTTGCTAAGAAGGAGAAGTGTTATGCACACACACACACATATCTATGATGTTTTATATATGGCCTATACAAATATATATGGAATTAGTTCCATATTAATTATGGGTATTGAATGATTTATGAATATAGAACTAAATGGAGAAATAGTTTTGAAGCCCTTCATAAGCAAAGAGTGAAAAGAGTTTTAGGATAAAAAAAATTTAAATAATATCAGTGTAAGGAACTTACTCAAATGTGGTATATTTAATCTTTTTGGGAAACAAAGTCTCCTGGAGACAAATAAGACTTTTTTCCTTAGAGTATTGCCATGATGGGAACCTGTAAAGGTTTAATTATCAACTAATAAATATAAGGCATCAATTGCATTAGTACCAGAGTCCCATGTCCCTGCTCTCTCTAGTTATAATTGATAGGACTTTGTGCAATGACTGAAGTTGGCATGAATTTTTGGCTCCTTTTTCTGGCCAGAAAAATTTTCTTACAATAAGGAAAGAAAGAGAAAAAGAGAGATGAGGAGGGAAAGGACAGGAGGAAAACTGGAGAAGGAAGGATTAAAAAAATAAGAAACTTGTACAGCTTACCAATGAAATGAATTTATATTCCATTTGACTTCAAATAGTATTATATTTAGCATTTGTGAAGTACCAAAAACTGTTAAATTATATAAATGTACATTTGGTATGATTCACCCAGGCATGGTTAATAATCTTTACCCTAAAAATAGGTTTCATAATTTTTAAAAATTATTTGTAAGTAGATTTTTTGATAGCAAATATGAAGGCATCCCATGTGACACATAAGACTTATGACAAAATATATAATGTATAATTGAGATGATTTCAATATTTAGAAATTTATCCATGGGAAATTTTGTATGTTGTTACCAGTTGGAGAGGTGTGTGCTATCTTAGAAGAGGGATTGAAGAGAAAAAGAATAGTGGAGACTTTTCAGAGTTGTCTTCCTTGACAATCTAAGTATTGTCCATATGTGTTTCAATAAAACATTCCTAATTGGTCTATATCTAGAGATGTAGCTGAACTTGTATAGTTTTGATTGACTTGTTCATTTTTATTTTTTTGCCATCTAGAAATATTTTTTGCTTTTCAAATTTTTGCATTTTAATGTAAAATAATTAATCTTCAATTATGACCAATAAATTCATCCATTAAAAAGAAAAAGAAAACACATAGCCTGCTAGACAGGCTACCTGGCTTTGTAAATAAAGTTTTTCTTAAATTCTATTTAAGTTACGTAAGTTTCATGTATTTCATATATACAAATATAGTTACATAGTGACACTTCCCCATCCTCCCTCCCACTCATACTCCAACCTTTCCTCCTCTTCTCTCTCACATTTTCACTCTTAATTTTTACAAAGATCTATTTTCAGTTTACTTAATGATCATGTAGTTAACCCTACACTAAGTAAAAGAGTTCAACAAATAATATGAAGGAAAAAAGAAAAAAAACACTGTTCCTCAACGTTAGAGACAGGGCTGCAAACAATCATGAAACCTCAGAATGTCTATTTCATGCCAATACATTACACTTCAGGTACTATATTGATTACCTCGGATTGTAGATACAGTTTCACTAGAACAGCCACAGCCAGTGCCTCAGTACACTTTACCTGGGGACTGTACAATAAACTCTTTAACCACATAATAAAAAAAGAATTGTATTCAAACATTCAGCCCAGGGTAACTTTTCTGCTAGAAGGAATAAGGAACATTTTCTGGAAAAATAAGGCAATGTCTTATAACATTGTTATTAAATATTAATAATGTCCTTTAAGCACCTTCAGTTTGCCTTTCAGAAGTAAATTTTGAGACAGGTTTTTAGCCATGTGGTTAAGAGACCCACATTGCATATTGAAGCACCTGGATTCAGTACCCTAGCTCTAGCTCCTGATTCCAGCTTCTTGCTATTTTAGACCCTAGTAGGGAGTGGCAGTGGTCCAAATAATCAAGTTCTTGCCTCTCAGCCCAAGGTGTTGCCAACATTTGAGGAATGTGCTAGTGAATAAGAGCTCTCTCTGCCTCTCAAACAAATAAAAATATAATATTTTAAATAAATGTCTTTTTTTTTAAAAAAAGTAAACATTATCAACATATACTTCTAACCATTTCAGCCTTCAAATCTTTCCATTTAAGGAAGTAATTTTTTTCGCTTCAACAATTTCTCTTGCAATATATTTCCAGATTTAAGTGGGAAAGTTCACCTCAGCTATTCCCTCTTTATCTAATGAACTTTTGATTGTATATTCTCTTGGTCTTTGCTCTAATTTGAGAGATTTTATTACTTTTCTCATTTGTCCTCTTTAAAAAAAAAAAAGATGTCCCACCTTCAAAATTATTTTAGTTACTATTTTCTCTTATTTTAATCTTGGGGCTTTTCTAACTGAAAGGTGTATGAAGTACAACAAGGACTTCCCAAGAAACAAATATTCTGTGAGTTTTTAAAATTGCACTGTAATTTCTTGGGTTTAATCACCACTCTCCTTTATAAGCACACTCAGAATTGGTGGGCTCTGGGGCAGCACTTGCTCCTTAGGCCTGGGTTTTTGGGGAACTACCAAGATTGCCTCCAAGATCTGTTTCCTGAGTCACTGTTTAGTATTTATGGAACCCATCCTATAAATCTGTTTTAATTTCTTCTCTTGAAATATCCAAGAGGACCCTGTTGAAGTTTGCTGTCTGCTTTGTTGTCCACATTCCCTTCTACGTCCTGTGAGGTCCTATCCATCTCCTGCCACAGTATTCCTGTTGAGGGCCTCCACAGTACTGTGGATGCTAGCAAATGGTGAACGCAGCGAGGGATTTCATTCTTTCCTGCAGATCAGTTATGATGGTGTCAGATGGTCTGGGTTCCAACCCTGATTTCTGGGGACCTCTGGTACTCTATCGAGGGCAGGGGTTTACAACCCTTGTGGGTGTCTACAGAGCTGTTGGAAAACACTGATGTCCAAAACCCAAGACCCAGTGATTGAAACTACCCAAAGCTCGGATCTAAGTGTCTGTCTGTTTGCTTTTTCAGTTGATGTTTTTGTCATTTAAAGCTATACAGAGTAATTCTGATGTATAGATGGGTTGAAAAATCACTCATCTCAAGAACTGGTCATTTTATCTACATTTTCCTTTATTTGAAGCTATCTTGTTTTAAAGGACAAACTACATCCCTTGTCAAAAATCCTTTGTTCTGTGGGGACTCAACAAAAAATGAAATGATTTTGTAGTGTCAGGTTTCCTTGAGTTTTCTCCCATGCTTGAATGGCTTCAGCAGTGACGGTGACCCAGCCCTCAGCTTCCCTGCCACAGACTTGGAGCAGAACCATCCTGAGCAGTCTCAGTGAGAACACTGGGCCACAGGGGCTTTATGTAAATTTGTTATTTGTACAGTGTGCTACAACTGTATAAATCTGCCACAACTTATTATTCTCCACTTACGTTAGGAAACAGGCTCAGAGAATCTGATTCACTTGTACTAGGAAATTGTGGCTAGAATCTAACTCGTTTCTAAGTCCAAATCCACTACTTTTTCTATGCTTTTTACTAATTACTGTTTATACTTTTGTTGTAAAATAATTCCAGACTTATAGAAAAATTAAAAAAATAGACTTTCCATAAACCCCTGATCCCTGTTTCTCACATGTTAACATTTTATATTAGTTAATCAACCTTTGTTTTCTCTCTCACCTGTGCACATGTAGGTTTATTTGTTTATTTTATATATATATTTGATAGCATATTACAGATAGAATTCCTCTCTGTCTCTCAATACTTAAGTGTGTATTTCCTAAAAATAGACGTTCTGTTATGAAACCACAGAAGCACAATTAGCAATCACCAAATTAACACCAGTGTAATACCAGTACTTATATACATTCAACTTTACCTCACAAATGTATTTTTAATGGTTTTTAAAAAAAGATTTATGTATTTATTTGGAAGTCAGAATTACAGAGATAGAGGGAGAGACACAGAGAAAGGTCTTCCATCCATTGGTTTACTCCCCAGACTGCAGGGCCAGTCCAAAACCAGGAGCCAGGAGCCAGAATCTTCTTCCAAGCCTCCCATGTGGGTGTCAGTGGCCTAAACACTTGGGCCATTTTCCATTGCTTTTTCTCAGAGCATTAGCAGGGAGCTGGGTTGGAAGTGGAGCAACCAGCACTGCAACTGATACCCGTATGGGATACCCACATCACAGGAGGCAGCTTTCCCACTATGCCACAACGCCAACCCCACAACTGTCTTTTGTAGCCAAAGAAAAGTGTTTCTGATCCCAGATCCAATCAAAGATCACAGGTTGCATTTGGTTCTCCTGTCTCTTTGCCATCTTTGTCTGCAACATTTCCTTGCTCTGCCTTTGCCACTCAGGACCTGATTGTGTGTGCTACCTTCCATGGGCGGGAATTGCTCCAGCAGTTTTGGTCCTCAGGGCACAATATTTTGCTCTGAGACATAAGGCTTCATCAGCATTCATCCAGATGGGCCACAGCTTTGGCAAACGTTTGGAAGCCAGCAATATTATAACTATAGGTAGGGCACTATTTGAAATGCTTTATGTATAATAATTCACTTAATTTTCCTAACAACCCTATATAGTAAGTATTATATAATATAGATGTGGAATCTGAGGAATAGAGAAGTTAAGGAACTTGTTTAAGGTCAGCCAGCCAGGAAGTGACAAGACCTGGCATCAAACGCCAGCAACCATGCTCCATCCCTGGTGTGAATTCTTAACCAGCATAGGCAGAATCTGGGATAATAAACAGAGTTATGTGTCATCGCCAAGTTATTAGCTCAGAAAACCTCAGCCCAATCAACTGCAGAGAAGGACCAATAATATCTGCTTTGTAACAGCAGCTGTAAGCATTGCGTGCAACAGTTTGTCAAAGCACTTAGCATGTAGCGAAACTCCATTCTTTTTTTTTTTTTTTTTTTTTTTTATTTTATTTTATTTTATTTTTTTGACAGGCAGAGTGGACAGTGAGAGAGAGAGACAGAGAGAAAGGTCTTCCTTTGCCGTTGGTTCACCCTCCAATGGCCGCCGCGGCTGGCGCGCTGCGGCCAGCGCACCGCGCTGATCCGATGGCAGGAGCCAGGAGCCAGGTGCTTTTCCTGGTCTCCCATGGGGTGCAGGGCCCAAGCACCTGGGCCATCCTCCACTGCACTCCCTGGCCACAGCAGAGGGCTGGCCTGGAAGAGGGGCAACCGGGACAGAATCCGGCGCCCCGACCGGGACTAGAACCCGGTGTGCCGGCACCACTAGGTGGAGGATTAGCCTATTGAGCCGCGGTGCCGGCCCAAAACTCCATTCTTAAGACTAAAACTTTTCATGTAAATATTGAAAAATTATCTGTGACTTGTACTGAGATTTGATAACTCTCAAGAATAGTTTCTTTTTATTTCAGTCATTGGAGGTGGGAAAAAGAAGGGAGCTGAAGCAACAAACATTTATTCATGTTTTTAGATTGTTTTGAGAGACTGGGGCAGGGAGATCAGCTATGGCCAAAAAAGCACCTTCAGGAGTGCCAGATAATGATGAGTCATGAAGTCCAAAGTCCAATTTTAGAACAAATTATTAGAAAGAACTCTGGCATCTTCAGTTATATTAGAAAAGAAGGTATTTATTTTCCATAAAGAGGAAGATCCATCACCACCCTACTCTGGGTTGACAAGTAATTACCTCCAGGCTGTAAAAAGGAGTTCTCATTAGTAGGTGGCAGTAGGAGCAATCAAGAAGTGTTTTAAAAGAGATCTCTGAGAACTGGGTTTCCAGAATTACTGTAATATGTAGTTCTTTTAATGTGAAGTTGTCATTTTGTCATAAAGCATTTCAAATATAACCTCTGAACCTATGGAGAAGATAAGCATATGTGAAGTGGATGCTCTTATGACTGTCAGTTCAAATTTACTTTTTAAAAAAATATTTATTTATTTGAAAGAGTTACAGAGAAGGAGAGGGATAGGCAGAAAGAGAGATCCTCCATCCTCTAGTTGACTCCCCAAATGGCCACAACAGTCAGGGCTGAGCCAGGCAGGATCCAGAAGTTTCATCCCAGTCTCCCACGCAGATACAGAGGCCCAAGGACTTGGGCCATCCTCCACTGCTTCCCCAGGCACACTAGCAGGGAACTGGATCAGAAGTGGAGCAGCCAGGACTCCAACCAGCACCTATGGGATGCCAGCACTGCAGGAGGCAGCTTTACCTGCTACGCCACAATGCCGGCTCCACAGATTTACTTTTTTATAGTCCATAAATACATTTGTAGGGGTACATCTGCAGCCAGAGGGCTTTGGGGCTGTGAAGCTATGATGGATACTACTCAAGGACAGATGCTTCATCTCCTTTCTATCAAGGCCTGAATATTTCCTCTGAGCCCTTCCATCTGGAGAACCTTGACTTCTATCTGCCCCTCCTCTTTCTCCATGGCTGTCCACTTCTGAGCTGATTTGGGAACTGAATATAAGTTATGACTCAGGGAGGGAAGACAGAAAGGGAGAAGGGAGCCTGGCAAAGGTTCAGGAAGGACTCAAGGTTCACATGTGTATAGCCTCCTGGTAGCCTTCTCCAACCATGCTGAGCGCATAAACCCCCTCTCACTCATCCCTGCCCCAGATTGCATTTAGGTTACCATCTCAAGGCCTCTGTTATACTCCTCCAGAGTCTGCCATCATAGTTTGCTGCACCCTAGAGCTTCACAGCCCAGTTCTCACTGTATATCTGCTCCTTGCTGTTCAGCCCTTTCAACCATTTTCCATCCAGTCAACAGGACAACCATGCTAAAGCAGCCCTAGCGTAGAAGCCCTTGGCTGTAAGCAGAATTGGTACACAATGAGAATGTAGGATCCCGTGTTCAAAATTCATTAAGATTTTCAAGATGACAACAGCAGAGCATTAAACCAAGCCCGACACTCTTCTAAGTACAGAGCCTTGTGTGACAGTACGAGTTGTGGGCCCACATAGCCCTAGCTATAAAGGATTCAAGAGATAAAAGTTGGTTTCCCTAATATGTATGCAAATTATCTAAAACCTAATGCATATTTTTGCAATATGAACAAAATTATACCCTAATAAAAGTCGGAAGACTAGATTTTATCTGAAAATCTATGTTATAGTAGCATAGGTACATATACTTTAGTTTGGTGCTGAAACTCCACAACAGGATAGATAAATTCTCCAAATGTTCAAGCACATCTGTACTTTTATTTAAAAACAAAAACAAACTCCACAGGTATTTCTGATGTTCAACCAACATTAAGAGCTTTTGAGAAATAGACGCCCACCTTCTACCTCCAAAGTGTCTAATTTACTTGTGGGTGCTGAAACTCTAGCAGGAGAGAAGCTCCCCTGTATTAAAATGTGCAAAGAGATTTCACACTAGCTCCATATTCTAGAGGTTCCACAGGGGAAGTGATGGACAGGAGTAGAATCACTAGTAGAACCACAGGCCAGTTTTTGGTAGGGAAAAGATGGAAGAGTCTGTGGAATCTTTTTCTGAGTCTAAACTTGAAGCAATTAGAAAAAATTTATTTGAATTTCACTGTTACAGAATTTTTGATAGTTTAGATATAGTTAGCAAATAGTGTTAGCAAATGTAAACACTACCCCATAGGAGATCACAGAGTTAATGTGGCTTACATTGGATGGTAAGAAGACCAAGTCCCAGCCCTGACATCTCAGCAAATTCCCAGTCTCCTTGTATGGGAGAACTCATGGGACCTGAGTCTCAGGATCTTTGTATGTAACTGGAGATAGGAAGCCCAGTTTCACAGAGCTGTTGTGAAGGAGATGAGATCTATGTATGAAATTAGACATACACTGTAAAGTAGTAAACACATAGAAGCTACTGTTCTTATGTAATTCTAATAGTGATAGAGAAGGAACATGCCTTCAAATTCATCCCACAAGTAGTCAAGTATCATTACCCATTGAAATGACAATTGCCAATATCAGTCTAAATTTGCTATTGTTTTATCTGTGTCAAATCCAACTCATCCTTAAAACTCAAATGTTAAACCTTTTATGAAATATTTTGTGTTCCCACTGGTAATTAATTATTTCCACTTCTAACTTGGCATACTATAATAGGTTTTCTTCTTTCCAGGTTGTGAGCTTCCTCAGGCCCAAATCTCACCTGAGTTGCTGTAGGTGCAATATACTCAATAGGTTAAATGAATAATTGGAAAAGGGAAGGAAAGAAAGTAGGTAGAGATAAGAAACTTCTACACCATTTAAGACATTTAGAAGCATAAAAGCAAACATTTCATGAGAACAGGGACCTTGTATGTCTGGCCACTTGCCCCTGCTCCTCTCCCAGTCCATGGTCAATGCTAGGTATTAAAGCTGGTGGCTCCGAGTTTACAAATGAAAGAAAAGGAGACAGGCCAGCTGTAGGTGAGGTCTCAGGTAGGCATGGAATTCTCCTCATGCCATGTTTCATTTTCTCTAGAACAGTCTCCAAATACGCTAGCCTTAGACTATCCCCTTGCCACCCAGAAGCTCCAGTGAGAGTCATTAGAAACTTCCCAAGGTATCATCCTGGCCCGCTGGTCATTCTAGAGCCCTTTCTCCTTTCAAATGGACTGGATCCTATATCCCATTCCTGCCAGACTGTTCCATGCTCCTCCATTACTTGCTAACTTAATAACCACGAATTCCTGTACCAACTTACAGGCACTCAAGGGCCACTTTTCACGGATAATGAAATGTTTCATTCAAAGGAATGAAATATTCAATCCCTGAAGCACTTACTCCAAAGACAGACCCAGAAATATCAGGCACTGCAACTGATAAACGAGGTGGCTTTCAGGTTACACTGTGCCACCTCCTCGCTGGTCTGTAGAAGGCCAGCACTTGAGGGGAGACACGTGTTTCCTTGGAACAGCCGGCCCTTTATGGGCTGCCCCGTAGACTTCTGATCTTATGAACTCCAAGTTTATAAAAAGCTCTGTAGTGAGGCAACGTTGCAGATACTCTGTTAGTTTATTACAAAATAGGCCTTTTTGTGGGATATGGATTTCATCTGTAACTAAATAAAATAGCTGGATTCTTCAGTGAGTAAGAGCTGTACTCCTACTAATCCCCCAAAAGAAACTAATGCTGAAAATCTCTTACAGAAAAATACAGAATTAAAGCATGAACTAAGATATCTGCCTTGGCCTGATCCTCTTTGTTTTGCCTGGGTAGGATGTGGGTGTTAATTGGAACCATCTTTTATAGGAATAACAGGCTTATCTATTTCCTGGTTTCCTTTCCCAGGGTAAAGCACAGAGGACCACAGATAACATGCCTGGTTAATTCTAGCCTCCTCTTAAAGAAGAAAGGAAAGAGTCATGTTTTCTCTGTTGAATTTAACACCAAGATCATTTTACTCATTTGATTAAAACTATTCTTGAGTGTTCCCTGGATAGTTTCCCTCTTTCTTCACAAGATCCTTAGACCTGGATTTTCAAGGTGACTTCATTTGGTTCTCCTCTAGAGACCAAGTACTACACGCAGATCTTGAAGTGTTACTAATCCTTTAAGATTTCAGGGGTCTGAGCTATTTTTAAGCTTTCAAAGATTCTGATAACTGGAGTTTTGTCTCTGATCACTGATAATGGTTTTAATTTGGAGTTGGAGCAGTTCCCTCTGGTAGTAAGTGCAGTTTGGGCAAACAGGGAAAGCTATTGTTCTAATACAGCTAGGGCTCAAATTAAATTCTGCCCAAACAGGTACGGGACTGGAAACCTGGGCTTCTGCTAATGCTGTACTTTCAGGCACCGAGTTCCAAATTTTAGTCCGCCATTTGTCACTTTCATGATTTCTTACATGAGATAAGCACCACTTGAACTTTTAGTTATTCACTGTTTTTCTTTAAACCTGTTCACTGCTCTCTGTGAATAAATTTTCTTACTTCCATAAATGGAAAGCTAACATTACTCATCCTTAATTGAAAGTAATAAATACAATAAGAACAAAGGTTATTAAATTCTAGCTAGATAATATTGCTTACCGAAGGTTCTGAGTCCAAGGCCTGTCTCCCATTATTTAAAAGGGAAATTAACCTGGATTGAAGACATACTGGCACCATGTTGTAATTTTCCTTCAGGGAATATGATGGACTGGAAAAGAAAATTGAAAAGAGAATCCAATTTTCTTTCTTCAGTAACTATTTATGTTCCTGATTCCAAGGGTTACTCAACCCACCTTTGTTATAAACACTTTCATTGAAAAACTCACTCCCTTAATATTCTGAGGATGGGTCAGAGTAATCTGATAATATGTAAAAGGACATGATAACCATAAAGGAGCAAGAGTGCCAGAAAAATGCAAGTGCTTAACACTTGAATGTCTGCTACAGAGGAAAGGTGGCTTTGTCTGTTCCGTCAACAAACGCCTGCTGAGCCGGAGAATACACACTACACTCCCCAGTCTCCCAGCAGTGATGCAACCCACAGGATCATGGGTGGCAAGTGGGCTGGCCCAGTCTGGAAAAGTTAAGGGAAACAAGATATGGAAAGAATCTTGATGATAAACAGGCAGAGAGCTGGTGTGCAGTTGCACACACAGTCGTTTACAAATAAGGTACATGGTATATAGGAGAACAGTGGATTGAGTTTGTGCCACATAGTTGGTGACCTTTGAACAGCCTCAAAACAGCAGAGGACCCTTCAATTGGCATAAATGCTCTCCTTTCCCCACACCTGCAGCTCCCATTTCTTCATTCACAGATGTCACAAATTTAAGACACATGTAAAGTCTGCGAAAGGAGTTGATGCTTCAGCAAGACAAACCATTTTCTGTTATAGGAAGGATACCTTCTATTTTCCATAAATGCAGGTTACTTTTTGAGGAAGTTCTTAAACGTGTGCTGTAAGCTTGTGGATTTTGCTGTATTTCCTTTCCTCACTGGTTGAGGAGGACTCCTGAACCCCGTGCAGCAAAGCAGTTGCGCATTTTCCAGTCCCCTTCGCTGACTTTTGTTAAATGAAGTCACTGCCCCTCTGGAATGAGTGTGCCATCACAGTTTGCTGCTCCGGAGGCAGCACTGTTCAAGGATCAGACAAGCAGTGTCCTTAGGGTCTGCATCTCTGAACCAGCTGCTGCATCTGCTCTCCCTGAAGAGGCAGCACCGCTCCACACCACACCTATTTCTCTGGCCTGGCAGGAAGGCGAAAAGGATTTGCGTGAGCTCTGCCTGCCCAGGCTGTGGAAGTTTCCATTTTCAGAAACATGATGGATACGCCCCTTCTAAGTGATACTAAATCTTCAGCTCACTTACACCTGAAACGTGCTTTTCAGAAACCTGACTTGTCTTTTCTCACACTAAGGCTGATTTCCTAATATGGTCAAATGAGGACTTAAGCCAAACTCCAAACCAAAGAGGAAGATGTGAACTTTCTTAATTTACCGGGCCTCCAGTGCAGCCTCAATGTTTTTTAAAACTGAACTGCAAACAACTTTGATGATTTTTTTCTGTTTTTAAACAGGCATACCTAGTAAAACACCAGCAAGAACAAGAGTTCCATGTGTTCTAAATGGTGTGAAGCAGCATCGCAATGTATTTCTAAAACCGGACTTTAAACAGAACCTATATTGATTCTCTCCCTCTGATTAACTTCATCATCTTTCTGGGGAGGGGTGCAGAGGTCTCCCAGTGGCCTCAGGCCTGAACAAGCCCCAGGCCTCAGGGAGGTAGCACAGGCCAAACTCTGCAC
This sequence comes from Oryctolagus cuniculus, assembly GCF_051225735.1. NCBI lineage: Eukaryota > Metazoa > Chordata > Mammalia > Lagomorpha > Leporidae > Oryctolagus > Oryctolagus cuniculus. The sequence continues at coordinate 30,059,336 of NC_142873.1, forward strand.
AAACTCATGAGATGATGTGTTTGTCTTTCAGGTCCAGTATTTCTTCAAGATCTTGGATAACTAGCAGAACAGAAAGTCAAGAAGTCAGAAATGGGGGCATTTAGACAAGAGTGAATCACACACATAAGGAATGTGTTCATTCTTTTATTGTCCATTGTTTTAACCTGACTGAATACAAGATCAACAAGAGCACTGTACTCCTGGCAATTATTACATATGTTAGAACATGGATTTTGCACTGTAGACAACATATAACGCCAGTCTATGGGGTACTGCATTGCTTTTTATAAAGTTCAAAATAAAGATTTATTTTCAAACAAGTGACTTTGGTTTATTTCATACATTACACTTTTTCTTGCAGAAAAAAATAAAATTGTACAACTGCATAAATATAAAATTCTTCCACCATGAAAATGGTTAAAACATTCATAAAGACACAGCACCAGCATGTGATGCCTCCAGAGAAAGGAAGAAGGAGAGTAAATGAAAATGTACAAGCAAATTAATCAGCCCTGCCACTAACGCGGTGATGGGCAGCTCCAGATCTCAGACATAGCATCGGAACTCACTGGAGGACGGGGAAAGAGATGTCAAGACAGCATTCAATACAAAGCACAACACAACCCATCATTCTTCTTGTGTTTTTCTGTAGTGTCACTTAAAATTTAAAGGGCAGTTCCCCCATGACAGCCCACCCCCCCAGTCCCAGGAAAAAAAAAAAATAAGAAAGACCTAACACCACAGGAAAAGACTACGGAGTGTGTTAAAAATGCTCACTGATGGGCCATTACCTTTGAGAGAGCCAAACCAAAAAAAAAAAAAAAAAAAAAAGTACCATGCCAGTTTTATTCCCATTGAATATTTACACCTTGGACAGCAAACCTTGCTCACATAAAGTAGAAAACAGATATGATAAAACATGGCTTGAAAAATGACCAGAGTATGCACCTATAGTACTGTACACTAAATAAAATACACAAGGCAGCAATACTTAGGGGCCAGAAACACTGCTTACTACAAGTCAGTTATGGAATCATAATTTACAGTAAAAATGGGCACGTCCCAAGGCTCAATTTTTATTTTTCTTTTGTCATTTACAGTAGAATAAATATTTTGTTGCTATTGCTACACTTTAAATTTACATTCTAACCTATTAAATGCAGAAAGCTAGTGTAAAGCATATAGATTAAGTGTAGGTCCCATACGTATGACAGTTTGTTCAAGACTAGTAGGTTTTTGTTTTTGTATCTTTTTTAACTTATTAAATGGCTAGTGGGAAAGATTTTGTGCTTGTGATCAGCTCTTAACTTCAATTTTTACATCAAAACGTCCCTGAAAACGGTCTTTCTCACTGTACCCAATGTTTTCACCATACGCCTTACATTCTATGCGAATTTCAGTGTCCATGGTGAGGTTGGTGAACTGTACAGCCAGCAGGGGCTGCAGGTACTTGGGCTGGAGGAGTTTGCCATAGTAGGGGTAATACTGCAGAGGAAAACCAGCGTAATCACCCATTCCAAAATATTCCATGCTTCCAACTTTCTCCTTATCTTCATCTCGCTGAAAAACAGTGAAATGTGACGTTAGTGGCTGGCATCGTGTGTGACCACTGGTTCTCACATACAGCCCCACAGAACAGTTTGCAAACCACGGCTCTGTGACATGCCCATTTCCAACCTCTTTCAGGGTTAGGGGAGTGTGGAGCCCTGCAGGGCACTGGCATAGAATCTGCCATGAATTAAGAGGACGGCACCTCAGTCTAACCCATAGCAGCCTCAAGAAATGGTCAAAAAAGAGGCCTCTCTCAGTGTGCAAATGGAGAAACTGAGGCAAGGGCCAAATGAACATTTCTCCAAGATAACACAGCCTCCGAGAAATGGTCAACATGGAAAGAAACCTCTCGGCTTTTTTCTCAAAATCATTTGCTCTGTCCCTTCCAAGACTACCAGAGGAGGAACTTGAAAGTCAATAAATCTACAGCAGGCTAATTTTTAAGCTGATAATTTTGTATGGCCTGTGAATGATATTAAAAATATCCAAATGGCCCTTGGCAGAAAAAAGATTCCCCACTCCTGGTAAATTCAGATATCTGAGTCTCTTGTGCCAATGGAGAAACAAACATATAGTTTTATTCCTGTTATATCTTTGTCTCTTTTGTTTTCTTTTTAAAGAAGTATTTATTTGAAAGGTAGAGTGATGGGGAGAAAGAGAAGATCTTTGATCTGCTGGTGCACTCCCCAAATTCGTTCAACAGCCAGGACTGGGCTGGGCCCAAGTCAGGGGCCAGGTTTCCCACGTGGGTGGCAAGGACCAAAGTGCTTAAGGCATCATCTTCTGCCTCCCAGGATGCACATTAGCAAGAAGATGGATCAGAAGGCTAATTTTTAAGCTGAGACTCAAACCAGGTCCCCAACATGGGATGTGGGCATGCCAAACAGAAGCTTAACCCACTGTGCTCCAATGCCCGCCCCTCCTTCTTTTTCAAGAAGTTTTGACCCAGTACAGCTACACATCAACTAACTGAGGCTAATACCTAAAAGCACTGTTTCTTGCTTATGACATTAAAATTTTATCTCTAATTGAAAATACACTCACTCCTCCTCCCCTCTTCTGCCCCACCTTCCCACCACCCTTTGTAATAACCCTAAATGCCTCCTTACCTTGCCAGTGCACTGAACCGGCAGCACATTTGGGTTATACTTCGTTCCTGGGGAAAACTCCAAGGAATCATTCTTGGGAGGCTAAAAATAAAATACATGTTGGTCAGTAAGACTGTAAACAATTATTTAAGTTTCTGAAAAATAAAACTAGTCTGCAGTCCAAACAGTTAAGTCAGCTGAAAAAACAAAACACTTCAGAAAGGGAGACAGAAGTGTCTCCAATCTAATTAGGAAAGGTCATGTTTGTGATTTTGTTGAAATGATAAGTGTCCAAGTTTTGCAACCAATACACTCAAACCATGTAATAGCCCGGCACTGAATGGAATTTCGAATGGTAACCCATCCTATTAAATGCACTGAGAAGTAGGAGCCACCCCCTCCAAAATATGCTCATTGTTTAGCTAAGATGATAATGACATGGGCAAGTTGCCTGGCATTTCAGTGTTCATAAAACCTGCACTCTTCCTGAATCGTGACTAAGTAAGGCCATGCCTTCCGCTAAAGAATGCATATGACTTCTTGAAGTAGACTTTTTTTTTTTAATGTTCAGTAGGTGAGACACTGCTTTTTAAGAGATGTTTCTTTCCAGTTGTTAGGAAGGTCCAAAAAATAAAACAGGGTGAAGAAACAGCCACGCTAAGTGAGATGCTGCAGAACTGTAATCTGACAAAATAATCCCAATGACTAAACAGCTGGGCATCTGCTGCACCCTGCAGTTTACAAAACTGTTCATCCCGGCCTTGATTTTCTTTTGAACATACTGTTAATAGGTAACAAGTATTGTGGAGACAAATTAGTAGCACTCATTAAGAAATCAGGGGACAAAGGAGACAGATTTCAGAAAAGAGGAGTCTCTGCCCCTAACCCAGTATACGGCAGTGAATCCCTATTGCAGTTAGGAAGGACACTCGTAATGGCAGTGCTCATGTGGGTGATGGGGGAAACCTGCAGGAAGAAGTCAGGCTGAAGGGAAAAGACAGCACGATTTACCTCACGATCTGTGGGAGAGACACCACACCAGCTCTTTCAAAATTTTATAAAAGCAGAGATGACATCCATCTTTGCTTCTTCTGAATAATTACAGTATCAATTTACCATTTCTTCAGTAACCTCAAGTAACGCTACCCATTGTTAAGCTGCAGTAATACAAAAAGCTAGCAGCATGATTTTCAAAGTTGAGCCTATATGGTGTTCAACTCTCATTTGTTCAATACAAGCATTATTCAGAAACACATCAATTTCTTCAGCAAATTTTTAAAATATTTTCGTGGCTCCAGGAGGACCAAGGCTAGAATAGGACTGCACATGCAGTTTTTAAATTTAAAAATATCTTTTTCTATTTCTGCTTTAAAGGATTTATGTTCGAGAATCCTGTTATCTGGATATTAAGCAGAAGTACCACAAATAAAGCCACAGGACTCACTTCAGAAATTGGCTCTGCCGGTCCAAATTTCTCTTTAGAAAATGAGATTCGTGCCCTAACTAGAGGAATTTCAGGGTGGATTCATAAGTTTTTGGTGTTACTCAACTGAGTGTGTTACAAAAATCAACATCTCACACACACAGTCCAAGAACTCCATCCAAAGTCTTCCCAACTGGTCCAAACTCTGGAATTTAAAATCCCACTTGCCTTAGGTTTGAAGCCCAGAACTCGGTTGAGCTTTATAATGATGCAGGGTTTGCCGTCTTTGTAGCCGTAAGTTTCGTCATCTATTCCAGAGCAGTTCCCCAGCCAGTTGAGCTTGAATCTGCACACCTTCCGCTGTCCCCGTTCATTGTTAAATTCGCCTCGTTCTTTAGGTTCACTGGGCACGTCTAGAAAGACAAACATCATTTTTATATTGTTATCAGCAATCCCCATCACACCACTTAAGAAAGGAAAAGAACTGCCTTCCTCGTCAAAATGACCCATCCTGAGACAGTGCTATTGTTCATGGAATACATGGCGGAACGAAGCAAGGATTTCTCTTCACTGACAGTAAAAACACACCCGACCAAAAGTAATAGCTGGTTCAGACCTTACACCAAAGCGGCAGAGTCCGTGGTGATCAGCACCTGGTATTTGGTCTCTGGTAATATTTCTCTTCCTTTGAATAATGGATTACTCAAGCTGTTTATAGAAGACTGAAAGGAAACTGGGTCATGTTTCATGAGTAACATCGTTTATACAGGGCAACATTTGCTGAGCTCAATAACAGGGACATTATAATTAAAATACACAGTAAAAGGGCTGTCAATAATTGGGGGAAGTGGAAGTTTCTTTGGTCCTGATTTCCTAGAGCCACGCCCATAATTAGCATGTTAAACAGTAAAGCAGGGGATAGGCAAAGAATGTTTTTTTTCCTGTCCAATCATTATTGATCTTTTTCTTAATTTTTTGAGTTTCTGCCTTTTAACACTCTGGCTTTTTTAAAAATAACTTCTTCAAATGAGAAATTTTATTGTACAATTTTAAATTCAGACTTCATGTAAAAACCAGAGAAAGACTAAATTAAAACAGAATTCAAAGTTAATACACAGCATCCTGCAGGAACCTGATGCTAATATCAGTTTTTCTATATATTTAAATATCTATGCATATTATATACTAATTTTATATTGTATGTAAATCATATATTTATAATTTGTATGCATATAATATACATGATAGTATATCTCTATATTATATATTAATATTTATGTATTATATAGATGGGAAAATGGCACAGTAAAAATGTTTCTTTTAAATTACTAAATCTTTCCAAAACAGGTCCTGTGACAGATACTCTGACCAGAAACCTTCCCCAGCAGAAGTGTGGTTACTGCAGCTGTGACAGCAAAGCCCATCCACTGTGCTGAGAAAGACATGAAACTGCAACTGTGGCCTTTGGGTCTGACTACTAAGAACCAGAGGAGTCTTGGGAATGTTTCAAACCAAGACCCCTTTCAAATGCAGAAAACTGGAGGGCTTGGGCTATATCCTTTCTTCCATGGCATCCTCTGGCTTGAAGAAAAGAGAAGTTCTCAAGATGGCCTGAGTTCAGTCTTCCCATCGCTTCAGGAGTCGCACTCAATCACTAACTAACAGAAACAGGAAGCAAGAACTAAGCAAAAAGAAAATAGTCACAAATATCGGCAATGAATCGACTTACCGCCACAATCTTCAAAAACCATGTCATCCTTCTGGGCGGAATCTTTGTACTTTTCCAGGAACCTGACTATGTTCACCACATATTCTTCATAGCTCTTGGGATCACTGGGACGAAAGGCAATTTCAGTCTTTTGAATCTGAGGAACCTGTGTTAGTCCTAAAACATATAAGAAAAAAAAGAGAGAGAAAGAGGGAAAATAATTAGTGGAAAAGCAAAAAACCAAGATCATTTCTCTATACAAAATATATTTTGCAAACTGCACCTGGCTAAAAAAAGAACTGATTGAATTTTACTTCCCTTATGAAATCAATCCCTGGGCATTTAAGTACCTAAGTGCCAGTGATTATGCCTTCGTATCCTGCATCACTTAATTTATCTAGCAACACTTTAAGGGCTACTTAAGGGTAGAAGGCCTGCTCTAGGGAATTGGAAACTGGAGTTGTAATAGTGATAATTAATGTGGAGGTGGCGTGTATATTAACTACTTGGCAGTGCTGTCTGTAGGCTTGAGAACCATGCTCCAAGTAGCGGCTGTTTTTCTAAGAGAATGAGAAAGGCTTTGAGCGTCAAACGTGGTTAAACAATGAGGTGGATCTAGTTTAGAGAGCTGACTGAGCAGGTTTCTATACGGATGCAGTGCCCTAGAGGAATGGAAGAGATGGAGATGAGAGTCCACAGCCAGGCAAGGGGTGGTCCAAGACAATTGACTGTAGGGGTGACATAGAGAACCATCTCAAAAGTGATAGAAACCTGAAGAATTCGGGGGAGGGGGACACTTGTCAACAGTGAAGGAAATGAGCCCAAGAAGGAGCAGAATTTGCTCATTTAAAAATCTCCAGTTTAAAATAAGCACAGGTTCCTACAATTACATTTATAAAAGGTCATCACAACCACAGAAACATACTGTTATGTCCAAAAGAACTTAAAATCTTCTGAACAGTCTTTTTCCACATTCCTGTATACTACAAGGAAGCAACACAATGAAAAGCATATTATCCACAGAAATAAAGTATCAGCTTCCACTGAAATTCAATGCTTGAGACAGCAGCGGCAAACAGAGCTCCCGCTGAGAGAGGGAGGGCTGTCATGGGAGACACTCCTGGTCTGGGTTGTAATTAAGACTTGATTTAAGTCAAAGTAACCCACCTGGGCTTCCCCAAAGGAGTGCTGAGATCAGGGGAGAAGGAAGCCGGAAAGGACAGCCACACCTGAGGGCACCCAGGTGAGCCAGAGATGCGAGGGGGAAAAAATGCTAGGGAGGAGGTTTGCTAGAACCTCGTGAGACAGGAGGCTGGTGGGGAGGAATGGGCTAAGAGAAGGTACGTGTGCTCAGGGTTAAATGGTGTATCCAGCCTGGGCAAGAGAGGGCAAGAGAGGGGTTAAAGGATGTAGGGGATCAAATGTCAGAAACCAAGGCCTGGGAGCAGGGTGGTGGGTGGTGGGGACACCTGCAGCCAGCTGAGGCAGAAGCCTGGCATGAGATGCGGAGGATCTCACTAAGCTGACAAAAGGACCCTACAAGGTCACAGTGAGCCCTGAACGACATAGTGTGACACGTGTCTCTATCCCCTTAGCCTGGCGTCCCCAGCAGTTTGCTGCTCACTTTGTGGGAGCCTCTGCATTCTCTCTTCCAAAGACCACTGGAGATTCCATTTGTTTGATGCGTGTATGAGGAATAGCAAAGTCACTTCTCAGATTCTCCCAGAGAAAAGAGAGGGCAAGAAGAAGGGTGATTGTGCTGAGTGCTTTCCAATGATGCCAAGTCCAGGGTCTCCACTGTAGAAACAGACCAGGTGGGGGCCTGTGCTGTGGCGTAGCAGATAAGGCTGCCGCCTGCAGTGCCGGCATCCCATTTGGACACTAGTTCGAGTCCCAGCTGCTCCACTTTCAATCCAGCTCTCTGCTATGGCCTGGGAAAGCAGCAGAAGATAACCCAAGTCCTTGCACCCCTGCACCCATGTGGGAGACCTGGAGGAAGCTCCTGGCTCCTGGCTTCAGATCAGTGCAGCTCCAGCCATTGCGGCCTTCTGGGCGAGTAAACAAGTGGATGGAAGACCTCTCTCTCTCTCTCTCTCTCTCTCTCTCTCTGTGTGTGTGTGTGTGTAACTTGGACTTTCAAGTAAATAAATAAATCTTAAAAAAGAAGGAAGGAAGGGAGGGAGGGAGGCAGGGAGAAAAGGAGGAAAGGAAGGGTGGGAAGGAAGGAAGGAAGGGTGGGAAGGAAGGAAGGAAGGAAGGAAGGAAGGAAGGAAGGAAGGAAGGAAGGAAGGGAGGGAGGGAGGGAGGGAGGAAGGGAGGGAGGGAGGGAGGGAGGGAGGGAAAAGCAGGAGCCAGCCGCTCCTTCTCCGTCTTCTTGGCTCTTTACTAACAAAACAATTCTGCTCCTGTATATTTTTCAGAAGCCTAGTCTTGGTCAAGACTAAGTTCATGTTCACTCAGATACCTATGCCTATGCCTGCCTTTCTTACTAGCAAGCACTGCATCTAACATTTGCGGAAACAGAAAGTCTTGTTCCATGCCACTGTGCTACTGGCCCAGAAAACAGATCTACACAACTGGTCTCAGGGCTCTCAAGGGAAAGCAAGTGAGGAATAATGAGGCAAAGTCATGGAATCGCACCGATTTCTGCCCGCAAGCGTGAATCCTTGTGAGCTAAGCGCATGCTCTAAGCCCAGTCAAGTGTTACCATGTGAGGAAACCCAGGTCTGCCTGAAGAATCCTGGTGCTGTTCTGATCAGAGAAGCATCATCAGCAACAGGAAACCAGAACACAAGGATGAAATGAGCAACTAAGCTTCCAGACTTGTCCAACTGGAACAGATCTCGGGCCAAGGTCTCTGCCCTGCCCCTTCCACGCTGGGCGACAGAGAACCTTGGCAGAGGGAGCTGTGAGACAGGTGAACCCCAAGAAGCTCAGCCTTGCCAACTCTCTTCTGTGGGCTGAAGCTCCCCTCTGGCATCTCGGAGGGGTCTCCCAAGTGGTAACTAACATCAGCCTTAGTGGCCATCCTGCTAAGATCTATGTCTGTGGTCAGCGTTTGTCACAGTAAAGAGGCTGCTCCAGATACCCCATCCCATATCAGAGCGCCTTGGTCTGAGTCTGCAGCTTCTCTTGCAATTCTAGCTTTCTGCTAATGCTTGCCCTGGAAGCCAGGAGGTGATGGTTCAAGTACTTGGATCGCTACCACCCAAGTCGGAGACCCTGATAAAAAGAGTTCTGGGTTCCAGGACCAGCTGTTGTGGGCAACTGCGGGGGAGAACCAGAAGATGGATGATTCGCTCTCTCTTACATATATACGTAGACACCTGGGAGGCCGTCCCCCAGCCAAGGGGCCACAGCCTCCCTGTAGGTTCTTCTCCCTTTCCTCACATTTCCGGAAGTTCGCTCAATCATCTACTACCCCAGCCTCCTGTCTTATCTTCATCTACAACCTAATGGTCAGGGAACATCTCCTCCCGGAGGTCACCACAGGTCAGTCCTGGAGCCTGTTCTTTCTGGCCAGTGTTAACTGGGAGAGTTCCAGGATGAGATCTTCTCCAGTCCATTAGGAAAATCCTCCTCTCCAAAGCAGTTAGGTACTCACAAAAGACAGATGGAGAGCCCTCGATCCTTTAAATCATTTATTATTCATCTACCGAACTGTTGGAAAGAAGACAGAGAAGGGACTGGATTGGATTTGGCAGTTCTATATTCTTTCGAGCCCACATAAAAACTCCCCATCTCATCACTCTGCAAGGGTTGCATAAACCCCACCCTGCTGCCAGCAGTTCTCATCAGCTCTTCTCATGCTACAGGGGAAACTGGCAGCTCGCCCCTCTCTCCATTCCCTTCCTTGAAGTTGTGAGTTACAGTTTTGGACACCAGTGACTTTGATTGCAGTGGTGACTCCCAGAGGCCAAAGATAGCAGAACACCCAATCACTGGCTTGAGGTTTAGAGTTATATTCCAGGAAACAGATCTACCCTTTCGCTTCTCCAGTCTTCTAAACAGGCTTTACATCGACTATGCTGGGCTCTCTGCAGCTCTGCTCTGCTAGGAGCATTTGGTTTAAAGCACAATATCATTACTCAATACAGAAGCCTAAAAAGATGGAAATCACAATTTGGGCATGTGAAATTCTAATATTCGACTTTCAACAAATATTTCAAATTTATATAAGATTTTGACTTAAAAATCCTTTTAAGGAGATAAATTTGCCTTTCATCTGTCTTGGATCTCTCGAGAAATGAATAAGAAAAATACTCCCTATCTTCAACAAAGGAGATTTTATTTTTTTTTTTAAAAGATTTTTTTTTTTTTTGACAGGCAGAGTGGACAGTGAGAGAGAGAGACAGAGAGAAAGGTCTTCCTTTGCCGTTGGTTCACCCTCCAATGGCCGCCGCGGCCAGCGTGCTGCGGCCGGCGCACCGCACTGATCCGATGACAGGAGCCAGGAGCCAGGTGCTTTTCCTGGTCTCCCATGGGGTGCAGGGCCCAAGCACCTGGGCCATCCTCCACTGCACTCCCTGGCCACAGCAGAGAGCTGGCCTGGAAGAGGGGCAACCGGGACAGAATCCGGTGCCCCAACCGGGACTAGAACCCGGTGTGCCAGCGCCGCTAGGCGGAGGATTAGCCTAGTGAGCCGCGGCGCCGGCCAAGGAGATTTTATTTTAAACGTCTCTGGTGGGCTGCTGTTGTGGCATAGTGGGTAGTCGCCAAGTACATCCATATGGGTGCCTGTTTGGGCGTGTCCCGGCTGCTGCCTGCTAATGGCCTGGGAAGAGAAGCAAAGGAAGGCCCAAGTGCCTGGGCTCCTGCCACCCACGTGGGAGACCTAGATGAAGCTCCTGGCTTCGGCCTGGCTCATCTCTGACCATTGCAGCCCCTTGGGGAGTGAGCCAGTGGATGGAAGGCCTTTTTCTCTGTCTCTCCCTCTCCCTCCCTAACTCTTTCAAATAAATAAATAAATCTTAAAAAAGAAAGAAAGAAAAAAGAAAAGAAAGGAAAGGAAAGAAAGGAAGAAAAACACTCTCATCTTTGACCTTAGCAGGAGCGGAACCAACAAGAAAAAAAAAAAAAAAAAAACAAGGAAGAGGAAAGAGAAAAAAGAGGCTTCTTGTTAAGAAAGAAGTATTTAAATTAGGATGCAGCCATTTTAACCTTGTCCTCATTACTCAAATGAGTCCCAAAGCACAGCTGCCTGTACCTGTCATTTAATACATGTGCTGAATCACTAACCAAATACTCCAAGCAGGCATCACTTTCCGTAGGAACCTCCAGGAGGCAGCCCACATGACTAAGCACACAGGAAGCAAGGAGATGCTGTCTACCGCAGCCACACACACACTGCGCCCTCATCACAGGTCCCCTGCACATTCTAAGCTGAAAAATAATTTACAAATTAAAAAAAAAAAGAAATTGGGAGGATATGATGCACATACACACATGTACACACATATACCCAAGGGGTCTTCAAGCTGTTTGAGGGAATGGTAGATTGTGAAATAACTGCATGCATTTCAAACTGTTTTGCACCGCATTCTCCACAAACTTTGTGAAGTCCCCTCATATACAGATATACATATACCCATGGATACACACACACACACACACACACACACTCATGTATACAAATGTTCTTCCCTTTAAGTGCCACTCTTCTACAAAAGCTATTTACTGATTGATTTATTATCCATTTATCTAACAAAATAAGGGGATAGCACAGAGGACTAGGGTGCCCGTGTGTGTTTGGAAGTGTTTGAGTGACTTTCTGCTTAGAGTGGGGCTCTACCGGACCAGCCACGAATGGGACAGCCCTGCCCTGAGGCTGGCTCACATCTGCACCCTCCCAGGCATCCCTCACCTGCTCCCTTTGAACAGCCTGAGCAAGATGAATGGCTGGTGACTGAACGGCCTATGTAAGGCTGTAACAGCCCTCAGTGGACAGAGATCTTCCTAGGGTGAATGTCAGATGTGGTCAAAGACCTCTCTCCATGCAGGACATTACCCTTCCTCACAGAACAGCTTTCTGCAGCTGTGTGTTCATTTTCAGGCAGGTAAAGAATTTTTTTAGATGCTCTCTCTTAAAAAGTACATACAAATAAATCTTAAAAAAAAAATTGGGGCCACAGTTGTGGCATAGCAGGTAAAGCCTCCACCTGCAGTGCTGGCATCCCACATAGGTGTCAGTTTGAGACCTGGCTGCTCCACTTCAGATCCAGCTCTCTGCTATGGCCTGGGAAAGCAGTAGAAGATGGCCCAAGTACTTTGGCCCCTGCACCTGCATGGGAGACCTGGCGGAAGCTCCTGGCCCCTGGTTTTGGATTGGCCCAGCTCCAGCCATTGCAGCCATTTGGGAAGTGAACCAGCAGATGGAAGACCTCTCTCTCTCTCTTTGCCTCTCTTCTCTGCAACTTTGCCTTTCAAATAAATAAATCTTTTTAAACAGTACATAGAACTTCACAGAGACATATATTTGATACTTCCTAGGATTCATAATTGTGCTTATCTTCAATAGAATACAAGAGGCCACATAAAGGGAAACTATAATTAGACAAATCCTAGTATTTTACATTAACTGTGTGTTTTCTTTTTTGTTGTAGTTCAAGACCAAACCAAAGAACAAGTGCACACCACGTATTTAACTTGTCTAGATACAACACAATATTTGCTAAGCCACCAACATCCTGACATTGGACACTGTGTTACACATGGGATGTGGTAAGGTCTATTCATGCACGTACGTGGGAAAAGACACCCCTTCCTGGCTAGCAGCCACCGGATGATAATACTTCCCTGTTCCCATTCAGCTCCCCAGCTCTCACTAGCCGAGGCTGCCTCACACAAGCACCCGGGTCATGAGATCAGTAGCATGAGACTGAACAGCCACTCTGAGCAGTCTGTCCTTTGCCATCTGACTGCATGCAGGCAGAGCCAGAGGCCAAGTGGCCTGCTCTTTCCTTCCCCTGGCACGCGCCACACGGGACCCCCTCCCGTGGATGACGCAGAAGGAAATCCTCGCATGAAGCTGCACCGACCCAGCACTTGTTCGCTGCATGCCCACGGATCTGTCACCTGGGCCTGCCCGTCCCAGGTCTCTGTTCCGCTCACTCGTCTTAAAATGAGCCTCCAGGGGAAGACCCACTTTTCTTCAGCTCTAGAAACATTATAAAGTTAATCCTTAGACTTCCTGTGCCCAAAGGAGGACTGGTCAGTTATACCCGGTATCACTGGAAAGAAGGAGTTGCGTGGGTGGGTGAGTTCTTGAACACAGAGGCCCCAGGGTGAGCCTTTCACTCAACCACGAGGCTGGGCAGGAGCTTCTGGAAACTCACTGCCACCAGGGCTAAGGTTTCCACAGCCTCAAGTTCTGGGAACAGGTGGGCACGATTGACCTGAGGGTGGGAAGAGAGGAGGTGAGTGAAAGTACGAGAGGAAAGGACCATGTGTGTATACTAACGTGCATCCTGTCAGCTGGCAGGTTACAAATCCATGGGTCCTAACGGGGAACCTTGAAACACCAATTTGTCCAAAGAATAACCAGGCCAAGTGTTTCTAATTGCCCCTGCTGAAATTTCAGATAGAATGAGATGCATGTGATGTAGTTTCAAAAAAGTATAACTAAATAAGCTCTTCTAAGATTGACTTAATCACTTTTCAGGAATTTTCTTTAAATGCGCTGAGATTTGCATGGTGGTAGTTTACACCCTAATGGATTAAGATTAGAAAATTCCCTTTCACAAATCAGATGAAATCAAAACTGCCGGCGGTGCCAGGGTGGCCTGTAGCTCATCATCCAACCCGCTGCCTGCTGTGAGTCTGGGACCCTCTTACAGAGACCTCTGCCTGCCCGCACTGAGCCATCTAGAAGAGCAAAACCGAAAGCCACCCACGCACTTCAGAGGAAGAGCAGGCTTACCAGGAAGCAGGCAGGCTGGGAATCTCCCCGGGACCCACCGCCTGACACCCAGTGACCTTCACTTCACTCCACAGTTGCGTCCTGAGCACAGGAAGGGGAAGGGCAGCAGCAGATGCAAAGAGAGTTTTCCATTACAGCACAGGGCAGGCAGCAGAGAGAGCAGGGTAGCCTCAGGGACAGGCCTGGGGGGAGCCCCAACGTCTGTGTCTGTCTCTGTGTGTGTGTGTGTGTGTGAGGGGTGGGGGAGGGAGAGAAAGTGTGTGTGTGGGGAGGGGGGGGAGAGGGAGAGAGAGATGAGTGGGCAGGCTGCACCTGCTCAGCCCCCTTCAGCACAGCTAACAGTCTCTCCCGAGAGCCAGCTGCTCCCATGGGAGGCGGTGCTGCTGCCCCCAGGGGCAGGCTGTGGTAGGAGCAAACCATCTGAAGAGAGAAGAGCTTGGCCGGGGCACACCCAGCGAGTGCGGGGATGTTAAATAGAAACTCTGCAGAACAGTGTCACTCAGGTTCACTTAACATCTTGTTAAATCTGTTTCCTAATCCAGGGTCTGTTAGACACTTTTCACGGAAAGCTAAGGCTTTACTGACTCCTTGATAATTTAAGTGGCCATATGGTCCACAGCTCCCAGTCCGGAAATCTAGTATCCCAGAAAAAGCAGCTGCTTCTATCAGAAGGTGTGGTTACAAAAACAGAGACTGCTGTCAACAGCTACTTTGTTTAACACCCTTAGTTTCGCCATCAGGAAGTACTGTCCGGTTTACATACATGTGACACCACATCTAATCTTTCATTTTACAGTTGAGACAACTGAGGCCTTGTGAAGTGGAGAAATGCTGCCGTGGCACCCAAAGTCCTTGCTTTTCCTCCTGAGGTCGACTTTATTGCGGCCCTACACGTTAATGGCTTAGGGTCTCAGGGGCTGCCTTGGCACTGACCATCTGTGGCCTACAAAACCGGCAGTCTGATAGGCCCCAACTGGATTTCTCGGCTAAGAATCTGGCTCTGTGCCTTCCAGGTCCAGGCAGGCAGACCTGTTACAATATCCCTCAGCAACAAGGTTTTGTAAAGAAAACCTTGCTCATTAACGGCCACCACTGCTCAGTGCACAAGAACCACATGTTACCCTCTTCTTAAATACAATCTCCACTGTGTAGCTCGTTCCTGTTACTGGGACTCGGCTGTTCGGCCTGCCAGCGGACTGAAGTCTAAAGGCGCACAGAGCCGGGTGCACTGTACGGTGGCCACGGCTTCCACGGCCACATCTACACACAGTATTCAGAAGCGCTCCAATTACAAGGCATTCCCGTGTATAAGAGGAGGCCAGCCCCCATGCAGGCTAGGTCTGAACCCATGCCTCCCAATTAGCTGGCAACAGCTTTAGTAAGTCTTCATCTCTTTAAACGATGCACAGGCTCTCTCTTATGATGTGCACCTGACTTCACAGACATCTTTCCTCCCCGTCTTTAACGATCATGGTTTCGACCTTCAAGTTGAAGGCTGACAAGGTGTCAGGGCATTCTTCAATGTGTGTGTTTGGTCTGCATACCAAACCAAGCAGTCATGACCCACTCCCCAAAATATGAATTCTTAACCTCTGCTCTGAAAGCTGCCAAACAGGGTCCAGCTGGCTCCTCCTGAGACACAGGGCCCCGGGGCTTCTTCCTGGCAGCTATGGAAGTCACCACTGTTTTCAAATGGACTGTCATGTCCATGGGTTCAAAGCAGAGCAAGAGCAAATCCCCTCTGGGTGAGGGGTAGAGGTCGGCGTGGATTCACCTGGGAAGGTGGCTGGTGAGGGCTGGGGAAAGGACACTGATTTCCCAGAGAAGACCCCAGAGGGCAGAGCAGGGAAAACAGACACACAGACGGGCTCTCTGCGACTGAGACCCAAGGACAGGAATGCATAGTTCCAAGATGAGCCACCAGCATTCCTTCGGAGAAGCAGGAGTGTGTCAGGTCAGTCCAACCACTGCAAACACACTAAATATAGGTACTAAGAACATGTCTTTCAGGAAGGGGCTGGCAGGAAGGGGAGGGTTTTGGAAGGAACCAGCACCCAGCACCCAGCCAGTCACAGAAAGGTCATCTGCAGGCCCGTTCCTACAAGGTTGGGCAATCTGACTACGGGTGACATTTCTCTCTGCAGAGATCATGAAGGAAATGTTTAATTTTCATCAGAGGTTCACTCCCAGAGTTAGCAGCTAAGGGCCATTTTTTAAATTTAGGAAATTAAAGGAAATGCTTGCCTTTTGTGGTCATCTTTGGGCCTGGTGAGAAAATTACTATAAAATGTCATCAGTATTAAAAAATAGCTTTTAAACAGCCAAAAAGAAAAAAGACCCACAAAAAAAAAAAAAAAAAAAGGAACAAAAAAAAACCCAGATCTACAACCACTTAAATCATTGCTACCAGTAATGCTGCCATAAGAAACCTCATAGAAGAGGACTTGCAAAACACACCATAGGGGCAGGCGCTGTGGCGTAGCAGGTAAGGCCACCACCTGCAGTGCCGGCATCCCATGTGGGCCCCAGTTCAAGTCCTGGCTACTCCACTTCTGAACCAGCTCTCTGCTATGGCCTGGGAAAGCAGTGGAGGATGGCCCAAGTACTTTGGCTCCTGCACCTGTGTGGGAGACCCAGAAGAAGCTCCTGGCTCCTGGCTTCGGATCAGCCCAGCTCCAGCCATTGCAGCCATTTGGGGAGTGACCCAGCGGATGGAAGACCTCTCTGCATCTCTGTAGCTCTGCCTTTCAAATAAATAAATTTTATTTAAAAAAAAAAAAAAAAAAAAAAAAAACCATGTTTTATGGTCACAAAGTCAGTGTGAAATGTGCTTATTTCAGTTCTCAGCCCATATCAGATCCTTGGCTCTCCTTTCCATAGATCTACCTTTTTCAAGAAACAGCTGCTGGAAACTGCAGAATTTGGCAGATTTAACTCATTTTATATACTTATCTGTTTTCTTTTTTCCACTTCCCAAATCCCCCAGATCTAAATTTATCTGGAAATACATACATATGTATGTTATACGCACACACACACACACACACATTAACGTAGGGCTATAAGACATGCCTGCCACCGCCGCCGTAATCTGAGGAACGTGTTCTTCTATCCCACACGCAGGGAGGTGGGCATGACGAGCCTGCAAGAGGCTGTGCAGCACCACGCAGGTCGTTTCAAGCCTGTCATCTAAATACAGCTGTTACTGAAGTGCTGCCCAGGGAAAGCAGAGAAGAGGCAACTGTCACCTCCCTCCCAGCAGCAAGCTCAAGGTCATTCACAATGAGAACCCGGAAGCCGATGGATGCAACACTTCCTGTCTAGACACTCCAGCAATGATTGCTAGAGGAGCCAGACAGTGCGTTCACCGTTGCTGCTGCTCCACTGCTCCGTCTCCTCTGTATCAGGTGCGACAGCAGTGGGCCTCCTGAGGTGCTCCGTGGCTGGTGGACACACAAAGCCGCCCACACAGGGCAGCTCACTCAGCACTGACGGCACCCGCATCACTTGTGTGGCTGGGGCTCCTGCAGCAATCCACTTTTTCTAGGATAATCTGTTTATTCTCTTAAGCTTTTAGTACTAACAGAGACAGTGAATTAAACTGCAGAAAGCTGGTACAAAAAGACTTGTTAAACAAACAGGTGCCTAGACAGCAAAGCACAATGACGAGTGATGGTGACGTTGTTCAAGGTAAAACTGCAAATCAACAGCAGGTGGGAGAAGAGACCCCTGATGTCGTGGCTCCTCTCTGTGTGTGGCTGGCCCATTTCAGAGCTTCCAGTCAGCCCTCAAAGTAAGTTAAGCCTAAATCAGGAGCCAAAGTCGTTTTTGTAAAGGATTTCTCTGAGTCACACTTTCCTCAAGAAAGTAAAAAAAATGTGTTAGAGCACAAATGGTCCCACTACCAATCAACCTTGTGAGACCCAGCGCGAGGGCATCAGGCACACAGCCGTGAGTGGCAGGAGCAGGACTCTCTGCCCTCCCGCCAGAGCCGTGCCAGGAAGACACCTGCAAGCCCGGGAGCTCTGCCTGCAGTGCGGGCTGGAGACGTGGCTGTAGCTGAGACACATGCCTGTTCTTCCTTGCCATGCTTGGTTTGTTGAAAACCACATTTCAGAAAAATCTGCAGAAGAATTTTTCCTCCACGGAAACAATGACACCCATTTTACCTGTGGAGGAACTGAACCTGCTCCCATGGATTTTACCTGGCGGGGCCACTCGGTCCTGGTACGTGGGCTTAAATTCACTGATGGTGAGCAGCATCACCTGGATGGTTCCGATGAAGATGCCGGCCAGGCAGCCATAAAATATGACGTAGAACAGAAGGATCTT
Organism: Oryctolagus cuniculus; assembly: GCF_051225735.1. NCBI lineage: Eukaryota > Metazoa > Chordata > Mammalia > Lagomorpha > Leporidae > Oryctolagus > Oryctolagus cuniculus. The sequence continues at coordinate 30,077,356 of NC_142873.1, forward strand.
AACTGCAAGAAGAACAGAGCAGACAAAAGGCTCAGAACGAAAGTCTCCTCTTCCCAGGATGTGTGCACTTCCCCCAGCTTTCCTTCCACCTCGTTTCTCCACAGCTTCCTGTTCCAACATGGAACCAAACAGCAAACCTCGATTCCACTGATGTGTGGGAAAAAGCGGGGTGGGGGTGGCAGCTGTCCACTCTGGGGAGGCCAGTGGTGGTTAAGGTTAGCAGGAATGTTCAGACATAGCTATGATCCTTACAGAAAATAATTTTATTCCTGAAATTAAATATATATATATATATCTCCAAGAAGATCAATAAAATCAAGAGCTATGACTGCTTATGCAACACATCTAAAACATGGTGATATATTCCTTTGGAAACGTGGGGTTTTTTTGCTTGCTTATCCCATGACATTTAAATGCTACAATCCAGGGGCCACTGAATGCTCAAATACCTAAGGGTTTTTATGTTTGTGACAGAGCACTGAATGCCAGGAAAATCAGGGGTGAGGGAGGCAGGACAAAGAGTAAAGAAAAATTCTGAAATCCACAGTAAAAATGCCCTGCCTGCACATTCTTGTTTCACCCTCTGGCTGGAACCAGAGTAAGGACCTACTTGATGAGCTGCATTTTCTCTCTCCCATAACTAATGGGATAACACAATGGAGGCAGAAATAGCTGTAAAAGACGACGGGGGTGGGGGGGACACCCAGGAAGCCCACAGACTGGAATGAAGCTATCAGTTACTAGTTTACTAGGATTATCTCCATGATTAGCCGCATAGTAACAGGCTGTACTAGGCAGCGCCCGGCAGCCCTGTGCCAGCCAAGCAACTCAAACGTGAATGCAAAAGTGGGAATGAGTAACTGTGAGGTTATCAAGTCAGAAACAGGACTGCCCCAGGGAGCCCTAGGTTACTTCTGCAAAGGCCCAAATCTCATCCACCAAATGCTGGAGTGCTTGGGGGGAAAACCCCACAGAACAAAAGCGGTATTGAAAAGCAGTCGAGGTGGTGGGACGGGGCAGTGAGTGGGCATCAGCTGTGTCTTTCCTCTCCCTACCTTTCAGAGTCAAACTTTCCTATCACACATTGAATGATTCAGGGAGGTCATGTTAAAACAAGAGAAACACACACAAAACCACAAAAGAAATGCTTAATTGTAATCCTCCCCCCCCCCATCAAGAGAAAAGAACAAGCAAACAGGGAAGGCACAAGCACAGATAAGGAAGAATGCAAAGGTTGCATAATCCAGAGCCGCCCTCCCAGCTCAATCACTCCCTCCCAGCAGGACAGGGGTTAAGTGCTGCATTCTGTATCCAAGCAGCAGTAGGCAAATGGCAAGGCTGTGACGTCAAGAGATCTGGAAAATTTTTCCAGCGAACGCCCTGAAGAGGTGCAAGAGTTGGTACAACACGTTCAGCAGGAGGGCTATTGTAGTCTTGCTTCGCAGTTTCACTCTTCCGCATAGCCCCCTGTCCCCGTCTCATCTTGGGACACAGCTTAAGCACATTAGCCTCTTCTGCCAACTAGAATTCGACACAATGGTCTGGATATCCAATCTTAACAACATACAAAGGGGCACAGCTGGCGCTACAGTTGAAAATACGGAGCAATGGAAAAATAAGTAATTTTGGAAGCACCTTCCACTAATCTTATGCATGTCCAGCCTTTCCATTCTGCCCACAGATACCCTAGAAGAAGCGAGAAATTTTCCTTTGTGCTCAAATATTTCTCAGCAAAATCTTCCTAGTTATTGCTATGCGATCACTAAACTAGCGTGGAGCATGTGGAACTGTCAGGACCTGTGCAGGGGGCTCACCTACACCCAGGCCACCAAGAGCTACTCAAAAACAAAAAAAAATCAAAAGCAAAACAAAACAAAAACAGGCTAGACAAGTGGCACAAACCAGCTACAGTGGCAGCATGGGATGGGGCCCAAGTTTTAAAGGTATCTTCCCTTTTACACAAATAAAAAATAAGTACTGTTGAAATTGTGTGATCAGAAACAAATATATATATATATATATATATATATACCTTTTCAAAGGTCACAGGTAGATGGGAAAATGGCATCAGGGCCCAGCTACAAATACAAAACCCTACACCAACGCCTGCATTAACTTAACCAAAAGGCAGAAAGCACAAAGATTTGCATGCCATGATTCCTCCAGCAGGTGACAGGCTAGAGTCTCCTGCATCCATCTTGGTGAAAATCTACCTATAAGCAAAACTGAGCCAAGGGCATCCTGCCCTCGTCCCAAGGGCATCCATGTTGGGCCCAGGGCTGGAAACACAGGCTTTTCCCCATAGGAGACAGAGTGGCTGCGGCCACCTTCTCTGTCTAGGAGACGCTCTGTCATTTCCCACACTGCCAGACAGAAGCAAGTAGACATATTAGCGCAAAATACAAACTGGATTTTTAGCCTAGCACCTGCACCTTGGAAAATGGAAGCAGAGATGAGAGAAGCACCCCAGTCCTGGTATCTGCATTCATACCTCAGGGTAAGGATATTTTGCAGCATGTGATATCAAGACACAAATATTAATGCATTTTCTGTCTCTCTCGGGGCTGTGAAACCTCTATAAATGTCGACCTAAAGAGCCAGCCATTCCATATCGCCTTACCCTCTAAAGCAAATGTTATTTTAAAAAGCACGAAATCGGAATGAGGAAAGAAATACATTTTATGAAGATACACTAGAGGGCAAATTTCACAATGTGCCTGGAGTCACTGCAGCTCTTGCCCCATGACCTGTCACAGCAGGCGTGAGACCACCGGGGAAGGCCGCCCCAGCTAACCTGGGGGGAGCAGAGCCCTTCCGCAGTGCACCTCCCAGGCCTCACTCAAGTTCCACAGAGTTGCTAGGAGATGGCCCTGGCTGGGAGCTGTCAGCCTACACTGGCTCTACATTTCCTCAGGTTTTCCCTTCCACATCAGGAAAACACAGGGAGCTACCTTTTTGCCTGAGCCATGACGACAATCTCATGGAAGAACCAGTCTCCGCAAAGCAAAATGAAATATAAAACAGCTTAAAGCCACAGCTATGAAGAACTACATTTTCCATGGCTCAGGACCTAGGCTTCCCAACAGTACCCTGGAATGAGGCTTCACCTTGACTAACCTTGAAGTGTGATGCATTATTAACCCTTTACTTTTCAACCAAGAGTGACTGGCTACAGGCTGCACTTCGTTTTCCTTTACCCAAAAAAAAAAAAAAAAAAAAAAAAAAAAAACCATATATTATAGCTTCTTCCATTTCAAAATGTCAGCCGAGCACGATTTCCCTGACTCATTCTCCAGCCTGTTCACACAGATCCTCCCAACCTGCATCAGCCCCTCCTCAGGGCTCCCCCAGTGACTGCAGCAGAGGGGCTGCTGCCGGTGATGATGATGATGATGATGACACTGGAGAAGGGGGAGGGGGCAGTGATGCCGCAGGGGGGAGTTCCCTCCCTCCCTTCCGCAGTCACGACTCAGACTCATAGATTTGCCTACAACTCTGCCCTTCAAAATGACCTTTTCAGAAAAAAAAAAAAAGTCACCCTTCTGGGGTAAGGAGGCAGAGAGCAGGTAAGAGATCTAATTTAGGGCAGGGGGGACAACCAAGTCCATGCAACCAAGCAACAGGCTGCACAAAATCTTAGGAGATGAGCTGCCTCTCCGACTGGGCCATTTATTTCCTAGACTAATGGATGCTTTACTGTAATCAACCCAAGCTACTGATCCGCATCTGTCTATGTGGACCAGGAAAACCACCAGACTTTGCCATGTTCCGGGCCAGCACTCTGAAACGGAGCCCCGACATGGAGCTGGGCTGGGGCGGCTCTGGCCAGGCTACTGGGGGAAGCTCTGGCCATCGCTATGAAATACTGCAGTGAGGTCGGAGTCTTCTACTCCTTCCCTCTCGTCTCTCTCTTCCTGGGCGCCTATCAAGACTAGGTGCAAGATGCTATGCCACAGAACCCCGCCTGCAGTACATTCATGGACCTCCCATGAGGTTCTCTCGCAGCCCCAAATCCCCCCCCCCTTTTTTTTGATGGACCTGGGACACGGCCACAGGGCGACCACAGCCAGTCTCCCGGCACCTGGTCGTTCCCCAGAGCCAAAGGCTCGAACGGCGCTCACGGTGGGGCGGGCTACACATTACCAAGAGACCAGACGGGCACAACACACACAGCCCTTGATCAGGCGAGCTCCCGCAGCCACCCCGCGCCTGGCGACGAGCCCGGGCCAGTGCGACCCGCGCAGCGTCCCCTGCCCGTCCGCAGGGCCTGCGCTAGCGATGCGCCGCCGGCACCGGCAGGGCGCGCGGGGGGCGAGAGCCGCACACTCGGTACTTACACCAGCTGCCGCCGGTCCTGCCCAAAAACTCCTTCTTCTCCGAGTTCCAGATGAATTTCTTCCAGCTGCCTTCCTCCTTGGCTTTCCCGCGGGCCATGGTGGCGGGTCAGCGGCTGCCGGACTGCGGCGTGCGCCTCGCGTGCTCCTGTCGGCGTGCGGGCCCGGCTCTCGCAGGCTGGACGCGCCGCTGCCGCTGCGGCTCTCCGAGTGCGAGACGCGCGACCGCGGAGCCCAGGCAGCGGCGGGGGGCGGGGGCGGCGACGCGCGGGGGCGGAGGAGGGGGAGGGACGCGCGGGCCGGGCGGCTGCGAGCCCCGCACCTATTGGTGGGCGCGCGGCCGCTCCCCGCTCCCTTTGGTCCTCCGCTCACTCCTCTCGCTTTGGGGGGAGCTCCACGCACCCGCAGCAGCCGCTCCCGCCGCCACGGGGCCCCCGCCCGCTGTGACCTCTGCAGAGACAGGCAAGCAGCAGGGGAAAAAGGACGCACAGGCGGACCGCGGGCCCTGCAGCAGCGCGCCCGCCAAGAGCGGAGAACCTGGCCGGGGGCGCGGGCCCTACCTTTACTATATACCGCGCCCCGGCCGCCTGGGCCCCGCCCACCGGCCTCCCACCCGGCCAATCGCCGCGCGGGGGCGGGGCCCGGGACCCGGGAGGGCGGGCGCGGGGTCGGCACAAAGGAGCCGCCCGGGCGCGCGGGCCTGGCTGGGGAGCCGGCGCGCGGAGGAGGGCGGAGGGCGGAGGACTGAGGGCGGAGGGGGCGGCGTGGATACCCTCCTCCTCGTCCCTGCGGGGCGCAGACCCGCCCCGCCCCGCGAAGGTGGGGTGGTCTGCCCTCGAGTCGTTCGGAGCCCCGCGGACGCCGGGGACCCCGGCCCGGCGGCCCTGAGCTGGTCCCGTCAGCCGCGCTGCAGGTCCACCTCTCGAAGGCCCCGGCGGGGCGGGGGCAAGGTCACTCTGGGACGCTCGTGGGTCGGGGACTCTGCCCAGCTCCGCCCTGCCTCTCTGCTCCTGCACCTGCCGCCCCCTCGCTGTCCAGGCCACTGCGGTTGCAGTTCCGGCCCGGCCCTGCGCCCGGGCCCGCCCAGCCGGCAGCCCGGGTTCCCGAGAGTCGGGCTGTGCTCCTTGTGGGCGGCCTGAGCCACCTTGAGCAGGACGGTTGCCAAACCCATCCAGCGAGGTAGCCTGGAGCCAGGACTCGGGAGGGGTACCCCGGGTGAGTCGTCCTATGGAAACCGGATGCGGTTCAAGCCAGTCCAGACCCAGGCGACAGTGTCTGCACGTGACCCAGCGCCCTCGGTGCCAGTCCAGAGACTGGTGTGCTCACTGGCATGCTCTTATTCTCCTTGGGGCACCGACCGCTCTGTTCTGTACAATTCCTGCAGCCAAAGAGCATTTGGGATCACCCAGCTCCTACGGGAAGAAGGTGCAGGGCAATCAGTACTGTATGCCTCCTCATGCTTTTTCCAACCAGCGCCTCCCCTGAGCCCGGAGCAGCTTCACACCTCCCTCTCAGGGCCATGACACAGCAGAAAACGCTGGGATCCTCCTGCAGTCACTGCAGAGAAGCCCCGTCCCCAGGGACCAGGTGGCCCGTGGTGGAAAGAGGCACTTCCCAGCCCCATAGCAAGGAACTACCCAATACAGTGGTGCATGTCCAGGTCACCTTACTGTCCCCAAGGTCAGCCTGGCAGGCCTTGGGACAGGCTTGAACTGAAATAGAATGAACTCTTTCCCACAAGTCCTCTCAAAGCCCACCAGACAAACCCGAATGTTCCTGAAATGGGGGTGGGGTGGGCAGCCACCTATTCACCCAGCCCCAGAGGGGCTCCTGTGGGATTCTGTCAAGGGCAAGCTTGAGAACAGCCTGTTGAGAAAGGCAGCCAGCCTGCTGTGCCCCTGCAGTGTTTATGTTGGAAAAGCCCCAATTGGTAGAACTGCGGAAAGAGGCTGCACCTGCAAGGAGAAGTCACCTTAGGGAAGAGTTTCCATCGGACCCAGCCCTGGGAAGGGCCTGTGTTTGTCGGTTGTCCACTACAGCAAGAGGGAGGAAAGGCTGTGGATAGAATCGGCACAAAAATTGGGGCAGGGGCTGGGGGAGGGAAGGTAACATGGGGAGGGCCGAGGCCAATCAGGGAGGTTGGGGTGCCCTTCCTTGTGTCCACAACACCCCGTTCTTCCCATCTTCCTCTCTCGTGATAGAGCAGAGTATGTGGAGACAGGCTTACACTAACAAATTTTTAATTAGAATGCCCTTTTTTCATATTAAAAAAAAAAAAAGAAATGCCCTTCCTTAGCTCTCCGGGGGGACTAGCAAAAGTCAAGTCCTCTTGTCCTCAGCCAATTGTCTTCCCCCAGGGAGTCTGTCTCCCCTCTCAAATGCTAGTTCCCCAGCTTCACTCATTTTCCCTCCACTGCATGTAAACTCCTCCTGGTTCTGACAGACCCAAAGGTCCTGCCTGCATAGCCAATGCAGCATCTCATTCTAAATCCATCACCTCCAGGCTTCCTAGAAACATTGGCTTCTGCCCAAACCTGGTATTTCTGCTAGAGAAGATGATCCCAGCCCTTTGGAAATCAGGTGTCTCTTATGGGTTCACCTACCTCCACCTGCCCAGCCACCCGAGACCATCTGGAACTGTCTCACTTATCTAACCACCTCACCGCATTCACTTTCCTGGCTTCAGTGGATGCAAGCTGCCTGACCTTGGGCCAGTCACTTGTTCTCCCCATGGCTGTTCCCTTGGTTGTAAAATTGGGAGTGATACATTGTAGCAAGGATTAAATGGGATATGTGGGAAAGTGCTAAGCACAGTGCCTGGTGTACAGCAAGAGCTATTAAGTAACTAGCTTAATTATAATTCCCTATTTCCATCTGACCTTGTCTCCCCTTGGAGCTGCTACTTCACTACCTTCTCCATCTGATACGCACCCCCTGCCAGGACTCTGAATTCCTGTCAGGCCCCAGAAGGTCACCCTGACTAATTCCCCACCCTCTCTGCCACCTTTCCCCTTGCTTTCCAAGGTGTTTCCTGCTCTGTAACCTCTTCTAACCCAAGTAATGAATAACTCAAGCACACAATGTCCTCGTGGGGCTGTGCTGGGCTGGGCATTTGTTCCAAGGCCCCTTCTGTCAAGGGTGCTGTAGCAGCAGCAGGTTGCAAGTGAGAAATGTGTGTATCTACAGAGGGAGGGGTGTCTATGGCAAGTGGAATTTGTGTGGCTGAGAGTGATGGGAGGTGTAGTCCATGCTATTGGATTAATCTGTACCTGTCCAATAGAAAGGAGGAAGAAGTCTTTAGCCCAGTTTAAAGACTAAGGTGAAGGAACTATTTTTAATCCCTTTTTCGATACAGGTTGGGGGAAAGGGATGGTTTTAGAGTCTGTGATTGGTTCTGTATGAGGTTCATGCTCTTGTATGCATGGATGGTTAGAAGGAAGCAAAGAAAAGAAGTAACAGCAGAGAAGAGAGGGGAATTTGGTACCTATGTCCAAGTGAGGATGACAGATTCCATCTTAGGGAACAATCAGATGCTGTTGTGATTGAAGCGAATCTGCCCTGAGGGCAGAGACTGGGACCTGACCCGGCAGGTGGAAGCAGAACAGGGCCATCCTGTTTGTGGCCAGATGGCCAGTCAGAAGCTAATCTGGAAGAAGAGGCAAGACAGATCAACCCCCAACAGTAAGATCTGCCTGTTGTTGAAAATTGCAGAGGCTAAAATGGAGATGACTGTAAAAGAGAGGGTGCAACTTGGCAGGCTCCATGAGGGAGAAGCAGATCGGAAGAAAAGAAGACCCCAGTCCCACCTATTGGCTTTCTGAACCGCTCGGCTGAATGCAGTGGTGTTTGCTGTGCACAGAGCTGTGGTGGGCTGAACTGCAAGTCTCCACCTCGCACACGTGCTCACACACAGCGGGTTCTGCTCGGCCAGCCCTAGAGTATTTTAAGTACAGAGTGGAGGGAATGGGGGGTATGTGTTGCGTGGTGACTCATCCTGGCAGCAGAAACTGTGTGCAGTGCAGAGGAAAATGGCTCAATGGCAGGCTCTGTTTGCAGTGGAAAGCAACAGGAATGCACAGCTCTGCAATGGAGGGTAAAGAAAGCTGGGAAATGCTGCAGACTGGCCATGGCAGCAGGGCTTGCTTGTGTGGGCCCCTGAATAACACCTAACTGGGGCTTGGACTGAAGCCTAACCATCCGTCATGAAAGGGCACCTGGTTGCTGGGCGGGGCACCACAATGGATCCCTCCAGTTTGAGAGAAAAACAAATCAGACTGCACATGGTTCTGGTTCCTTAGAGAAATAGGGACAGATAGAAAGACCTCTTTGCTAGCTTCATCTGAGGTCATTCTGGCATTCCTGTTTTCCTAGGTCCAGAACTTAACTCTTGTCCTTCAGGAAGGTATAGTATGAAAATAATGAAAAGAACCCTCTTTTTTTTTAAAAAAAGATTTATTTATTTATTTGAAAATCAGAGTTACACACAGAGAGAAGGAGAGGCAGAGAGAGGAGAGAGAGAGAGAGAGAGAGAGAGAGAGAGGTCTTCCATTCACTGGTTCACTCCCCAAATGGCTGCAATGGCTGGAGCTGCACTGATCTGAAGCCAGGAGTCAGGAGCTTCTTTCAGGTCTCCAACATGGGTGCAGGAGTCCAAGGACTTGGACCATCTTCCACTACTTTCCCAGGCCATAGCAGAGAGCTAGATGGGAAGTGGAGCAGCCAGGACCCTAACCAGTGTCCATATGGGATGCTGGCACTGCAGGTGGTGGCTTTTTCTCTTTGGTTTATACTAGCAAGACCATGGAGGTACACAGTGTCTGCAAGCCATCATTACTCATTTGCATGGCTGGTGGGGGATGGGATGGAAGACTGGTAGGGGGCCTTGCTGAACTCTTGTTAGAGCTTTCAGAACCAGTTTTCCTGGCCCCTTTGCACTTCCCCTGTGTGTGAGGGGGTGGGGGGTGGGGAGGAGGAGGGTGAGTTGGTTGAATTTGTTTCTTTCCATGGTAAATTATCACCAACCAGCATATCTTCTAAGCTTTAAAAATTAAAATTCCAGAATTTTCCACCTGCTTAAAAGGTAGCAGGTGAAAGACTAACCTCAGTGAGAGGAGGTCCCACTACATCATTTCATTGGCAGAGAGGCACAGTCTCACTAGCCCCAGGGGACATGGATCTAGGGTATTTTGTGACCCCCTTCTTGCTGGGCCATTTGAAGTCCTCTAGAGAAGAAAAGGAAGGTTTGTTTCATGGCCTGCTTAATCTCTGACTTCTTACCTTAGCCTTAGCTGGGGGCCTAGACTCATTGTGCACAGCTCAGAAGATAATGGGAGAGATCCCTTAGCCCAGACTCCAGTCTCCTGCAGAAGTAGCAGATCAGCTAATATAGTTGAATCCCTCCTGGAGCTGTGTGCTCACTACTTCACAGCTAAAACATTCAATGGTTGGGGCGCTCTGAGCTGAAACCTCAGTTCTGATCAATTCTAGTTCTCACTTCTGGAGGAAAGCTGAAAATCTGATCTTCCTCAGTGTGGGAGCTCTTTATATTGAAAACATCTCTCCTGTCTCCCTAATTTTCTTTTTAAAGTAAAATATCCGATTCCTTCCGTCCTTGTATGAAACGCTTTCTCATTCACTCATCCTTCTTGCTGCCCTCCTCTGCATGACTTCTTCTTTGTTGCTGTCCTTTTTTCAGCAGGTGCCCTGCCTCTGAGTCATGCAGAATCCATTAGAGCTAATATTTGTGTATGTGACCTAGACACTAGCATTTTTATCAATTACTGTTACCCCCAAGCAATGCCTTCATGGTCTTCTTGATCCAAGACCAACCTAATACTGAGATTACGTAAAAGTTGCAGGAAAAGCTCTTAAACTTCCAAAACAAAAACAAAAACAAAAAAAATCTAGAGACATCCCCCCCTCAAAATGTAACTCAGCTAAAGTGAATACATGTGACACAGTCAAGGGGACACCATTCCCTAAACTCCAGGGCAAGGTGCTGCAAACACTGGCATCATAGGGAGGGTCACATGGTGGTGCTGGGCCATGGCCTGCAGATTTTTCTTCTAAGCATTGTAGCATATTGATGTGACTCGGGTGCACCCTGATGCTGCTGCTTCCTTCTAGCCACCTGCTGAGTCTCTGCTTCCTCAGCTCCCCCCAGTGCCCAGCGCTGGCTCTATGCAGGTCTGCTGGCTAAGGCTCTATGGTCCTGCCATTCTCATGATCTCACAACTGCAGTTCCCATGGCTAACTGGCAAAGCTTACTTGGCTTTTGGTCTGGATTCCAGGCAGAGGGAATCAGATTGGCACAATTCACATTTTCCAACCAGGTCATAGGTTGCTGGGAAACCTAAGCCTTGACTGCCTGGGCCTGGGTTCTTCCCTCTGATGTGGCCAAGATTCAGAGGAGGGAGCTATGAAGCATTAAATGGCTGCCTTGCTAATGGCTGGCACAGGGCAGACACACACACACACACACACACACACCTGCACACACACAGACACACACACACTCTCTCAGGTAAGCAGGCAGACAGGCAGGTAAATACGACATGGAACAAAGACCACTTTATACACCATATAATAGGCCAACTTCTGTTTGAGGGCTGTACTTTTCCACATGGTTTTAGAAATAGTGCATTTTAATGTGGTTAGTTTGTAGAGATCAAACCAAAGGGCAGAAATGAGGGGAAAAAAACTATTTTGCATTTATTTTACTTTGAGCAGGAGCTGGGAGGCAGGGTAATGTGAAATAATTTGCATAAACTGTACTACAACTTAATTTATACTCATCTCTATACTGAGTAATGAGGACAGTTTTATGCCATTAAAGAGCACATCCTTTAAGCAAACTGACTGTTCATAGGATCTGTTTCATAGCTAGATGACAGGGTATTTTTTGCATTAATAAATGATAGTGTTCACAGGCATACCTCTCATGTATGTGGCATTGCACCTGACAATTCCACTGGAAGGCAGGCCTCCACGACAAAAACCCATCCTGCCTGCCTGGTGGCCTCCTGTCCAGTTACATAGTGTGGCACCACCTGCTGCGGCACTCCACCTCTTGCATCTGAAAGTCATCACTGTGCCATTCCTTACAGTGGTAGTCAGCAAGGACACTGCCCGTGTGAGTAACGGGAACCCTGAGAAGATCAGTATCCCTGAGCCCCTGGCTTCCCTGAGCAGTCTCACTCCATTTAAACCTTCTGTCATCTTATTGGAAGCTCCACCGATGAATAGGAACTGCGTTTTCTGATACTGAAGTTAGATGCTATGCTAAGTATTTAATATGGGTTAGTCCCCACCCCTGTTTTCTGTTTTACATTGCCTTTTCTACCCATTAATGAGATAAATCCTGTTACTATCATCTTCATTTTATGAGAGAATTTATAAAGCCTTGTATAGATGAAGTCCCTAAAATGGCAAAAGGAAAGCACGTTCCTAACCAGTCTGGCTCCAGAAATGAGGCTCAGACCCTCCAGGCCAGCTGCCTCTTCTTTGGGAAAATATGTGCTCTCACAAATTCCAAGTCAGGCTCATGGCACCAAATGAGCAGTGTCATGTAAGGCTCTTTGCTTTTTATGTTAAAAGATCTCCTAGATAATGTAAATCTTCATTGGTTCATAGTTCAAGGAAGCTTTTCCTGGCTTCATGCACTCACCCATCAATCATTTGCTGAATGCCTACTGTGTGTTAAGTATTGCCTTAGAAACCAAGGGAATAACAAAGAAGGTTTAAGATGTGGTCTGGATCAGTTAGCAGCAGGCAATGTGGTGTAGAGAGGCAAGACACACAGAGGATGAATGAAAGTGCAGGGTGGTGAATGATTGTGTCCCACAGTGAACACCACAAACAGGCTCAGTGGGAACTCCAGAATAGACACACACTTCATGCAGGAGTGGACCCTGAACAAGGATGTTATAGTACCATGAGAAGTGGAAAGGAAGGAACATTTGTTGCCCACGGATTGGATGTTGATGAAACGTAGTGTTCTGGCCACTTTGCTGGTCACCAGAGAGTGGTGATAGGCAAGCCGCACATTCTGTCCTGTGATGTTTGTCAACAGTTCTAGGAGAGAGTTGGGATGGGTTCCTGCAGGAGGTGAAATCTGGACGAGGAAGACTTGGCCTGGAAGTGAGGGCATGGGTGTGGCAGGCAGAAACATTTACGGGAACAGTGGGACTTGTTTAATCAAGATAGACGGAATAAATGCCATTGGCTGGGGTAAAGGATTTTTTGGTTAAATAAAGAAAAGATACAACATGGAGGTGCAGGAACTAGGGGAGAAACCAAAGCAGAGCAGCTTCAATCAGGGCACTGTGGCTTCACTCCTAACCCTTTCACATGTCGGGGCAGGAGGGAAAAGAGGCCCAGTCCCTCCAGCCTAGACAATCAGGTCTGCCCCTCACGGCTTCCCACCGCTGCCCTCCCCAGGTTGAGCTGGTGACACGCGGGCTCTTTGCTGCTGTAGCAGGCAGGGAAAGTCGGACTTGGCTATGAAGGACCACCGCCTTTAAAGGAGCATCCTTCCTCCTTTCACCTCTCCTGTGGCTTTTGCATATTCGCTTACGAAAATCCGGACATGCTCAGAGAATGGCCTGTTTTTAACCGATGGTCCAAGGTTTCACAGGAAATCAGAATTTCATTCAGAATCTGAAGAAATCCAGGGTGTCTGACACATGCCAAACTCCATTTTCTTAGCTTTCATGTGAGTCTGGATGTAAAAGGGAAGTGTTACTGCTTGCATGTGATGACCCTCAGCACCAGAGCACAGAGCTGAGGGTGTGTCCCCCTCTCTGCCCAGGTTGAAAGAAAGTTGCTTCTGTCCCTCCCTTGAATTTGAAACTGAGTCCTTCCTCCTCCTCCACCCCATACCACCCTGGTACCTGTTGTTTTGGTTCTGTGACCCTCCAGCACTATAACTGTGAATTGATTAAATGTATCTTTTGAGTTTATTAGGAACCTAATCTTCATGTGTGTTATAGACCAGCAGAAAAGTATGTCAAAGTTCCAAACAAGTAATAATTAGACACAAAAACTCTCTTTTGTACCAGTGATTTCCCCTGGCCTGCAGATTGCAGAGGGGCTGGGAAAAGCTGCCTGTGCCTGGTCTTCAAAGGGATCAGAATTGCGAGAAATGTGGAAGCTGTTTCTCAGGTGAGGCCTGGACTCCCAGCGAGGGAAAAATGCTTGGTGAAGGTGTGGCAGGCTGATCCCAGGCCAAGGCTTCATGCTCCCAGACCGTGTTCATTTCTACCTTGGGAGCCGAGGAGGGTCTAGAGAAGCAGCCACACCGAGATGGAGGATGTCAGTGCCTGCATTTGTGGGACCTCAGGAAAATCTTCATCACAATCTTCCATCCAAAAAGAAAAAAGCCTCACGATGGTTATGTTAACTGTAAGGTTAGGCTGCAAGCAGTGACTTCAGCAACCCAGGATTTTATTTTTCCCACACTTACACGTCTGTAGGTAGGTGGTCCAGGACGGCGATGATGGCTCCATTCCATCAAATGCTTAGGGAACCAGCCTCCCTGTCCCCAACTTACCCTTTAGCCATCCCCCCCTATGCAGCCCTGGCTCTCAGGCCCTGGATGGCACCTAGGACACCAGTCACCACATCCAGGCTGGAGGAATGGACAGAGAAGAAGGGGAGAGGAGAGTACACATACCAGCTTCCCTCCAGGGAAACAGGTGCTCCCAGAAAGGGTCCCAGGGCATTGTCTGTTTCCACCTCTTTGATCAGAACTTGACCTCAGAGTAGTACTGACCTATCAGGGAAGATGGGAACTGCAGTCTTTATTCTGGGCACCATGGGTCTAGCTAAAAATTGCAGATTCTGTCACAGTCGCTTCCACAACCAGAGAAATGTGACCCATACTGATTTCGTTTTTTGTATTAGTATCATTCAGACCTTTTTCAAATCCAAATCCCGGGAGGGGAAGGGGATTAGCTAACATGTTATTCTTCAATGAGATGATCAAATCCCTTTCCAGGCCACTTTGATCAGGGAAGGTGGTTCTGGAAGCAATGGGGGAGTAGATCTGGGAAAGATTTTAAAAAGAGTGCAGACACAGAAGCGCCCAGTGCCATGGCACTTCTGTGACTTGTCCCATTGGCAAGGCCTGGCTCAGTTGATGTGCTGCCACCGCCCATGTCCACTTCCATCCCAGCCGTGGTTCCAATCTGCCAGCCTCTCTGGGGACCCGACGGAGTCAGACAGCTGCTGCCCATCCTTGGTGTGGTTTGTGATGTCACAGGATGTGTGATCTGCTGAGACCCAGCCTGCCAGCTGAAGTGCCATGTTGGCATGTTGACTGACAATTGAGTGTAGCTCACATTTAGCTGTAGGTTAACAGCTACTTTTTTTTTAATATTTTTATTTATTTAATTGATAGGTAGAGTTATAGACAGTGAGAGGGAGAGACAGAGAGAAAGGTCTTCCATCTGCTGGTTCACTCCCCAAATGGCTGCATCAGCCAGAGCTGGGCTGATCTGAAGCCAGTATCCAGGAGCTTCCTCCAGGTCTCCCACATGGGTGCAGGGGCCCAAGGACTTGGGCCATCTTCTACTGCTTTCCCAGGCCATACAGAGAGCTGGATCGGAAGAGGAGCAGCCAGGACTCAAACCAGCGCCCATATGAGATGCTGGCACTGCAGGCAGAGGCTTTAACCCACTACGCCACAGCACCTGCCCAAGTTAGCAGCTACTTTTACAGATCAATAATTCTTAAATTCTACTGACCTTCAAGGAAGATGACTTTGGAACTCACTATTAGAGTTGACCAACATTGGACTTCACATTATTAAGGACACAGAGTAACTTCTGTGGGTTCCTCTGACTCTCCAAATGCCCTGTAGCCACAAGGCCTTTGCACCTGCCCTCCCCTCTGAGGAATGTACACCTCTCCCTTCTTGACTGGATAATACCTACTGAGCCTTCAGGGGAGGATTTCTCAGACTTCTGGGCCTAAGGACAGTGTCCGAGGCACAGGTTTTCCTGGTACTGTAGAACTCATCCTTGTGCCATTCATCACAGGTGGAATTCTATAATCGTTTGTGTGATTGTTTGCTTAGATGTTAATTTCATGAAGACAGGCTTTAGCCGCCTTATGTTGCAGACCACCGCGTGCAGTGGTGAGCATTTAGTATGCTCTGAAAACATTTAACTGAATGAGTGAAGTGGCTCCCAAGCAGGTCTCTCTCCTAAGCTAATGCAATTAGGGTTTCTCAATAGGGTGGCCATGAACTGTCTGCATCAGATTTACCTGGTTAACTTCTTTAAAATGCTTCTTCCTGGGAAGCATGCCATTCCTTCCAAATCAGATTATCTGAGAAAAATCCCAGGAATTCGCATGTGAGCAAACCTGCCAGGTAGTTGTTAAGCATCCTGTTGGAGAAGCCCTACTGGAGGGTGTGCCTGTGAGGACTTTGGGAAGGACAGCACAGCACTGCTATTGTTAAAAGTCCCATGCTGAGCACGGAAATGAGCCGGCAGGAGAAGACTCTTGCATTTAACAGCTGCCTCAGTATGCTTAAATGTAAAGAGAAGAGACTTACAAAAGAACTTTGCTCTTTGAGATTTTAAAAGGCCAGTGAAAATTTAGAGCCAGCTATTAATTGAGCTCAGAGAGTCAAGGTGATGCAGAAATGAAACAATTGTGTTTGAGGTAAAATCTTTGCACATTTAAAAAAATAAAGACTTGATTATTACTAGCCACTTGCTATGGTCTCTGTGCTCCTATCCCAACCTTCTGTCCCCAGTGGTGACACAATATTTTGGCCTAGGCCCCTTCAGAATCAAGAACCAAGTCTCCATGGAACCTTGAGTTTTATTTCAGACCTCCAAATGTAATAAGATATATGCTCCCCTTGACCCTCAGCATTTGTATCTCAAAAAGATCTAAATGATACTAACACAAAAGAACAAATCAGTATGGGTTGATTCTCTACTTAGTTGTGGTAGAGTCTGCGACCATGTATCTTATGAGCTGGCACATTTTAGTCTTTGTTTTCCTTTATAAAGGAGTATATTGTGTCCTGAGGCAGAAAATGTGCATGGTCAGTCACACTTGGTGAGATCCAGACATGCAGTTTAACAACAAAAGTGTGAAAGCAAGGGCTATGCAAAGTGTTTTGTCTTTCTTTCTGCCCAGCCCCATTGGTCTATTTTTTTTTAAGATTTATTACTTATTTATTTATTTATCTTTGAAAGGCAGAATGACGAGCAAGATGGAGAACCACAAACAGTTCTAGTATCTATTGGTTCACTCCTCAAATGCCACAACAGCCAGGTCTGGGTCAGGTTGAACTCCATCTGAGTCTCCCACATGGGTGGTGGGGACCCAAATAACCAGGCTAAGTGCATTAGCAGGAAGCTGGATTGTAAGCAGAGTAGCTGGGGCTCCAACTGGCTTTCTGATGTGGGATGGCTGCAGTGCAGGCAGTAGCTTAACCAACCATGCTACGTGCTGGCCTCCCCAGTTGGTGGACCAAAGTGAAGCCCACTCCACAGGGCTCCTCTTTTTCTTTTAAGCTTCTTGCCTCTTCTCTCTGTCCTTGAAGGCAGCTTCCTGTCTTTTTTTTTTTTTTTTTTTTTTTTTTTTTGACAGGCAGAGTGGACAGTGAGAGAGAGAGACAGAGAGAAAGGTCTTCCTTTGCCGTTGGTTCACCCTCCAATGGCCGCCGCTGCAGCCGGCGCACCACGCTGATCCGATGGCAGGAGCCAGGATCCAGGTGCTTTTCCTGGTCTCCCATGGGGTGCAGGGCCCAAGCACCTGGGCCATCCTCCACTGCACTCCCTGGCCATAGCAGAGAGCTGGCCTGGAAGAGGGGCAACCGGGACAGAATCCGGCGCCCTGACCGGGACTAGAACCCGGTGTGCCGGCGCCGCAAGGTGGAGGATTAGCCTATTGAGCCACGGCGCTGGCCGCTTCCTGTCTTTTTGAAGGATCATATGTTCTTTGCCTTCCAGGAATTTTTCCCTTCTTCTCCTATTGCCCCAGGACCCATCTCCTCTTTTTGTTATTTTCTCAACATCTGGAATCATCACTGGCATTTCTCTTTTTAAAATAACTCTTCATATTATCTCACCAGATACCCAACTGCTACATATGAATAGCTCCACGGAAAACACTGCATAAGCTAATATATGATTTGGGATTATGAATAAAGATTAAAAGTTCAAAGCAAGGGGGCAATGTAGCAGCTAAGACACTCACATTAGGGCTGATGTTTTGGCACAATGGGCTAAGCCACCTCTTACAATGTTGTCATTCCATATTGGAGCTCTGTTTCCAATCCTGTTAAGGCACCTGGGAGAGCAGTGAGGATGACTTAATCACTTGAGTCCCTGCCAGTCAAGTGGATGACCCGGAAGGGGTTCCGAACTCCTGGCTTCAGCCTGGACCAACCCTGGCTGTTGCAGTCATTTGGGGAGTGTACCAGTGAATGACAGTGTCTGTCTATACATCTCTCTCTCACTCTCTCTCAATCTTTGCCTTTCAAATAATAAAAACAATGTAAAAACACAAGAAAAATATTCCAATATGGGAATCAAAGGCAGTATCTGCAGGAAAACTGGGAAGATTTAGCAATATGTAAATTATGAACTCTTGAGGATAAGGACAAAGTCTTACTGACCTCTGAATTCTCCACAGGAACACAGGAGATTCACAAGATGTTTGTTGAATAAATGATTGAAAGAATGCAGGATCTGTAGTGTTACCAGGAACCTCTGCTTTAATGTAAGTTGAAGTATAAAGAAAACATCTGGACCCAAGAGATTTATTGAAGCCAACAGCAGCTCACCTGGACAGGTGGTTCATCAGGTGGGCATGGGCAGGACTGTGAACTGTCCCATCTTGGTGGTGAGCAGACTGTGATCCTCCCAGCCCAGCCCTTGGGATCTTACACATGGGGGTTTCTCAACCTGCCAGGGACCTTCCCAGGTTGTAGCAATGAAAAAGAAATCATTTACTGACAAAATGTAGTGTCTTTTGGCTAAAAGTCCCTTTGTAGAATTCGCCAAGAATGCTTCATTGTGGTGTTATGGAAAGTACATGAGTTTTAGGCCATCTGATTGTATGAAAAGTACTTAAAAGTTGAGACTCACTATTCTCCTCTTGGAAGTGGTTATAGTTTTGGTCTTTGTGGAAACTTAAGATAATTAGCAAAAAGGTTTTAGGATGTGATGTAAATTCAGTAGATGAAAGCTTTTCCTGCTGACATTTAAGTCCCACAGGCTCTGGTGTTTTTGTCTGCTTTGCTACCTGCTGTTTCCCAATACCTGCCCCAGAATAAGTGCTTAGGATATTTGTTAAATAAATTATGTGTTTGCTTACTTACAGAGTCACAGACTGGCCATGTGTCCTTGTATTTTGAATATCCTAGAATAGTATGAAGTTCAGTGTTATTCTGTAGCATCTGGCTCTAAGACTTCCTTCAGTGTGCCAATGACAGGGATGAGATTTCCATGGAGTGCGCAGGAGAGTAGGTACATGGAGTGCAACCAAATCCCTGGGAACTTGCTGGAAATCCCATTTCACAGCCCCCATCAGACCTACTGAGTCAGGAATATGAGGAGTGGGCTCCAGTCATCTGTCTTAACAAGTTCTTTAGTTGGTGCTGGTGTGTACCAAAGTTAGAGGGCCACAACCTCCAGCCTATACAGGACTCTCCTGTGCTGTAATTAGAAATGACCTGACCTCTCAGTGCCTGAGGATAGGTGGCTTGCACCTGAAAAATACAACCCATTGAGAATTAATAATCTTTTTGAAGGTTTTTATTTAATGAATACAAATTTCATATGTACAGCTTTTAGGAATATAGTGTTTCTTCCTCCCATTCCCGCCTTCCCACCCCCACTCCCATCCCACCTCCCACTCCCTCTCCCATTCCATTTTTCATTAAGATTAATTTTTAATTCATTTTATATACAGAAGACCAACTCTATTCTAAGTAGATATTTCCACTGTTTACACCCACACAGACACACAAAGTATAAAGTACAGTTTGAAGACAGATTTTTACCATTAATTCTCATAGTACAACACATTAGGGACAGAGGTTCTACATGGGGAGCAAGTGCACAGTGACTCCTGTTGTTAATTTAACAATTAACATTCTTATTTTTATTTTTGACATCAGTGATCATGAGTTGCCAAGGCTATGGAAGCCTCTTGAGTTCGCCAACTCCGATCTTATTTAGACAAGGTCATAGTCAAAGTGGAAGTTCTCTCCTCCCTTCAGAGAAAGGTACCTCCTTCTTTGATGGCCCCTTCTTTCCAGTGGGGTCTCACTCACAGAGCTCCTTCATGTAGAGTATTTTTTGCCACAATGTCTTGGCTTTCCATGCCTGAAATACTCTCCTGGACTTTTCAGCCGGATCCAAATGCCTTAAGGGCTGATTGAGAGGTCAGAGTGCTGTTTAAGCATTTGTCATTCTGTGAGTCTGCTGTGTGGCGGCCTGCTTCCCAAGTTGGATCAGAGAATTAATAATCTGGAGGTAGGGAATTTTCAGGAACCTAAACGGATTCACAGGGCGAGAGTTCAAATGCTTTCAAGCTGGCTGGCCTGTAGATGTGTGCTGGAACCTAAACTTTGGTCACCGTGGTGCCCTTCCACCAACTGTGCAGACTACACTGGGATGGGCCCTTTCTATGGGCTAGGCCTCAAGTCTTGTGTTAATTAGGATGTAAGCCAAGCTGTCATAACAGAGACCCTAAAACACAGTGGCTCAGAGAAAATAGCAGGTAATTTCTCCCCAAGAATCTTAAGGCAAAGAGTGCAGGCTGGAAAATTGGCCGTGCTGTGCCAAGTTATTGAGAGACCCTTGGTGTACTGTCTTGTTGAGCCTGCATCCCCTGTGGTGCCTGAAGCTGAGTCAGTGCCACATCTGCATTCCACCTACTAAGCCCCTCAAACAGGAGTGCGTTGTCTTTTTTTTTTTTTTTTTTTTTTTTTTATAATCTGTTAGTAAAGCTACATCACAAGGAAGACAATGAATTCTCCTTGAGTCAAACAATGAGGTTGTGGCAGAACGTAGTTCCCTCTTGATAAATGAATGACTTCTTTCACAGTGGTCCTCATTCCCCTCTACCCTCTGTCCGCTAATAAAGACGATGATTAAAACGTGCCCTGCACCCTTCCTTTTTATCAGGTATGACAAGAAATGGTATTAATGGAAGAGTCTTGACATACTGTGTTAAAGCCAATTTTTAAGCATGAGTTTTCAGAACCAGACAAATCTTGATCTGATTCTAACTCCACCATTTCTAAGTTATTAATGGCCTGGGAAAATTTCTTACTCTTGAGTTTTTTCATAAGTTGAAATATTAGTTCCTCTCCGGTTTATTTGAGGAGTAACAAACACATAGCAGTGCGTGACACAGATGGCCATTCATCTGTTGATGTGCCCACGCCTACCCCTGCCCCTGCCTTCTCAAAGGCCTACCTTAAGCAGAATGGCTTGGGACTGTAATGCTTTCATCATTTCACTGAAAATCACGGTGTACCAAGACCTGGCACCATGGAAGAGTAAACTACCCAAAGATGGAGTCACGAAGACCCGGGCAGATGATCCACAAACAGGTGCTGAGCTGACTAAGGCTAAATATAGACTTCATTTTCAACTCTGAATGCAGAGCCCCATAGAATATTCCTTCTCGTTCCTCTTAGTCTATTCTAACCTCTCACAGGATGTCATATTCATGTGTATACTCATCCTGTTCATATCTATACTCATATGATGATAAATTGATGACAGACTCTCCCTGAAAAGTATTCTAAACAGAACCACTTCGCATTAACTTCTTTTAAAGGAAGGCCCTCTGTTAGAGTTGAGAGGAACTTTAGAAGTTATGACTTGATAGCTAAAGGCAATATCTTTTTCTGTTTCTCCTACATGGCCTAGCACCCTGCCTTGTATGTGGTAGGGGCTTAATGAGTAGCAACTGAAAAAATGAATGTCCTTTATGTGCTTAATAATTGATGTCTCCTACCTGCCCTCTGGGAACAAGGACAGAGGGCCAATTTGAACTTCTGATCACCATCATTCTGAGTTCTACTCAACCATCAATCACTCCCAATGGAGTTTTCTTGTTATTTAATGAGTTTTTTCCTCCTGAACTGACCTTTACCATTTTTTGGTTTAACTTTTTGAATAGCAATTCGGTATATTCAAGCATTTTGTAAAAAACATTTCTGTGCCTTCTCTGATTGCATTAAGTAATGACCAAATTGTGCTGCTCACTGTATTTCATCAGCATGATCTTCTGTACCACAACTGGGCACCGTGATAAGTCTACCTCTGTCTCTGTTCCCAGAGCTGGCTTCATGGGTATGCAACCTGTGCAGTTGCATGGGTTCAAGCTTAGAGGCACCTCATGCTTGGTTTGAAGTGCACCTGATGCCCTTTAAAATTTTTTTAAGCTTTATTTTTATTTATTTGAAAGGCAGAATGGCAGAGAAAGAGGGAAAGAAAGAGGGAGAGATCATCCATCGACCGGCTCACTCTCTAGATGGCTGCAGTCACTGGGGCTTGGCTAGGCCAAAGTCAGGAGCCAAGAACTCCATCCAGGTCCCTTCTGTGGGTGGAAGAGGCCCAAGTACTTGAGTCATCTTCAGTTCCTTTCCCAGGCACATTAGCAGGGAGCTGGATTAGAAGCAGAGCAGCCAGCAGTCCCTTATAGGATGCCAGAAGTGTCTTAACCTGCTGAGTACAATGCCAGCCCCCCTTTCTTGAGATTCTTATGGAGTTTTAAACAGATGGCCCCCCATTTTCATTTTACACAACACCCAGGAAATTATGTAGCAGGGCTTACATGGACCACAATGAAAACCACAGGATCTCTGCCTTCCAGAACATCCCAACCTGACTGTTAACCCTCCTTACCCCAACATTGGCCAGCCCTGGTTCTGAAGTCAAGGTGTCGGGAGTCAGAGCAGATTCAGAAACTAGGTGGACTGTTAGGAGGCTCACGTCAGAACCTTTTCACAGATCAGGGCTCTGGGTTGCATGGGCCACCTACGCCTGTCTCAATTTGTATCCTTGGTTTAAAAGATGTCTGTATCCAACGTTTACCATCCTCTGCCTTAGCAAACAGAAGTCTGGTTTTTGAAAATGGACATGAGGAAGCAAGATCAGCCCTGGGTTCCCACCCCCTACCTGGCTGCAGAGCTTTGTAAAATCATTGATTGCTTAACAGCCAGCAGGGCAAGAAGGCCAGAATTATGCTCAGCAAATGCAGGAATGGAGCGCTGTTATCTGTGTGTTTCCATGGTAACAGTGATAACAGCTTATATTTATAGAACTTCTATCTCCAAGGAGCTCAAAGCACTTTACAGACACATTATCTCTCTCCTATAGGGAGAGAGAGAGAAAGAGAGAGTGGGGGAACACAGGAAAGGAGGAAGGAGAAACAGGAAGGACATGGTGTGCTATTATGCACAATTCACAGATGGCACAGAGTGCAGAAGTCTGTGGCCCAGGGTGCCCTGTTAGGCTGTGACAGATGGCAGAGTGGATGGACCTACTAGCTCATGAAACTCCTGGAACCCTTAGTTGCTGGCTTCGGGCAGATGTCACGACTGGGTTGCTGTCTCCCACTCATCCATCTGTGTTCAGTGTCATCTGGGTGATCAGGTAACTCTGGGAGCATCCAAGGGAGTATGGCTCAACTCTTGTGTATGAGAAGCACAGAGATGATTCTTCCATGGAGATTTGGGGGTGATATCCAAAGTCCTTAAAACCAGACAGTCACCAGGCCATCCCAGATGGGATGAGAGGCTTAGATGTCCTGATGACTTCAGACAGAAAGTGCTGCACACATATACTCAGAGTTTGCACACTGATGAAATGGTTCTCCAGATGGAGCCTGTGTCATCATGCTTCCAGGCCCTTTGGAGAGAGCGCTTCCTACATACTCATTCTGGAGACACGTGCCTGATCCAATAGACCTGGATGACGCTTAGCGTTATTTGAGGGCCACAACCTGTGAAACTGAAAATGAATTTTGCACGTCTCACTTTGCTGTTCTCTGTATTAAATACTTCATACAGGTCAAGCCGACAGTGCCTGGTGGAGGCTCGAGTTCTGGGTGTGAATTCAAATGACTCTCCAATTCCTAATCTTGGAGATAGTCTGCTTTGGTTCTTTAGTCTGGGTTTATCAATGTTCCTTCCTACTTTGTACCCTCATAGACTTACTTTCCTATTTCACCACCACCTAGCTCCCCATTTATGTGTTGGAAAACAGGAACTATTTTCTCTTTAAAAAAAAAAGTCAGGGCCGGCACTGTGGCGCAGCAGGTTAACACCCTGGCCTGAAGTGCCGGTATCCTGTACGGGTACCGGTTCTAGTCCCAGCTGCTCCTCTTCTGATCCAGCTCTCTGCTATGGCCTGGGATAGCAGTAGAAGATGGCCCAAGTCCTTGGGCCCCTGCACCCGTGTGGGAGACCTGGAAGAAGCTCCTGGCTCTTGGCTTCAGATTGGTGCAGCTCCAGCCATTGCAGCCATCTGGGGAGTGAACCAGCGGTTGGAAGACCTCTGTCTCTCTCTCTCTCTCTCTCTCTGTCTGCCTTTCCTCTATCTGTGTAACTCTGACTTTCAAAAAAAAATAAATAAATAAATCATTGGGGCCAACGCTGTGGAGTAATAGGCTAAGCCTCTACCTGCAGTGCCGGCATCCCGTATGGGCACCAGTTCAAGTCCCGACTGTTCCACTTCTGATCCTGCTCTCTGCTATGGCCTGGGAAAGCAGTGGAATATGGCCCATGTGCTTGGGGCCCTGCACCCATGTGGGAGACCCAGAAGAAGCTCCTGGCTCCTGGCTTCATATCAGTTCAGCTCTGGCCATTGTGGCCATTTGGGGAGTGAACTAGTGGATTGAAGACCTCTCTCTCTCCGTCTCTCCCTATGTCTGTAACCCTGCTTCGCCAATTAGTAAATACATCTTAAAAAAATAATTATCTGCAGAGCGTTCATTTAATTCATTCAGCAGTACCCATGGCAACACAGAGTCAAGATTCTTCTTCCTGCAGGTCTTCCACAGTCTTTGTGAACAAATCATGTCACTTTCTGCAGCCCATAACCTCAGACTAAGAAAAAGAGGAGCTTGAGGCCGGCGCCGCGGCTCACTTGGTTAATCCTCCACCTGTGGTACTAGCATCCCTTATGGGTGCCAGGTTCTAGTCTCGGTTGCTCCTCTTCCAGTCCAGCTCTCTCCTGTGGCCCAGAAGTGTAGTGGAGGATGGCCCAGGTGCTAGGGCCCTGCACCCTCAAGGGAGACCAGGAGGAAGCACCTGGCTCGTGGCTTCAGATCGGCGCAACACCGGCCATGGTGGCCATTTGGGGAGTGAACCAACAGAAAGAAGACCTTTCTCTCTGTCTATAACTCTACCTGTCAAATAAAAAAAAAAAAAAAAAAGAAGAAGAAGAAAGGAGCTACTCTCTTGCCTCCCACCTGTATAGGCCATAAGGACACTGGGCTAAGGGATTTGCAGTTTGGGTAGTTGAGCTCCAGGAAAATTTAAGTGTTTCATTTACAAATAGGATTCTGACTCCTTAAAACAAGAAAAACAAAGCAAGAGGCCCTCCACAGGAGTGGCTTGCAGAGAACATCCTTGTCCCCTTGTTGCGTGAGGCGCCTGATCCAGGTCTGTCAGCTCCAGAGCTCACTCACCCAGGGACAACAAGTAAGGTCCTCCTCTGACCAGCGCAGGAGCAGCCTCAATCACACAGAATGTTTTTCTCCTCTTTCTCCCTGGTCTTGGGCTCCAAGAGGGAAGGAGCCCCATTTGTTTGCAGCTCCATCTCCATCTTCTAAGTCAGTGCTGGGTCCATACTCAGTATCTGTAAATGAATGAACTCCCCAGTGCCTCTCCCCCTCCCCCCTCCCCCTTCCCCCTCCCCTCCCTCCTCTCCCCTCTCCCCTCTCCCCTCTCCCCTCTCCCCTCTCCCCTCTCCCCTCTCCCCTCTTCCCTCAGCGGCTCCTGGGTTTACCTAACCCTAGTTCTCAGGTCCACCTCACTCTCACGTGTCATCCTCCTTGTTTGTTCCTGCAGAACAGTTTATCTTTCCCCCATCACAGCACTACCATGGCAACTGCTTGTGTTGGTAGGGGTTTGTAGATGTCGTTAAAAGTGACTTTTGTATGTAGGAAATACTATTCAGAGTTTACTTTTGGATTAGATATTAATGTTCTGTTGCTAGAGTTAGAAAAACATGTAGTTTATTTTAGTATAATTTACACTTGCAATTATTCTATTTTTTTTCTAGCAAGGTTTAGCAATGACTTCTAAAGTACCTATGGATAAAATCAGTGAATTACTTTCAAATATTTTAAGTTGTGACAATAAAATGTTTTATACATCTATATCTCTGTCTATACAAGGGTACTTCAAAAAAGTTATAGAAAAAATAAATTAAAAACAAACTTGTTTTAGTGTAAACTTTTTTGAAACCCATGCATAGTTTTTCATAATACAAATTTTGCATTAATGTTTTGAAGTATCAATTAATAATCAAAGTTTTCTGGAATATTCTAATGCTTGCATATATTTAACTCCTTAAATGTATAAATATAAAATCCCAAGGATCTGTTAAATGTTCCAATAAGCTTAGTCAGAAGTCAATTTATAACTCTAAAATTCTGCATCATTTACTCAATTATATTTTAAATTGTCACCACAAGTCAATCACTGTAAAAGGTCCAACTCTATTAAAAATTTCATATACACAAAATGGCGAATGTGCATAATTTTGTCCTAAATACAATATCAGCAACTATGTTGGTTTCTCACATTTTGGTTTGGTCTCCTCAAAGCTTTCACTGTTAGTTTTCAGTCCCCTGGGGTTAAGAACCCCTGGCCTTCCTAAGGGAAGACATTTGTCATGATGGGTGATGAAGTGACTTACGAGTGTTCAAGGTCCTTGCTTATCAAAGTTACAGGCGTTCTCACTCCAGAGGTTGGTCTCCTGGGTCTCTGCCACTCCATCTAATTCTTTATTCACCCAGGGGAGTGTGCTGTTCCCATCCTTACTGATCTTTTCATTGACTTTTGCATTTCCTGGGTTTTTAAGATTCGCAAATATATTTTTAAGTAGCTCCACCTTCAGCTTGATGGACTTCTAAGATTTGTAAACATCTTCTTGCTCCCAATAAATACACTTGATCTTGATGGGGTTTTCCATTCTTTCATACATTCTTAGAATCACATCCCTTGTAAGGCCATCTAATATGATGCTTGAATTCTGGCTGATTTGTGATGCCTCCAGAGGAAAGTATACTGACTGAGGAATCCAGGAAGAAGTCAGAGCAAAGTGTGAGGATGGTGGACCTTGGTGGGAAATCTGAGAGTCTCTTAAACTTACACACAGGGGTCACAGTAGCCACTCTGATTGTGTTGACACCTGGAAATGAGTTTCTTACCTGGAAGCACACAGAGACCCACATCCAGATGTGGCAGTTTCCTCCAGAACAGAAAAGAAAGCACCCACCACAAACGTGGCATCGGTATGCACAAGCAGAACACTGAAACATGTGGACCGACATGAACTCCCACTTACTTCAGAACTGCAGGCTGTGCTTTCATACAGGAATGCCCCTACTGACTTTTTCAAGCAGAATTCATAGAAGTTGTATTTTTAATGCTTGCCTCTCAGAGAACCATTCAAAAGGCCTTGGGGCTGGCAAGAGAATCGCTTGGCTTGGATTTCTTGCCATGCTCCATGGCTTCTAATCTTACTGCAGATAACAACCAGAGGGCCTACTGTGTGTAGCTATCAAAAGTCTACATCTTAAACCTGGCTCCACATCCCAGTTATGTGTGGCAGACTTTTAAAGATTCTGATGCCAGTTCCCGCCCTAGACCAATTGAATCAGAATGTCTGAGACTAGGATTGCAGATGAGTCTTTATTTATTGAGATATAATTGACATACATGAAATTGTGCAGATTAAAGTGTGCTGTTTGTTTGATAAGTCTGACCTCTGTAAACACCCGTGAAGCCATTGCCAGCATCATCATAATGAACATATCCATCACCCCCAGGACTTTCCAAATTTCTTTGTGTCCCTTTGTAATCCTTCCCTCTGCCCCCACCACCCAAGTGGCCCGTGATCTGCTTTCTATGGTTGTAGGTTAGTTTGCCTTTTTTAGTTTTATGTAGATGTAATCATACAGTATGTACTCATTTTTTCAATCTGATTTCTCTCACGTTCCATAGTTATTTTAAGATCCATCCATGTCATAGCATATAACATGCATATTTTCTTTTTTTTTATTTTATTTATTTTTTGACAGGCAGAGTGGACAGTGAGAGAGAGAGACAGAGAGAAAGGTCTTCCTTTGCTGTTGGTTCCCCCTCCAATGGCCGCCGCGGCCGGAGCACCGCGCTGATCCAAAGGCAGGAGCCAGGTGCTTCTCCTGGTCTCCCATGGGGTGCAGGGCCCAAGGACCTGGGCCATCCTCCACTGCACTCCCTGGCCACAGCAGAGAGCTGGCCTGGAAGAGGGGCAACCGGGACAGAATCCGGCACCCCGACCGGGACTAGAACCCGGTGTGCAGGCGCCGCAAGGTGGAGGATTAGCCTAGTGAGCCGGGGCGCCAGCGCATATTTTCTTTTAAATTCATTTTTCTTCTCACTGCAGCCAGGAAAGAGCAACCAGCCCAGCCCAAACTCCGGGAGGCTGGTGAATTCCAGATGCCCCCAGCATGTCATTCACAAAGGTTCTGAGCAGCTCTGAGATGCAGGTGCTTTGAAGCCTGGCTCAGGGTGGACATTAAGGCAGCTGGAGTTGACCCAGGTTTGTGTTTTCCCACGAGCCCCCTTCAGAGTCACTGGACATAGGTAGTAGCATACAGGACCTTGATGTTCCCTCTTCCCTAGTCATCATTGTCTCCAACATATACTGCTCCATGTGGCGACCATGCTGTATGCCTTGGAATCTGGGAAGTAGATTTGGGTGCTGCTGCCTATTAAGCCTTTGCATCCTCACGTGGGCTCCGCCCTATCAGCTTTGTGTGCCCTTCTGCAGGCCAGACCTTCCGTCCCTGGTGGCTGGAGGCAATGGGCCAGACTCTCAGGCCCCTGCTGTTTACTTGCCAAAAATACTTCTGCAAAACTGTAATCCAATTTGGAAACTGTCTTACCAATAGAATTTCTTGGGAGAATATTTTAATTCCCTTGATCAGAGCCTGATGTGTAATTCTTCTAACAGCTCCTAAAGCTTTAGGAACAAAGATCCCAACTGTTTCACCTCAGTCCTTGAGGTCAGCCCAGTCATTTCATTTGAACATCTTTAGAACTAGTGAAGACTCCAAACATGAGAACACCAAGGTATACAAAACTATTTAAGATCTTGATTCTGGGAGGTCCTTACTCCATCATGACCTTTGATGGGCAAAGGGAGGGAGGAGTTCAGAGCTTGAATTTTGATGTCACCGACAAGTCTGTCTTCCCACGCCATCCTCAGCCATGCAGTCATTTGAAAAGTGTAGCTTAAAGTTCCTCAAAAGCACACTTTTACTTCTAAAGTTTCATTTATTTATTTGAGAAGTGGAGTTAGACAGAGACAGACATAGAGCTCCTATCCACTGGTTCCCTCCCCAAAAGTCCACAACAGCCAGGACTGGGTCAGCCTGAAGCCAAGAGCTGGCAGCTCAACCTAGGTCTCCCACGGAGTAGCAGGTAGCCAACTACTTGCTGTATCTCAGGGTAAGTAGTAGCAGGAAGCTACAGACCTCAAACCCAGGCCCTCCAATATGGGATGCCATCTTCATTACCAAGTCCCAAAACCCACTCTCCATTTGCTTTTAAAAACCTGCCTAGGAAGTAAATAGTTCTAACACTATCCTTTCTAATATAGATAAAGACACTCAGATGTCCTCTGTCTCATGTAACTGATACATGTTTGTGTTACTAATATCAATGACCCTCCTCTGAGATTGTTTATTAAACCTATACAATAAAGAAGGCTTTGATTAGTCCTTGTTTCTAAAATTAAATGGCAGAGTATCTTTCATCACATAACAAAAATAACAAACCCCAGAAAACAATTCAGTTAAAAAAAAAAGTTTCCTTAGAGTGTTGGAATGAACAAGTAGATTACTCAGGAGAAATTGAAAACTAGGTAAGATTTATTGTTGGTAGACATTGGCCTCTTTATAGACTTAAATTTTAACTTTTATATGAATATGTTGAGGGCAAAGTATAGAATCCACGTGCACGGTAGGATCGTGGCATGATGGGGCATGAATAGTTCTGGGTCCAGATATCTGAGTCCTGGAGTTGCCTTAGTTGGTTGTTGCTGACACTTTTTCTTTTCAAGATTTTTTTTCTTTTTCTTTTTTCTTAGTTTTGACAGGCAGAGTTAGACAGTGTGAGAGAGAGACAAGAGAGAAAGGTCTTCCTTCCATTGGTTCACCCCCCAAATAGCCGCCACGGCCGGCGCGCTGTGGCCGGTGCGATGTGGCCGGCGCACTGCGCCGATCCGAAGCCAGGAGCCAGGTGCTTCCTCCTGGTCTCCCGTGCAGGTGCAGGGCCCAAGCACTTGGGCCATCCTCCACTGCCTTCCTGGGCCACAGCAGAGAGCTGGCCTGGAAGAGGAGCAACCGGGACAGAATCCGGCGCCCCAACTGGGACTAGAACCCGGGGTGGGGGCTCCGCAGGCAGAGGATTAGCCTAGTGAGCCGCGGCACCAGCCTTTTTAAAGATTTTGATTTTTATTTATTTGAAAGACAGTTACAGAGAAAAGTGAAAACAGAGAGAGAGGTCTTCCATCCGCTGATTCACTTCCCAGATAGCTGCAACGGCAAGAGCTGCAGGAGCTGCGCTGATCGGAAGCCAGGAGCCAGGAGTTTCTTCCGGATCTCCCACGCAGATGCAGGGGCCCAAGGACTTGAGACATCTTCCACTGCTATCCCAGGCCATATCAGAGAGCTGGATTGGAAGAGGAGGAGCTGGGACTAGAACTGGTGACCATATGGGATGCCGGCACTTCAAGCCGGGGCTTTAACCCGCTGTGCCATAGCACCGATCCTTATTGCTGACTCTTAAGCAACATAATAAAGCAAAAACATGTGGAACTCAGTTTTTAATACTAGCTGTAGTAAATTCCTTATACCTTACATATTCTAGATTTTACAGGTACAGATACATTTAGTCTGCATTGAATCCAAGAAGCTCACAGAAAAATAGCTCTATAATTAGTGCATGCTGCCACCAAGTGAGGATGATACTTTGTTCACTGATCACATGCTCCAAGTGGTAGGCTTATGCCATACCTATTGTGTCTGTGAAATATATGTTAGACTCCCACCTTTCACCCCCTTTAAAACCAATGTTTGTTTAAACATTCAACTTAGCCATTTCACATACTTTCTTGGTTGAGTCATGATCTGATTTTATCTATTGTCTCATTCTTCCTGAGAAAAACACTCGTTCGATTTTAACTATATGTGCTTCTTGGCCTGGTGGCTGAGGCTGGTCTTTTGGTGTTAGAAATTAATAGTAATAGTAACAATTTCTTCCAAGAATGGAGGTTGTATGCCAAAAGAGCCTATGTATTAACAGCTACTTAGGTGTTTACTACAAATGTAAACATTACAGCAAGATTTTTTTGATAAGGAGATTGCAGGGTTTTTTTTTCCCCTCTTTTTAAATATTTATTTATTTATTTACTTGAAAGGCGGAGTTACAGAGAGAAAGAGAGGGACAAAACAGGGGGGCGGGAGCCAGGGCAGAGGGGGGAGCGGATTGTTTATCCAGTTGTTCACTCTCTAAGTGGTCACAGAGGCCAGGGTGGGGCTAAACTAGGCCCCAGCCAAGATCCTGGAACTCCATCTGGGTTTCTCTCACGTGCATGGCAGGGGTTCAAGTACTTGGGCTATCATCTGCTGCCTTCTCAGGTACATTGGCAGGGAGTTGGGGTTGAAAGTGGAGCAGCTGGGACTCAAATGTGTGTTTATAGGGCTTAACTTGATGTACCACACAACACTGGCCCCTAGTTTTTTCTTTTTTTCTAATTGGCAATTTTTATGTGTAAAACTCTCCTGCAAAATGAACTGTTATAACACTATCCTGTCTGCAAACGCTTGCTTATTTTTATTGTGTATTCTATATTAAAATACAAATATAAAAGTTTGCAAGCTTTTGTCAAATAGCACAATGGGCTGTCGGGAGAGAAGGCCCTTACTAGAAGTTTGGTTTGCGACTCCAGATTCTCTCCTCTGACCTTCAACAGCAAGATCATAACCACAACACATGGCAGCTGGGGACCAGGAAGGACACTAGGAAACATTCAGGGGACAAACTGTCTGGCATAAAACACCTCTGTTAGCACCAAAACCTGCCCTAGGCATACAGATCTGCTGTATTGACTTTGGCAATGTCTCTACCTTGTCAGGCCAATAAAGTTAACTGAAGTTGAAAGCTGAATTAATAACACAATGTAGTTCTTGCTATTTCTGCTTTCACTGGGTGGCAACTCAGACAGGCTGAATGCGGCAAGCTCCTCTCTTCGGCACCCATTCTCTTCCGCCTCTCTGGGCCAGGACATGGGCAGCCCGCAGCCCAGTAAGACCAAGAATCCTCAAGAACATCCTTCTTCCTGACTTCACACAGCCATCATGTGATGCTCTGTCCACAGATGTAGGTGTGCCTAGTGTGTGTGTGTGTGTGTGTGTGTGTGTGTTAGTTCTAGCTAAATAGTAGCAGCAGTCGGGGAAACATTGCAACACCTGTTTGAGTGGCTCCTGGGACATCCCTTTGACCTTGCACAGTTTGGAGAAGACAAGCCAGGGGTGCCCAGGGGAAGCATGGCTGGAGTAGACATGCAAAAATACCTGGCTGAACTAAACCTGAGGGGCAAAGCAAAGAGGGTATGAGCACCTTAGAACCCTAGTTGTCTGACCTGAAGGAGCCCCTCCATGATTTGTTAGATCCTCCTCTTGTCACTGGTGAGGAAGCACACACAGCCCCTGCAGGGATGGATGGGTGGCTGCCCAGGGACACCTGGCTAAGTAGCTGATGCAGCCAAAGCTGAGGCCCGGTTTCTGACTCCAGGGGTCTTCTCATAATGCCACACCAGGCCCTTTATTTCCTGGAGCTTCTGCTACTGTCGTGAGACAACCGCTTCTTATCATAGCTGCACAACGGGCTCCTGGCGTGACTTTAGGTGCAGTTTCACTCTCTTCAGATGGAGCAATGCCAGTCGTGGTGCTCTTTGTCTAGAGCTCCAGCTCTCTGGAGAAAGGTGCACTCCGGAGGTTTGGATTTCTGATGAGTTTCTTGGCAGGCGTATTCTGAGGGGTTAGTTTTACCCAGGTGTGCCTGCAGTCTTTGCTTCCCTGTTAGACAAGGTGGTGGCTTTGTTTCCTGCTTAGAGTACACACAGGCAACTTTAGACAAGGCTCAGTAACTCCAGAAAGCAACCAGATTCTCTACACATGCAAATTCTTCTTCTTCTTCTTCCTCTTTTTTTTTTTTAAACATTTATTTATTTACTTGAAAGTCAGAGTTATACAGCGAGAGAAGGAGAGGCAGGGAGAGAGAGAGGTTTTCCATCCGTTGGTTCACTCCCCAGATGGCTGCAACTGCCAGAGCTGTGCCGACCTGAAGCCAGGAGCCAGGAGCCAGGAGCCAGGAGCCAGGAGCCAGGAGCCAGGAGCCAGGAGCCAAGAGCTTCTTCTGGGTCTCCTATGTGGGTGCAGGGGCCCAAGGACTTGAGCCATCTTCCACTGCTTTCCCAGGCCATAGCAGAGAGCTGGATCAGAAGTGGAGCAACTGAGACTAGAACAGGCAGCCATATAGGATGCTGGCACTGCAGGCGGCGGCTTTACCCGCTACACCACAGAGCCAGCCTGTAAATTCTTCTTTTTCAAGCTGTCCTCCAAGTAGTTGAAAAGGTGACTGCACCCTGCAAATTGGTAAAATAAAAATACAAAGTAGACCTAGGGCTGTCTTAATAGGATTGAGATTAATAATTTGACAGTATATTAAAAAGAATAATCATTTGGGTGTTTTCTGATTTAAGCAAATCTGAAAGTTGAAATGATGTGAACTTCTAAGATGAAAACATGAAGAAAGTTTTTCACATTCCCAAGTTGTTTTCTACTTTCCCTGTAGATTTAAAACTTAGTATAATATAAAACATGTATATATATATATATATATATATATGCTGCAACAAGTTTCAGAACTCAGTAAGGTCATACAGTACCTCTGTACCCCATATTTACCACATATGAACAATTCTTAAACTCTGTCTTCTCCCAGTATTAACTCATTTTTAATGATTATTTTAGAAATTAAGAATCATAAATACATATATCTCTATACATACACACACACATATAAAAATTATTTGAAAGGCAGAGAGACAGAGATCTTCCATCTGTTGGTCCACTCCCCAGATATCCCAACAATATCCAGGACTGGGCCAGCTGGAAGCCAGGAGCCAGGAACTCCATCTGGCTCTCCCACTTGGGTGGCAGGAACCCAAGTGCTTGAACCATCACCTGCTGCTTCCAGAGTGTGCCTTAACAGGACACTGGATTGTAAGTGGAGTACCTGGAATTCTGCTATGGGGTGCAGCAACTTAACCAGTGCACCATACGCTTACCCCCAGATGTATCTCTCGTAAAAGACACATATAGTTATTATGAAAAAGCAGAAAAATTACACCCTTTGTCCTACCACTTAGTGATAGCTACAGTTATCACATTGCAGTATATCCTCATAGAACTACATACATAATAATATTGTTGCATAATACTAAAAGTACTATATATCATAATACTATCATAATATTTCCTGCATGTATTCTCCAACTTACTTTTCTCTATTAATTTGCTATTAATTGACTTCCATGTTGATAAACATTAATTTACAACAGTATTATAATAGCTACAATTTGTACACATGTTCATACATATTTCTTTCACTAATGAGCTATTGGTAGAATTTCCCTTCAGTTTTTGTCTATCACAAATGACACTTCAATTCAAAGTGCATCTTTAAATCTATGTGCTTGTCCTTGATTATTTTCTTGTGGCAGATTTCTGAAGCAGTATTGCTGGCCAGAAGGCATACTTACTTTAAGACTCTAGATACACATCAAAAAACTGCCCTGAAGGAAAATTGTACTAGGAATCCATAAGAGGTTATGTTTTCTACGTCCCAATGGCCAAGTGCGTTTTCTTTTCACTTGACAGTTTATTAAGATATAATTGACAAACCATAACATCCACTCATTGTAAGTGAACAATTCAATGATTTTTTAACAAATTTAAATGATTGTGCAGCCGTCACCACATTCCAGTTTAGACCATTTCCATCTCCCAAGGCTTCCCTCTACATGATCTTTTATTGAGATGTAATCGAATTCAGGGAAACGGTCAGATGTTAAGTCACTCATTTTTTTTTTTTTTTTTTGACAGGCAGAGTGGACAGTGAAAGAGAGACAGACAGAGAGAAAGGTCTTCCTGTACCGTTGGTTCACCCCCCAGTGGCCGCTGCGGCCAGCGCACCACGCTGATCCGAAGCCAGGAGCTAGGTACTTCTCCTGGTCTCCCATGCGAGTGCAGGGCCCAAGCACTTGGGCCATCCTCCACTGCACTCCCGGGCCACAGCAGAGAGCTGGACAGGAAGAGGAGCAACCAGGACAGAATCTGGTGCCCTGACCGGGACTAGAACCCTGGGTGCCGGCGCCGCAGGCAGAGGATTAGCCTATTGAGCTGCAGCGCCAGCCAAGTCACTCATTTTTGACAACTGCAAATCAGGCCATGGGACATTCTGGTCATCCCAGTAAGTTTCCCTCTGCCCCACTTCCCGATTCTTTCCTTACCCTCACCGCCTCCTCTGCCAGCAAACATTGACTTGGTTTCTAGTACCAGGTTCTGGAATTTCATATAGATGGGATCGCATACTAGGTGCTTGCATTCTGTATGATTTTTTGAGACTACTCCATGGTGTGTCAGGAGTCAGGAGTTTTCTACTTTTTATTGCTGAGTATTATCCCATTATGTGAATATATCACAGTTTATTTATCCATTCTGTTGAAAATATCTGCATTGTTTCCAATTGTGGCTGTTAATGAAAGCTACTATGAACATTTTTATATAAGTCTTCTTATAGACAAATATCTTCATTTTTTCTCATATAAATAACAGGTAACAGGGCTGATGTCCATTTTAACTTTTTAGGAAATTGTTAAAACTGCTTCCACAGCAGCTGTGTTAATTTCCTCACTGATCAGAGTCCTGCTTTCTCTTCCTCCTCTCCAACATTTAGTGTTGCAAACTTTTTTTCTTTTTTTTAAAGATTTATTTATTTATTTGAAAGTCAGAGTTACACATAGAGAGGAGAGACAGAGAAAAAGAGAGAGAGGTCTTGCATCCGATGGTTCACTCCCCAATTGGCCGCAACAGCCAGAGCTGTGCTGATCTGAAGCCAGGAGCCAGGAGCTTCCTCCAGGTCTCCCACGTGGGTGAGGTGCCCAAGGACTTGGGCCATCTTCTACTTCTATCCCAGGCCATAGCAGGGAGCTGAATTGGAAGAGGAGCAGTTGGGACCAGAACCGGCGCCCATATGGGATGCCAGGGCATTAACCTGCTGTGCCACAGCACTGGCCCCACAATTTTTTTTCATCTTAGACATCGCTGTGGATATGTGGGATTTTATTGCAGCTTTACATTATTTTCAAAATGGTATCACATTTTCAATTACTTGATTGTCAAGTGGACTAATTTTATATTCATAGATTATTCGATTTATCTAGTTCACCTCCGTGAAAACCCACTTACGTGATGGATGAGTTGCACAACCAGTACATAGTATGCAGTTGTAAAACGATAAAATTAAAGCAAATTTAAAGTCTTGATTGGCTTTATTTGTAGTTCTTGAATTGAGCAACACTTCATTCTCTAAAATGCGTAAGTGTTCTAAGGGGCTGAGCAGAGGAGGTTGGTTTTATAGAGACACAGAAGTGCTGGAAAAGGAATAAATAACAAAAAGTAGATTGGTCACTTCAAAGTTACTTTCTTGCAAAGTGGGTACCAGGAGACAAGGCAATGGAAAAGTAACTGCTTAACACCAAGTTACTCCAGGTTACTGTTCTTGCAAGGATGAAAACAGAAGGAACATCATTATTATGTCATTGAAACTACCTGTTTGGGAAGCTTGTTGTTGTCTCTTTCTCCAGATTTCTCAGATAACTTGGAACTTTAGAGTGAATGATTGGATTTTGATTTTTAATCTGGTCTTTTGGGGCCCAGTGCAAAAACTTAGTCCACAACAATGGTATCCTATAATTTTTACTTAACACAGTAGATGCTTAAAAACTTCTGTTACATGAAGGAATAAACGGACAAGTGAAGGATTCAAAACACAGGACACTTGCTGTTACACTTTCCATTCTTGTTACTTGTGTTTGGTTTTCCTCCTGCTTTTTCCTTGCTACTGTTTCAGTGACAGAGTACAGATGTCCACATTTGTGACTGGGGCATCTCTAGATAGACAACCTGGGATTGAGAGAACCTGCATGAAGTCAGAATCTACTTCTATCCTCCTCTTCTGTCTATTATTACTTGTTTTGCCACGTGTGTGTGTGTGTGTGTGTGCGTGTCTTCTTGTTGTTGTAACCTGCCCTCAAGCCTTTCTGGAAAGAGTCACAGAACAAACAAAACACAATGTGCAAGAAACAAAAAGCCTAGCCCTGGCTCTGCAGCAGGAACAATCTGGTCATGGATCAGATCCACCCACAGGAAAGCTCAGAGCTCAAGCAGGTGCAGCCATAGTCACACCATGCATGATCAGTGCCAGTTAGGTCTTTGAGGGAAGAAATCTTGGGAGCTATGCCCAGGGAGCAACAAAGCTTTAAATGAAAACTATTGCAGAAAACTAAGACCATCCAGATGGGTAAAAAGGAAAAAATAAATGGGTATGTGGGATTAAAATAGGTAAAAGAGTAAGTGGGAAATATAGAGTGAGGGTATAGTATGAACAATGTTTGGACTAGGAGAGAAGTGTGCACTGGCCTGGAGACAAGAAAGCTAGGAGGAAGTGCAATGGAGGGAGTAAGTCATAGAGAGAGTCAGGGACTAGCAATGGGACCATGTTGTAAAGTAAACCAATTAAATACCAGGCTGTGGAACTAGAGCTTTACATGTAGATAATTAGGGACCCTTGGGAATTCTTAGTAGGGAAGCAATAGGAGAAAGCCAGAGTGTTAGAACTGTTAGCCTGGCAATATTTTGAGAGCTGAGATCTGGGAGACTAAAGTCAAAGGGGTTGATTCTTTGGTAACCTCGCAAAAAATCTTTTCATTTTTTCACCTACACTCTGCCTTTCTATTTGGTCTTTGCCTCCAATTCTTGGCACACAAATCCTAAAACCTTTCCACTACCCAAAGTGATAAGTGTTTCTTTGAAGGCTTATGGTATTGTTTCAGGTAAGAAGACGGGCTCAGGGCTGCTTCTAGAACTTCTCCCCTGGCCTGCAATCTGAAATTGCTGTAATAGCTGCTCTTGCCTCCC
The DNA here is from genome assembly GCF_051225735.1 of Oryctolagus cuniculus. Classification (NCBI taxonomy): domain Eukaryota; kingdom Metazoa; phylum Chordata; class Mammalia; order Lagomorpha; family Leporidae; genus Oryctolagus; species Oryctolagus cuniculus. Next base: position 30,115,227 of record NC_142873.1, read on the forward strand.
AGCACCAGGACTGGCTGAGAATATCCATGATTGCTGACTGTGTCCCCTGCAATGACTTGTGGCCTATTATAATATCATCATAATAAAATCACCATGGCTGACACTCCCACACATATCATGCCCGACACCGTGATCCTTCGAAGACTTCCTGAGAAGGCCAGAAAATAGGCAGTCACCAAATTTCTGGAAATCTCCACCTTTTCCTGGAAGACCCTGCCCGAGGTATCTACCACCCTCTAAATCTCCAGATCACATAAAGGGGTCACCCCAGACCTCATGGGTTGCTGCTCACTCTAGAAGCGTGTCCACAATCCCGCTTGGGTGCATATTGGTGCTTTGCCAATAAGTCATATTACTCTACTAACCTTTATACATGTCTCATCCTCAAATTCTTGTGTGTGTCAGAGACAAGAACCTGGACCCCTCAGTCTCCCCACAGTAGGGCTTGTGGCTGGTATTCCTGTGACCCCAGAATCCAGGCTGGTAGCTGGAAAGACCAAGGCAGGATTTGAAGGTTGAGACTTTCAGCTGCATCCCAGAATATCCAGGGATGGGAGAATGGCTACAGGTTGAGTTGATCTCCAATGGCAATCATTTAAACAGTCATGCTAGATACTGAGACTGTTATCAGAGATGGCAGGGACATAGCTTCTTGTCTTCTTCTTCTTCTTTTTTTTTTTTTTAAAGATTTATTTATTTATTTGAAAGTCAGAGTTACACAGAGAGAGGAGAGGCAGAGAGAGAAAGAGGTCTTCTGTCTGATGGTTCACTCCCCAGATGGCCGCAACGGCTGGAGCTGCGCTGATCTGAAGCCAGGAGCCAGGAGTTTCTTCCGGGTCTCCCACGTGGGTGCAGGGGCCCAAGGACTTGGGCCATCTTCCACTGCTTTCCCAGGCCATAGCAGAGAGCTGGATTGGAAGAGGAGCAGCTGGGACTAGAACTGGCGCCCATATGGGACGCCGGTGTTTCAGGCCAGGGCGTTAACCTGCTGCACCACAGCGCCAGCCCCTCTTGTCTTCTCATAAGAAAAGAATTTCAGACACGAAACAGAGATCAGTGGTAGGCAAGCTAGGGAAGTTTATTGAAGAGAAGACACCTGGTTGGCCAGGTGGGTGTCTCAGCAAAGAACCGACAGCCCAGTGTACGCTGAGACTGGAGTTTTTATGAGGATTGCCCACTGTTTTTCCTTGCCCTGCCCTCTTCTCCTGGGATGCCGCAGAGCAGAAGGTTTTCCGAGTGTGGAATTAGTGAAATTCCTCTGGGGCCTTTATCAGCACAGTGTTATCGGACCAAATAACACACCCACCCCTGTGAAGGGCAAGGAAGATTCTCCTGCAATGTCCCCAGGGGAGGGCTGGAACCCACCTACAAGGTTACTGGACAAGGGCGAGACTTTTGATGTGCAAAGGCTGGACTGCTTCCAAGGCATGCTTCTCGTGCCTCTATAGTCTTCCTTCAGATTACCCCAGAACTTCCCATTTGTGTTCTTTGGCCCCTCGCACGCACTTATTGTACCTTCCTGCCTAACAAAACCTCCATTAAACTCATAAGGACTAGGTTCTGAGAGCTCTGTAGAGCTGAGCACACCCACGTGGGCACCTGGAGGGTAGTATACTGGGGAGCACATGGAGGCTCCTCGCCCCTGCCCTGCCTTGCCCTGGCCTCCCTTCCTCTGGCTATTCCTGAATTGCATCCTTTAAGATAAACAGGCAAACATAAAGCTTTTCTCTGAGATTTGTGAGCCATCCTAACAAATGGTGGGCCCCAAAGGGAAGCCGTGGGAACCTCTGATTTATAACTGAGCTGTCAGAAGTGCAGGTGACAAGCTGGGACTAGTGATGGGCATCAGACATGGGGCAATCCTGGGAGACTGTGGATGCGGGGTAGAGTCAGGACACTCAGTGTAGGCTGGAGAACCCCAAGGTGTGCAAGGGAAACCTCCGCACATGTTGATGAGCAGAAGTGGGCTGTGCGGAAAGTTACTGAGCAAAGACTCACTTCCTGATGCACACAGAAGCCATACAGCGGCACCAGATTTTGAGAAAAGAAAGGGTTTATTGTGAGGTCTAGTGACAAGGAGACGGGGGCAAGGCTCCAGTCTTCCTCCCTGGTCTGGGGTCTGGGGCAGGTTTTAAGGGTTAGGAAGGATGAGCTGCGATGCGGAACTGCTCCTGAGGCAAGTTCTGGCTGCGGGGTTTTAGCACCAGGTCTTTCTGGTCATTGGACCCCCCCCCCTTCTGAAAGGGTTCCGGCATCCGGGTTCCAGGCATGGTGTTGTCCTCCTGTGGGAGCAGAAACAATGGTCACTGAAGGTTAACAGCTTCCTGCTCTGTGTGTGCCCAGGTTCTGCTGGCAAGAGGCCAATCCCATCAGGCTCTTTGCCAACAACCAAACATACTTCAGGTGCTTGGTTCCTCTGAGGTGTTTCCCATTGAGGCATCATCTGTCAGGCTGTCTGCATCCCGTTAGTGGGTTAGGAGCAGTTTGCCCAGAGCCAAATCTCAGCCTGAGAGGCCTTGAACCACTCTGCATGCTGTAAACTTGCAGATCCATAGCAGTTTCCAGTGCCTTCTTAGCCCATAGACGGTCACTTTGACAGAGCAGGGTGAGTTTGAGCTGCTTCTGCCATTGCAAGAGTGTGGTAGGAGAAAACAACTTGTTGATTGTTTCCTATTACTCACTAGCAATGTTATAACTGGGGCTAACATTGATCATGTTGAGATACAGAACGTTTGCACTCCTACAGGAATCCCTCACATTGTCCTATATAGGCACACCCACTTCCCTCCCTTCCCTACCACCTCCTAAACTCTCAGTAACTGTTCTTTTGCTGTCTTTTTCTATAATTTTGTCATTTTTAGAATGCTATATAACATGGGATCCTACAGTATGCCTTTGAGAATGGGTTTCCTCCTTCAGTGTAACTATCTAGAGATTTATTCAGGCTGTTTGTTGCATGCATAATTTGTTCCTTTTTATTGCTGAATAGTATTCTACATTATGAGCGTATGGCTTAGTCATTCCCCTGGCGAAGAACCTCTTGGCTTTTTCCTGATTGGCACTTCTATGAATAAAATTTTTCAAGAAGTTTTGTACCCTTTTTAGCGTGAGCGCGTTTTCATTTTTCTCAGATACACACCAAAGAATACGATTGGTGGGTCGTATGGTAATTGCATGTTTACAATCTTAAGGAACAGTGTGTTGCATTTTACACTCCCACAACTGCATGTACATGATACAAACTCTCTGCATTTCACCAACATCTAGTGTTGTTACTGTGAGTGTTCTTTACTTTAGCCATTCTCATTGGTGTGTACCATCTCCTGCTGTTTTTATTTGCATTTCCCTAATGGCAGGTGTTGTTGCCCATTGTTGTGTATGCTTGTGTGTCACCTTTAAATCCTCTTGGGTGAAATGTCTGTTCATAGCTTCTACCCACTTTCTTATTGGATTGTTTCAAGTTTTCAGTTTTAAAAACTTATTCTAGGGGGCCAGCGCTGTGGGGCAGTGGGTTAAAATCCTAGCCTGAAGTGCTGGCATCCCATATGGGCGCTGGTTCGAGTCCCAGCTGCTCCACTTTTGATCCAGCTCTCTGCTATGGCCTGGGAAAGCACTAGAAGATGGCCCAAATCCTTGGGCCCCTGCAGCCGCGTGGGAGACCTGGAAAAAGCTCCTGGCTCCTGGCTTCTGATCGGCATAGCTTTGGTGCAGCTCCAGCTGTTGGGGCCATCTGGGGAGTGAACCAGTGAATGGAAGACCTCTCGCTCTGTCTCTACCTTTCTGTAACTCTGTCTTTCAAATAAATAAAATAAATCTTTAAAAAAAAAACTTATTCTAGATACTAACCTTTGGCCAAATGTGTGATGTGAAAATATTTTCTCTCATTCTGTAGGTTATCTTTTCATCCTTTTAACAGAATCTATAGCAAAGCAACTTAAAAATGTTGTTTTCATGAATTCAAGTTATCCTTTTGTTTGCTTTTGTTATTCAGTCTAAGAATTTTTTTAAAAGATTTATTTATTTTATTTGAGAGGCAGAGTTACAGAGAGAGAGAGAAAGAGATCTTCCATAAGCTGGTTCACTCTCCAAATGGCCACAATGGCTGGAGCTGGGCCAGGCTGAAGCCAGGATCTGAGAGCTTCCTTCGGGTCTCATGTGAGTGCAGGGGCCCAAGCACATGTGCCATCCTCTGCTCCCCTCCCAGGCACATTAGCAGGGAGCTGGATTGGAAGTGGAGCAGCTGGAATTGAACCAACACCCCTGTGGAATGCCAGCATCTTACACCAAGGCTTAACCCTGTATACCACACTCTGACCCCAGGTCTAAGAATTTTTTTAATAACAATCCCTAGTTCTTAAAGATTTTCTATTTCAATTGTGTTATTTATTTATTTGACAGATAGAGTTAGACAGTGAGGGAGAGAGACAGAGAGAAAGGTCTTCCTTCCGTTGGTTCATCCCCCAAATGGCTGCTACGGCCGGAGCTATGCAGATCCGAAGCCAGGAGCCAGGTGCCTCCCCCTGGTCTGCCATGCGGGTGCAGGGCCCAAGGACCTGGGCCATCCTCCACTGCCTTCCCGGGCCACAGCAGAGAGCTGGACTGAAAGAGGAGCAACCAGGACAGAATCCGGCGCCCCAACCGGGACTAGAACCCGGTGCCCATATGGGATGCCGGCGCTGCAGGCGGAGGATTAACCAAGTGAGCCACAGCGCCAGCCCCTATTTCAATTGTTTTATATTTTCATATTTTACATTTAAGTCTGATCCATTTTGAATTTTTATGGCACCTAGGCAGAGATTCAGCTTTTTGCTCATGGGTATCTACTTGTTTCTGTTTCATTGGCTGTAAAGACTGTCTTTCCTTTTGCAACCTTATAAAAATATACTGGGCACATTTGTGTGGGTCTACTTCTGAGTTCTCCATTCCATTAATATATGCGTCAATCCCTTTGCCAACTCCATTTATATAGGCTTTCTTTGATATTTTCCATCAGCATTATATAATTTTCTTTTTTAAAGGTTCATTTATTGTATTCGAAAGGCACAATTACAGGAAGGCAGAGAGAGAGAGAGAGAGAGAAAGAGACAGAGGGAGGGAGGTCTTTTTTTTTAAGTTAAGGTTTTTATTTATTTATTTGAGAGGTAGAGTTACAGACTGAGAGGGAGAGACAGAGAGAAAGGTCGTCCGTCCGCTGCTTCACTCCCCAAATGGCCGCAATGGCCAGAGCTGCACTGATCCGAAGCCGGGAGCCAGGTGCCTCTTTCTGGTCTCCCAAGAGGGTACAGGGCCTTCTTCTACTGCTTTCCCAGGCCATAGCAAAGAGCTGGATTGGAAGAGGAGCAGTCGGGACTAGAACTGGCGCCCATATGGAATCCCGGTGTCGCAGGCAGAGGATTAACCTACTGTACCATGGCACGGGCCCCTAGAGGGAGGTCTTTCATCTGCTGGTTCACTCCCCAGATGGCCGCAAGGGCTAGAGTTACACCAACCTCTACCTAGGAGCCAGCAGCTTCTTCTGGGTCTCCCACACAGGTGCAGGGGCCCAAAGACTTGGACCATCTTCCACTGCTTTCCTAGGTTATAGCTGAGAGCTGGATTGGAAGTGGAGCAGCCGGGATTCAAACTTGAGCCCATATGGAATGTTAACATTACAGGCAGCAGCTTTACCTGCTATGCCACAGAGCCAGCCTCAGCTGTATAATTTTCTAAATGCACTTGTGTCTGTTTTGTTAGATTACATCTAGGTATTTCCCTTTTTAATTGTAAATATACTATAGTTTTAATTTAACAATTCATATATTTATTGCTACTGCATATAAACAAGTTGAGCTTTGTATGTTTATTTTAAATCCAGAAACCTTGCTGAAATCACTGATAAGTTGTAGCTTTTTTTTTTTTTTCTGGATTGGTATAATTAGTTTTTTTTTTTAAACTTTTATTTAATGAATATAAATTTCCAAAGTACGACTTATGGATTACAATGGCTTCCCCCCGATACCGTCCCTCCCACCCACAACCCTCCCCTTCCCCACTCCCTCTCCCCTTCCATTCACATCAAGATTCATTTTCGATTATCTCAATATACAGAAGATCAGCTTAGTATACATTAAGTAAGGATTTCAACAGTTTGCTCCCACACAGAAACATAAAGTGAAAAATAATAGATGATTTTTTTTTAATGATGATGAAATCAGAGCAGACCTATTGTCATGTTTAATCCCAGTGAGAGTCAAGTTGGGAATTGATAATTTTTTTTTTTTACAGAGGATCAGTTTAGTATGCATTAAGTAAGGATTTCAACAGTTTGCACCCCCATAGAAACACAAAGTGAAATATATTGTTTGAGTACTCGTTATAGCATTAAATCTCAATGCACAGCACATTAAGGACAGAGATCCTACATGAGGAGTAAGTGCACAGTGACTCCTGTTGTTGACTTTACCAATTGACACTCCTGTCTATGGCATCAGTAATCTCCCCATGCTCCAGTCATGAGTTTCCAAGGCTATGGAAGCCCTCTGAGTTCTCCGACTCTTATCTTGTTTAGACAAGGTCATAGTCAAAGTGGAGGTTCTCTCCTCCCTTCAGAGAAAGGTACCTCCTTCTTTGATGACCTGTTCTTTCCACTGGGATCTCACTCACAGAGATCTTTTGCCAGAGTGTCTTGGCTTTCCATGCCTGAAATACTCTCATGGGCTTTTCAGCCAGATCCGAATGCCTTTAGGGCTGATTCTGAGGCCAGAGTGCTATTTAGGACATCCGCCATTCTATGAGTCTGCTGAGTATCTCACTTCCCATGTTGGATCACTCTCCCCTTTATTTATTCTATCGGTTAGCGTTAGCAGGTACTAGACTTGTCTTGTTGTAGCTTTTATTTTCTTTTTATACTTCTTGGAATTTTCTATGACAATCATGTCCCCTTCTAAGCGAGATGGTTTTATTTCTTCCTTTCTGATCTGTATGCCCTTCATTTCCTCTTCTTGCGTTATTGCACTGACTAGAATGGCAAGTACTGTGGTAAACAAATATGAGAATGAGCATGTGCTTTGTTTCTGAATGCAGGGGAAAACACTCAGTGTTTCCCAGTTAGGTATAATGTGAGCTGAAGTTATAGTCGGTCTTTATTAAGTGGAGAAAGTCCCCCTGCATGGCTGCTGAACTTTGTCAGGTAGCTCTTCAGCAGCATTTGACATGGTCATGTGATGTTTTTAGTCCGTTAATATCGTGAATTTATTTATTAATTTTTGAATAATGACCCAAGCTTGAATAAACCTCATCTTGGTCATAGTTTATAATTCTTTTTTATAAATTATTAATCCACTTTGGTAAAACTTTGTTAAAGACTTTTGCATTTATATTTATATTTGTGAGGCATATTTGTTTTCCTAACTGTTCCAGTGAATCCTGGGGGTATTTGTTCCAGAAACCACTGTGGATACCAAAATTCATGGATGCTTCAGCACCTTATGTAGAATGAAATACAACTTGTGTATAACCTGTGCAATCCTTCTAGATGCTTTAAATTGTTTTCCAATTACTGATAGCTTCTATTACAGGGTAAGCACTTTGTAAATACTTTTTATACTGTATTGTATACTATATGTGCTGAAAAACTCTGCACATGTTTAATACGGAGGTCATTTTATTTTATTTATTTCTGGTTATTTTCAATCTCTGGTTGGCTGACTCCAGGCATGTGGAACTTGTGGGTACAGAGGGCCAACAGCAGCTTTCTTCCTTTTTTTTTTTTGTTGTTGTAAACTTTATTTGTTCTACATAAGGTTATACATCCCAGGGATGTATGAGGTGAGATCGACTCCTTTTGGAGGCCATTATTCTGCCGCCATCCCTGCTCTAAAAGATTCTGTCTGTGCCACAAGCAAAACATATTCACCCCGTCTGAAATTTCCGCAAGTTCTCTATCACAGCCACACATTCTCATCCTAAATCTCATCAGATCAAAAGCCCCAAATCTCATCACGTAAGCTCTTTGAACAGGCATGGGTAAGAATGGGGAAGATCAAGCTTGGAGCAAATTTACTCTCCATCTAGGGCCTTTAAAAGGGAAAACAAACTATCTGCTCTACAAATACTGAGACAGGGCCACAGCACGCCAGTTATAGACATTCTCACTCGAAAGAGAAAGTGGGCGAGCGAACGAAGTCGCCACTGCCTTCCAATCTGGGAATCCAGCCGGGCACATTTCCCCAAGTCCTCTATCGCTTGAGCCTCTGGCCTCAGGGCACCTCAGTCAGCCTGCCTTTCTTGTGAAAGGTAGCATTGGTTTGCAGCTGAATGGTTCTGCCAGCCTGTTTCTTATCTGTAGAATTTAGGGGGTCTGACAGTCGCATAAATCTTAGGGAAATTGATCATTAATTTTAAAAAGAAAAAGAAATTTTCCAAGCCCAAATGGTATCACTGGAGAATTATACCAAACACTTAAAGAATTAATACCTATTCTACATAAGTTCTTTCATAAAATAAAAAAGGAAGGAACATTTCCTGTTTCATTTTATAAAGCTAGTATTGCCTTGACACCAAGACCAAAGAGAGTACAGAAAATAGACAGCTGCACAGGGCTGGCTCCATGATGTAGTGGGTTAAGCCACCACCTGCAGTGCTGGCATCCCATATGGGCGAAGCTTCGAATCCGAGCTGCTCCACTTCCCATCCAGCTCTCTGCTATAGCCTGGGAAAGCAGTGGAAGATGGCCCAAGTCCTTGGGCCCCTGCACCCACGTGGGAGACCTGGAAGAAGCTCCTGGCTCCTGGCTTCGGATTGGTGCAGCTCTCTGGCCGTCGTGACCATTTGGGGAGTGAACCAGTGGACGGAGGACCTCTCTCTGTCTCTCGCTGGCTGTATCTCTATCTGTAACTCTGTCTTTCAAACAAATAAAATAAATCTTTCAAAAAAAATCCCTCCTCATTTTTTAATGTTGGCAACTAGTTACAAAGCAATTTGGGGAAGGATGATAAACAAAAGAGATCTCTAGAGCCCATCTGGCCTGAGGGTTGTCTGTGACTCCAGTGCTCACAGAAGGCATGGAAGGCATGAACATGTTCACTTTTATGGGAGGATGGCTGTGGAAGGAAAACACTCCGTTTGCACCTGTACTTACACACACAGGCATTTCTCTCTTTTTTTGTTTTTGAGGGCTTTTTTTTTTTTTTCTCTCATCTATAAGGGAAAACATGTGGTATTTGTCATTCTTATTTCATTCAGTATGATGTCTCTTAGTTCCAACTATCTGCCTACAAATGTTAGGACTCCACTCTTTTTTATAGCTGAATAGTGTTCCTTTGTGCATGCGTACCATATTTTTTTATATCCATTCATCTGATGATGGACAGCTTGGCTGCTTCCGTATTTTGACTATTCTGAAGCCCTTGGCCATTTTCTTGTTGGACTCTGGTCTTTTTTACTTTTTTGTTATTGTTGAATTCTTTATTTAGTAGAGCCATTAAGCCTTTGACTATAATGTATAAGTTAAAAATATGATTTAAAAAATAAAACTGTGATACTAATAAAAAAAAAAGTGGAGGGACGAGAAGGAAATAACTTTGGAGATTCCAGGGAGCAAGGCCTCGAAGTCAGATGCATCTAAAACAGACCACAACAGGTCTCTGGCGGGAGCCGCCGGCTTCTGTGAACACCTGTTAGTTCTGGAAACCCTGTGTCCACCTGTGTTAGAGGCTCTGCTTTGAAACTTGTATTCTTTGTTTTGTTTTGTTTATTTTTTATTATCAGCTTAAAAGAAGGCTGCTTTCAGGCCGGCTCCGCGGCTCACTAGGCTAATCCTCCGCCTTGCGGTGTCGGCACACCGGGTTCTAGTCCCGGTTGGGGTGCTGGATTCTGTCCTGGTTGCCCCTCTTCCAGGCCAGCTCTCTGCTGTGGCCAGGGAGTGCAGTGGAGGATGGCCCAAGTGCTTGGGCCCTGCACCCCATGGGAGACCAGGAGAAGCACCTGGCTCCTGCCTTTGGATCAGCGCGGTGTGCCTGCCGCAGTGTTCCACCCAGTTTTTAAAAATCTGTCTACCCATGCAAGCATGTAAACAACACAATGGTTATTTTTATACTCTTTTAAATAAATTTTTGGCTTAAATTCAATTATAAATGTAACCCCTGGCATTAGTACTTTTGAAGTATGTTTTTTGATAGCTCCATTATATTTCATTTTGTGAACTTTAGCAACAACTCTATCGTGGAACATTTTGTGGTTTTTAACTTCTTGCTGTTAGTGTTGTGAGGAGCATGTTTGGAAGATGTTTGAGCATATTTCTCATTCATTTTCGACATGGGATTACTTGAGTGAAAGGTGTTTAAGGCTTTTGATTTTTTTTTAAGATGTATTTTTTTTTTATTTGAAGGAGTTACAGAGAGAGGTAGAGACAGAGAGGGAGGTCTTCCATCCATTGGTTCACTCCCCAGAAGGCTGCAATGGCCAGAGCTGTGCCATTGCAGGTCTCCCATGAGGGTGCAGGGGCCCAAGGACTTGGTCCATCTTCTAGTGCTTTCCCAGGCCATAGCAGAGAGCTGGATTGGAAGTGGAGCACCTGGGACTCAAACCGGCACCCATAGAGGATGATGCTGGCAGCACTGCAGGTGGCGGCCTTATCTGCTACACCACAGCGCCGGCCCCCATTTTTTCTTTTTAAAAATATTAAATCTCAAAGGGCCGACACTGTGGCAAAGCAGGTTAAAGCCCTGGCCTGAGGCGCCGGTATCCCACATGGGCACGGGTTCTAGTCCCAGGTGTTCCTCTTCCGATCCAGTTCTCTGCTGTGGCCTGGGATAGGCATGGAAGATGGCCCAAGTCCTTGGGCCCCTGCACCCACGTGGGAGACCCAGAGGAGGCTTCTGGCTCCTGATTTTGGATCGGTGCAGCTCCAGCCATTGCTGCCATCTGGGGAGTGAACCAGCGGATGAAGATCTCTCTCTTTCTCTGGCTGTATCTCTATCTGTAACTCTGTCTTTCAAATAAATAAAATAAATCTTTAAAAAATATTAAATCTTTAATCCATCCAGAAAATAATTTTCAGGTCCAGCGCTGTGGCATAGTGGGTAAAGCCACTGCCTGCATTGCCGGTATACCATATGGGCTCTGATTTGAATCCCAGCTGGTCCACTTCCTATCCTGCTCACTGCTATGGCCTGGGAAAGCAGTGGAAGATGGCCCAAGTCCTTGGGCCCCTGCTCCCATGTGGGAGACCCGGAAGAAGCTCTTGGCTCCTGGCTTCAGATCCATGCAGCTCTGGCCATTGCCACAATTTGGGGAGTGAACCAGCAGATGGAAGATCTCTCTCTCTCTCTCTCTGTCTTTGCTTCTGCCTCTCTCTAACTCTGCCTTTCAAATGAAATAAATAAAAAAAAATTTTTATGCAGATTTATAATGCAGTTCAAGTGTGAATTTTCCCATAGGAAATGATTTTAATAAAACCTATTGTTGAGTCACTGTTTCTTTCCTGGTGGCTGCTGACGTTTTTAGACACTTGGGCCCATGTGACTCTTCTGTTAATGGAGAAAAAAACATCCTTCATGCTGCTTCAAAATTTTGTCAGCCCTCTTCCTCCTGAGGTGTAAGTGGAATCTCCAGCTTTCAAGTCTGGGAAGCAGCCAACGACACCACTGATGCTGAGATGCCAGTGAGCATCTGGGCAGTTTGCTGGCTGGACAGTCTCTTAGCTGGAAGGGCCCTGGACTGTGGGACTGTGGGCCTGTGGGCCTGGCTGTTGTCTTGATTTAAAGGGGCTCCATTGTTTACCATCTGCTCCTCAAATAACAGCTGTCCCCCTGCAGCAGAGCCATGTACTGTTGCCATGGGATGTGTCTGGGTGGTTTTGTTGTGTGACTCTAAGCATGATAGCTCCTGGGGAAGACTGCCTCTGAGAAATAACTTGACTGTGTCTACTGGGAAGGCATTAGCTCACTGCTCTTCAGATATTTAGCTGAAAGAGGAGGGAGACTCCAGTACCACAGGGAGGTCTCCCACAACCTCCACCTCTAGCTCAAGGTCTTGTCTAACCCTGGCACCACTAAAATGTTTCCACCCCAGAAGGATCTGCTGACCTGGCCCCCGGCTTCTCACCCACATGTCTACTTCCTCTTTGTTTTTACTTCTATTACTACAAGGAAGTGCAGAGCCACGTTTCTGTGTGAGAATTCTGAAATGCTAGATTCTTCCTTGGTCATGCACTTTATTAATAACTACCGGCACTATTGCTGCCACTGCTGTTTCTGTCTACCTACTTAGAGGCCCAATTTTCTCCTAGTTTTCCTACTTGATCTTGTTTAATTCTATTCAATAGTTCAGTGAGGTAGTTATTATTATTCTCTTTTTTTTTTCTTTTAAAGATTTATTTGTTTATTTGAAAGTTGGAGTTACACACAGAGAGAGGGAGAGGCAGAGAGAGAGAGAGAGAGTGAGAGAGAGAGAGAGAGAGGTTTTCCATCTGCTGGTTCACTCCTAAATTGACTGTAATGGCCGGAGCTGTGTCGATCTGAAGCCAGGAGCCAGGAGCTTCTTCTGGGTCACCCATGTAGGTAAAGGGGCCCAAGGACTGGGGCCACTTTCTACTGCTTTCCCAAGCCACAGCAGAGAGCTAGATCTGAAGAGGAGCAGCCGGGACTAGAACCGGCATCCATATGGGTTGCTGGCACTGCCGGCGGCGGCTTTACCTGCTATGCCACAGCACTGGCCCCTAGTATAACTCTCATGTAGAGATCAGTGTATGGTGACCTAGGGATGTTAAATAATGCATTCAGGCTACCTAGATGGTAAGTGGTCGAGCAGGAGTTTTACACTTGGTAGTCTCTTAATTTTTCAGTGCTCTGTGACCCTACCTCCCTTCCCTCATCTGGATCCCCAGTTCCTACCTGTGGATGGGTGATATTGTGGGTCACACAGGAAGGATGCCCACTTCAAGGTATACAATCCCTGTCGGGCAGTACCTGCATTTGAAACCCAGTCCTCCTGAAAGTCTAGCTCCGCAGTCCCACGGCTTCCTGTTCTTGCTGACCGCTAGGAAGCCATTCCCTGCTGCTTCAGCTCCCTGGCTGCCCTTGCAAAAGCCCTGCTATTTTCTCAGGTGAGTTTGCTCTGTAACGCAACTCTGCAGCTCCAGGACTTACGGCTCCCTTTCCGGGCTCTTCCAGAGGAAACTTGCTTTTGTGGCCTGAACCCAGGACACACCTCAGGGCTCTCTGGAGAGAAGCAGAGTCGGAGGAGGAAGGGATTTCATAATGCGGACAGTGTTCTGGGTTCGTGGCTGAGGCATCCGAGGGTCAGTTTTCATTCATCGTGGGTGGAGGCCCCACAGTGGGAGGAAGGCCAGTGGCAGGGCAGGGGAAGGGCCGAACAGGGAGGACTTCCTGGGAGGGGAAGGCCGAGGAAGCTCCCTGAGCTGTGCTCTTTGGCCCCGGCACTCAGTTGCTGGGACTGCCGTAACAAAATTCCACACACTGGGTGGCTTCTACAGCCGAAATTTATTGTTCTCTGACTTGGAAGCTGAAAGGCTGAGATCAGGGCGTCCTTAGCTTCGGTTTTCTTGGGGCTCTCTCCTTGGCACGCAGAAGGCCGCCTTCTCACTGTGACCTCACGTGATCTCTGCTTGGTGTGACGGTGGTGTCTCTGTTAGTGTCCACATTCCTTCTTATAAAGACACATTAAAATCTACCTTAATAGCCTTATTTTGATCATCTCTTCAAAGACTTTATCTCCAGGGCCAGCACCGTGACTTGGTGGGTTAAATTCCCGGCCTGCAGTGCCGGCACCCCATATGGGCACTAGTTCGAGTCCTGGCTGCTCCACTTCTGATCCAGCTCCCCGCTAATGCGTCAGTGAGTGTGCAGTGGATGATGGAACCATGTGGGAGACCCAGAAGAAGCTCCTGGCTCCTGGCTTTGGATCAGCCCAGTTCCGACCATTAAGGCCACTTGGGGAGTGAACCAGCGGATGGAAGATCTCTTTCTCTCTCTGTAACTCTTTCAAATAAAATAAAATAAACCCTTAAAAAAAGACTTTATCTCCAAATACAGTTACATAATGAAGAACAGGTGATTAGAGCTTTGATATAGGAATTTTAGGATGTAAAATTCAGTCAATTACATTCCCTTTAGGCCCTTTAGAGAATACTAAGATGTAGACACCTGGGCTTTCAACACCTTTGGTCCCATCAGAGTGCAGAGAGCATAAAAAGGCAGGAGACTGACCCACATACGGTTAAGTGAATGAATAATAAGTATTCAGCAATGTGATCACCAAATTTTATGCTCAATAACAGTCTTGCAGAGAGAAGCTCATTGGCATGTCTTTCAAAGAGATCCCTAACACAGTTCGCTATGTTTCTTTCCCTGCAAGGAAACAGTTTTCAAGTTTTTCCCAAAGAATCTTTATAAAACAGAGTCTCCAGCGAAGTTATACAATCTGTTTCATATCCAAGAAAAAGGTACATGTATGCCTCCATAGAGGGAGGCATCAGTCAACTCTACAACAGAGACTGAAATGCAAACCGAATATCACCATTTCAGTCTTGGCGTTGGTCTGGAATTAGGATGCACGCAAATCTGCTGACTTGCCATCATGAAAAGATTTTTTTCTTTGCACTGGTGAGCCCACTTTAGCATTTTGTATAGTAAAGGATTTTGTGAGGTCTTGCCTCTAGTACATCCTGCACATAAGATTTTAAAGCTATCTTGAGTTAATATGTTTGCTAGGGCTTTATGCCTTCGACCAGATTGTGTGTACAGGATCCTTGTCTTCCAATGGCTTGATTTCACCAAGCACAACGTTGGAATAATTTTACTTATTCCCTAACTAGAGCTCAGTGTGGTCAACCTTCTCTATTGTAGTCACTGGTGGCTGCCTAACAGGGAACTGTTTTCCTCTTTACATCTTGCTTTCAAACCATGGTTTTAGTCACCCTGCTCTTTAAAGAACTTGGCCTCTACCCAGCCACAGAAGGTGAATTCACAGAAAGTGACTCTATTGGTTTAGACCAGTTGGGGCAGCCTCCCCACTGCCTGGTGGTTGCTTAATCATAGGCAGATTTTGCTGATACTGGCCAAAGAAATGAGGGGGACCAGTGATGGAGGGGCAGGAACAAGAAGGTGACATACTCTTTTTTAGCCTCTAAAGGTTTTTTTTTTTTTTTTTTTTTTTTTTTTTTTTTTTTTACAGACAGAGTGGACAGTGAGAGAGAGAGACAGAGAGAAAGGTCTTCCTTTGCCGTTGCTTCACCCTCCAATGGCCACTGCGGCCGGCACGCTGCAGCCAGCGCACCACGCTGATCTGAAAGCAGGAGCCAGGTGCTTCTCCTGGTCTCCCATGGGGTGCAGGGCCCAAGCACTTGGGCCATCCTCCACTGCAGTCCCTGGCCACAGCAGAGAGCTGGCCTGGAAGAGGGGCAACCAGGACAGAATCCGGTGCCCCGACCGGGACTAGAACCCAGTGTGCCAGCGCCGCAAGGTGGAGGATTAGCCTAGTGAGCCACGGTGCCGGCCCTGTAAAGGTTTTTGACAGCGTATGGAATCTGACCTACAGCAGACCTTGGGACTATGGAAGAAAACTGCTAAATAGCAGAGCTAGATCCTTGATGTCTCTGTCAATTGCTCTGCTTGCAGACTTCACACTATACAAAATAATACATGTCCTTATTGTATAATTCACTTTTGGCTGTATCTTCTGTCATTCATTGTCCAAAATGTCTTACACAGCCTTCATTTGGAAAGCTGATGTTGGTTGGGGAAGCCATGCTAGAACTGCCTCTCTCACACATGAAGAGAAAGAAGGAAGCCATGCGTGGCTGGGCAGTTCTGCTGATCTGTCCCCTAAAGAAATTTTTTTTTGCTAATATTCTACAAAGATCTGGTCCTGGTGGGGAAGCAGTCATGCATCACTTCACAGCAGGGGTATGTTCTGAGAAACATGCTATTTAGGTGATTTTGTCATTGCATGAACATCCTAGAGTGTACTTAAACTAAGATAGCTATGACATCACTGCCAGTACAACCCTGTGGGAAAGCTATTGCATTTCTACTGACAGAGATGTCATTATGTAGCACATAACTTTATTTCCTAAGGTTGAGCTGGCTAAAAATTAGACTATATTTAGGAGGTGGCAAAGAAGGATTTTATCTCCTCTGACAGCAGGCAGGATTTGTTGATACCTTTCACCAGGAAGAGATTTGAGCCACGTGTGCATTTACTGTGTGTGGCTACTTTTGCACTAACATGATTGCAAAGTCGGCTCTCAACTTGCCAAGCTGATAGTGAAGTGAGGATCCAACCAGAGATACAGAGCATGTGGTCAGGGGAGCAGGTCAGCATGCCAGCTCTCTTACACATATTACACATGATTTTCTTGTTGTCAGGATTCAGAACTCAAGACAGGATAAGACTGTGAAGAGTACCTGAGCACCCACTATGAGTCAGAGTGTGTGAGGCATATGAAGATGAATATCGTCTACTTCCAGGACACAGCAGCTCAGTTGGGACCATATCATTTGTACACTACAAGTCAGAGTAAGCAGCTAGTTGGCAAACGACATTTGAATGGTGCAGACAATAAGTGCTAGGGGAGTTCATTCCAATTCAGCACTTTGTTGAGCCCTTCAGAGTGGCGGGCTGCTAAGTCACAGAAATGAATGAGTTCAAGTCTTTCCCATGCAGAAGCTCCCTGTGAAGTAACAGTGGTGCAATACTATTAGTCATATCACCTGGCATTTGTTAAACACTAAATATTATAAGACACTTCTTTGTGTTTTTCATATAATAGCCATTTAATAATTAATCCTATACAACCTCCAGAAGTTGAGTAACTTTCACAAGATCACAGAGTTAGTATAACAGGTAAGAGATTAATGAAGAGTCTGCTTATCAATGCTTCCCGAAACAGGTCTAGATAAGGAAAAAGCAGGAACTTTAAGTGGAGGAGCTTGGTCACAAACTGCAAGCCAACTTTTGGGACAGGGAGTGTGTTAAGTTGCTTAAAGGCTTTGTCCCTCACTGCTGGGAACCACTGGGTCCCAGTGATATCACTGCCAGGTGGTTGTGTTGTACTTTTGGAAACAGGAACCTCATGGATAAAGAAAGCGAGGGCAGCGACTTTCTTCTGTGTACATGCAGTACGTGGAGCTGAGTTTTATTAAGGCCATTTGTTTCAGGGACACCTGGAGGTAGAATCCGTGAAAATTACAGTTGAACCAAGGGGCAAATCTCCTTGATTATGCAAGCTAATGAAGGCCATCAACAACAGTTGGTGAATGCTGTGGGGCACCCTACTTTGAACTCAGCCTCCCACTGATCTGTGTGTAGGATGACAAGTGTAGAGAAGGCATTCCTGGTGGGTGTTATCTTCTCCTCCTGAGGGAACCAGTAAGTCCCTTCTACCAGACAGTTCTAAGTCATCTTTTAAAAGCAACACTCGGGGTGGCTTATGATGTATATTTCGTAGGGGTTATACTCTCACCTACTGTTCTATGGGCATAGGTGGTTAAGGACATATTTCTGCCCCAGGAACTGGGTTATTATCCTCAAACTGCAGGAACCAGTGAACTTCTCTCCTCCTAAAGTAATCTATCTAAATTCCAAGAGGAATCCTCCAAGTATGAGATGTTCCACAGGCCCCAGGAAGGACCCAAGATGGATGAAAAGGAAAGAGAGACAGAGAACAGATGTATCTCTGTTGAAGAATTCTTTTTCATTTCTTCAACAAATGTTTATTGAAGGCCTACTGGGTGTTATACTCTGTGCTAGGCACTGGAGGCAGAGTCATGAATGAGATGAACATGGTCTCTGGCCTTAGGAATTTACCAAGGGAGACGGAGCAGGTGACAAGACGCTCAATCTCAAAATAACTCCTGCCAAATATAAAAACTGTAATATGGAAGTGACAAAGGATGCAATGGCAAACCAGCTGTATTTTTGTGGTCAAGATCCGGGGATTCAGTGGAAAGAACGGGGCCATCAAAGAAGGAGGTACCTTTCTCTGAAGGGAGGAGAGAACTTCCACTTTGACAATGACCCTGTCGGAATAAGATCGAAGTCGGCGAACTCAAAAGGCTTCCATAGCCTTGGCAACTCATGACTAGAGCCTAGGGAGATTACTGATGCCATAAACAAGAGTGTCAAATTGTTAAGTCAACAACAGGAGTCACTGTGTACTTACTCCTCATGTGGGATCTCTGTCCTTAATGTGTTGTCCAATGTGAAGTAATGCTATAACTAGTACTGAAACAGTATTTTACACTTTGTGTTTCTGTGTGGGTGCAAACTGATGAAATCTTTACTTAATATATACTGAATCAATCTTCTGTATATAAAGATAATTGAAAATGAAAAAAAAAAAGATCTGGGGATTGAGGGATCAGTTGTAGGAAGTCTTTCTGGGTAGGAGAGAGAGTTGTGGTAAGGAGAGAGTCAAGTGTTCAATAATTTAGAAAGGTCATGTGGCTGGAATATTGAGGGGAAGGAGAGTATTAAGAAATGAGATGCGCAGAGACCACGAGAAGATTTTAGATTTTGCATAGCTCCGGCCATCGCAGTCATCTAGGGAGTGAACCAGCACATTGAAGACCTCTCCCCACCCCCACCTCTCTGTAACTCTGCCTTTTAAATAAAATAAAATATTTAAAAAATGAGCATGTGTTCCTCAAGCATTTATTCCATGGCCCTCACTGTGGTAGGTGCCGTAGTGCCACAGAACCCAGGAGTAGTCCTGTCCTTAGGGACTTTGTATTCTGTTAGTGTGGTTGATATGATGAGGCCACAGCAAGTTGGTAGAGCCTGTGAGATACTCCAACAGCCCTGTCTACCTACAGAGAAGCTGAACCAGGGAGAAAGGTCTTTCCTCTTGCTGCAGTTTACAGCCACATTCACCTGTTCTAGCATCCTGTCTCTTCTTAACTAGCTCACTGTTTCACTCCTTTCTTTCCTCTAGTGTTTTGCAACTTCTCCACAAAGCTTTATGAGATGAACTGGCTCATTTCATTCATCCTCACAATTAGAAATGCCTATTTTCTATCTGTTTTGGGGAATGTTTGTACTCCAGGAAGGTCACCTTCAAACCCCCCCCCCCCCCCCAATTGGCATCTCTGCTCTAGTGGTCTGGGGTATGGGATTCTGGATATTTGCAAGTATTTAGAGAATTGTGAGAAGGTCCTTTGGCCAGGTGGGCCTGAGCTGGGACTCCGAGGCCTTGTGAAATTAGGTGCGAGCAGACCAGGTACCTGCTTGCCTCTGCTCCTCTGCCGCCTGAGCTTGGGCAAGCCCGCTCCCTGTCTGATCTTCCTTTTTCTTATCTGTCTAATGAGATGCATAGCTTTGAGGTGAGCAAAAGACAAACAAGACCCAGCTGTCATGTTTGGTCCGTCTGACTGCACCTTCCAGTGACCTTAGGGTACAAGTATGTGTCACAGACACATCCATAACCTGCTCAGTGAAGGTCAGGCATTAGCTGATACATATATACATACATACATACATATATATGTATCAATATATATATAACAGTTTATATACATCATATATATTGTAAAGTTGACAAAATTTTTCAAATTTGGAAAAGAATCTGATGGATTTAATAGAGGGAGTGTTGGTTAAATCAGATGATTTAAAACAAAATGAGGAGCAGACATTTAGCCTAGTAGTAAGACCCCTAGTAGTAAGTAAGAGTTGGGTTCAATTCCCAACTCTATCTCCAAACTGCAGCTTCCTCCTAATGCAGACCCTGGGATGCAGCACTGATAACTCAAGAAATTGGGTTCTTGGCACCCACACAGGAGATCTGGATTGAGATCCTGGCTCCTGGCTCCAGCCCTAGCTGTTGTAGGAATTTAAGGAGTATACCAGTAGATGGGGGATATTTTTCTGCCTGTCTGTCTGTCTATCTCTACCTCTAAAATAAATAATAATACATTTTTAAGAACTCCAAATGTGAGGAAGCTCTTCATCTTAGGAACAGAATGCAACTTGACATGTATTTCTTTTTCCTGCCTTCCCACTGCGCTATTGTGGGGGTGGGTGAGGGGTGACAGGAGTGCAGAGGTTTGTGCTCTGTTGGTTGCCTGGTTGCAGATAGCCCATAGCTGCACTCCGCCTTCTTAACAGAACACTAATTTGGTTCTGGTGTTGCTGACCACACTCTTCAGGGAGACAGGTTGCTCCATACCCTTTGAGGTGGTAAGAGAATCTGGATTAGGTACTCCAATTACAGAGATCCCGCTCCTTCTGCTACAAATCCATCCAGTGAGATAAGAACAGAAATCTGCTAGGATCGGGGAATCCACTGGGGAAGTTTGTTTTGTTCTTTAGAAGCAATTCAGGAGTGATGCGGCAGTTTGCTGAAGCAGTTAAGACCCCACTGCCCACACCCCTTAGTGGAGTGCCTGGGTTTGAGTCCTGGCTCTGCTTGTGATTCCAATTTCCTGTTGAGAGGTAGCAGTGATAGCTCAAGTACTTGGGTCCCTGCCACCCACATGAGAGACTCAGATTAGGATCTAGGTTTCTTTCTTCCTCCTGGCCCAAGCCCAGCTGTTGTGTGCATCTGGGGATTGAACCAGTGGATGGAAAATCTCTCTCTGTTTGTTTCTCTGTCTCTCTGCCTTTTAAATAAAAGAAAAAAATTTAAAATAAATATGAAAGAGTTCAAGGTTGGAATGCTCCTTTTTTCCTGCCTTCTCATGTCCTTGTGTGAGGAGATGATGCAGCTTTCTAGACACCAGGAGAACAAACAGGGGCAAGCTGGGAGTGGCAGGGAAAGAGAAAATGCAGAGAACCCACGTCCTTCATGACGTTTTTGAGCTGCTCTTTTGAGCAGCCTCGGAACTTCTCTACTTTGGAAGCTCTCGATGTGAGAGAGGAGCATTTGTCCCAGTTGCTCAGGGTCACTTCTCGTTGGGTTTCCTGTTTCTGTTGCAAACAGCTGAATGACGCTACCTCATTGACTCCCACATGTCTCTTCCTGCTCAGAACACATTGGGAGCAGGAATCTCACAGGGCCCTGTGGGATGGTGTGTTTCTTGCCAGAGGTTTTCAAACCACGATCTGGGAGCAGTGGAGAGGGCAAGTAAAGGCCCTGTAGATTTGGGGATCAAAGCCAAAAGCTGCCCACCTAAAAGCTGAAATATATGGGAATTCATTATGTTTAACTTGGAAAATCATTTGAAATTTCCATTCTAGGCCCTAAAACTTCCTGTTCTTAATGTAAAACTCATCTTTTAACTGTTTACTGCTTATTTTCTGAAAGATTTATTTTGTTTTATTTATTTGAAAGACAGAGTTACATGGAGCTGGAAGGGAAAGGAGAGAGAGAGAGAGAGAGAGAGAGAGAGAGAGAGAGAGAATCATTTGCTGGTTCACTCCCCAAATAGCTACAAGAGTCAGACGCTGGGCCAGGCTGAAGCCAAGAACCCAGAACTCCATCCAGGTTTTCCACATAGGTTACAGGGCACCCAAGTACTTGGGCCATCTTCCATTGCTTTCCCTGGTGCAGAGAGTTGGACTGGAAACAGAGCAGCCTGTATTAGAACTGGCACCCTTACGGGATGCCATTGTTGCAGGTGGGGGCTTAAACTGATGTGCTACAATGCTGCACCACCACCCCCCAGTTAAATTATTCCACTCTTCCTACTCTGCACATTTTCAATTTAAAGCAAAGCTACATCAACCCTTTGCAAGGCTGTGTCCCACTTGATACACTGGCCAAGCACCTATTTCCAAAGCAGTGTGTCGATGAAACTTGCCAAGGCCTACAGGGTAACTATTGCAAACAAGGAAGGGGCCAAAGAAAGGGGAAGTACCGTGGGCTGATGTGGCAACTTTCCCCTCCTCTGAGCCCTCTGGCCAGAAACCCCAGGCCGGCGGTGGTGGCAGAAGCCAAGCAAGGACCACATTCCTGCCGCAGGTCAGGTCTATGTAGGTGAATTCCCAGGTTGCACATGTGACTCCTGGAAGGGTGGTGCCATCCCAGCTGAGAGGCCAGTCCACTTGCTGCAGGCCAGCGCTCAGTGCCAGGGATCGTTTCACTTCCGCTGTGCCTTAGAAACGCTGGCAGGCTGCAGTTTTGACGAGACATGAACGAGAACGTTGCTGAAGCATTTGGAGTGTGTTGGCTCACCCACCCAGGCCAGATTTTGGAGAAGTCTAAATTCCTCTTTTTGTAAAATCTCTCCCACAATATAATCTCAGGGATGTCAGGGACTTGGGTCTGTTTTTTTTCCTTACAGAGTGTCTAGGAGTAGAACGGAGTCTGGGAGCTGGCGCTGTGGCATTAGTGGGTAAAGTTGCCGCCTGCAGTGCTGGCATCCCCTATGGGCGCTGGTTCGAGAGTCCCTGCTGTTCCACTTCCAATCTGGCTCTCTGCTATGGCCTGGGAAAGCAGTACAAGATGGCCCAAGCTCTTGGGCCCCTGCACCCATGTGGGAGACCCAGAAGAAGCTCCTGGCTCCTGGCTTTGGATTGGCCCAGCTCTGGCTGTTGCAGCAATTGGAGAGTGAACCAGTGAATGGAAGACCTCTCTGTCTTTCTGCCTCTTTTCTCTCTGTGTAACTCTGACTTTCAAATAAATAAATAAATCTTTAAAATAATAATAATAATAAAAAAAACAGAGTCTGGCCTGTACAATGTGCCTCTTGAGTATTTCCTGAATGACTGACTTTAGAGAGACTGAATTAGGAGTATCTTTGATGAAGAATGGGATGGGAGAGGGAGTGGGAGATGGGATAGTTTGTGGATGGGAGGGTAGTTATCGGGGGAGAGGGGAACTGCTATAATCCAAAAGTTGTACTTTCAAAATTTAGATTTATTAAATAAATGTTTTCTAAAAAAAAAAAAAGGAGTAGTTTGACGTCCACAGTGCAGAAGGAGAAAGGAAAGTACTCTGAGACCACAGAAAAGAAGGCAGGGTCTGTTGTGTTTCAGTGGGTTAAACCGGCACTCGGGAAGCCTGCATCCCATATCGGGGTGCCTGGGATCAAGTCCCACTTCTGCTTCCAATCCAGCTTCCTGAGAGTGCACCGGGATCCCGCAGGTGATGGCTCAAGTGCTTGAGTTCCTGCCACCTGCATGGAAGGCCTGAATGGAGTTCCTGGCTCCTGGCTTTAGCCTGACCCAGCCCCTGTTGTTCTGGGCATTTGGAGAGTGATCTAGCAAATAAGAGATCAATCTCTCTCTCTCTTGCTCCCTCTCCTTCATTTTTGTCACTTCTAAGATATATAAATACATTTTAAAAATAGATAAAAAGAGTTCAGATAATAGCAACTGAGAGGAACACATGAAGGCAGGGCCCTGGAAGTGCAGGGGCAGGTCTCAGAGGGCATCCAAGCATGGAGGAGGCTGATGTTGACCAAAGTGTTGCCCTCTGCAAATGGCGCTGCCTGTGTTCTTAGGAGCCATGAGGGAGACCACTGCTCACTGTTCCTTGGGCCAGGACTTCCACGGGTCTGGATCTAGGATCTCATGGGCCCTGGGGAGAACTGTGTACCCAACTCCTCAGCTATAGCCTGGCCAGGAACATTGAATCTGATGACAATCTCTGCCTATTCTATCACCCAGCAAATTTTCAGGATACCTGTCAACTCCAAGGCGGGAGGTGGTTTCTACTCCCTGAAGGAGAGCATGTGAGTTGTTCCTGGTGAGAGGGGGCAGGGCTGGACTGTACAAGCATGAGGTGGCTAAGCTGTTGGTGGAAGGTATGCTGGTTCAAGGCACATCTCAGGGAGAGCCTCTGCATGGCTGGGTAGGGCCAGGCAGCACAGCCTCCCTGATCTCTGGCTGGATGGGGCCCTCAACTTCCTCTGTTCTGTCTCCATCAACAACCTGGCATTTCTCCTGCCAGAGAACCTCTTGAAATCTTGGGCTCCATTGCATCTACTTCCTCAGATACCTGATTAGGGAGGAAACAATTCAGCCAAAGGTTTTGCAGCTGGAGCACACAGGCTGTGGGGTTCCTTCACCTGGGTTCCACTCCTTGTTCCAGCTGCACTAGTCATCTAATCCTGGACAACTCACTCGATCTTTGTACTCTCTGCAGTTCTCCTCTATAAAAGAGGTTAATGAGAGAATGTCATGAGGTTGTTCTGAGGATGAAAATAGATACTGTACTCAAGGCATTTGCCACTGGGCTTGGCTTATAGCAAGTGATCAGGCTAGGCCAACAGTTGTCATTGCTGCTGCTTCTTTTCATTTTTTTCACCTTTTAACTACGATGAGAATTACAAAATCTTAAAGGAAGAAATAGAAGAGGATACCAAAAAATGGAAAAATCTTCCATACTCATGGATTGGAAGAATCAATATCATCAAAATGTCCATTCTCCCAAAAGCAATTTATAGATTCAATGTGATACAAATCAAAATACCAAAGACATTCTTCTCAGATCTGGAAAAAATGATGCTGAAATTCATATGGAGGCACAGGAGACCTCGAATAGCTAAAGCAATCTTGTACAATAAAAACAAAGCTGGAGGCATCACAATACCAGATTTCAGGACATACTACAGTGCAGTTGTAATCAAAACAGCATGGTACTGGTACAGAAACAGATGGATAGACCAATGGAACAGAATTGAAACACCAGAAATCAACCCAAACAGCTACAGCCAACTCATATTTGATCAAGGATCCAAAACCAATCCCTGGAGTAAGGACAGTCTATTCAATAAATGGTGCTGGGAAAATTGGATTTCCACGTGCAGAATCATGAAGCAAGACCCCTACCTTTCACCTTACACAAAAATTCAATCAACATGGATTAAAGACTTAAATCTACGACCTAACACCATCAAATTATTAGAGAACATTGGAGAAATCCTGCAAGATATTGGCACCGGCAAAGATTTCTTGGAAAAGACCCCGGAGGCACAGGCAGTCAAAGCCAAAATTAACAATTGGGATTACATCAAATTGAGAAGTTTCTGTACTGCAAAAGAAACAGTCAGGAAAGTGAAGAGGCAACCAACAGAATGGGAAAAAATATTTGCTAACGATGCAATAGATAAAGGATTAATAACCAGAATCTACAAAGAGATCAAGAAACTCCACAACAACAAAACAACCCACTTAAGAGATGGGCCAAGGACCTCAATAGACATTTTTCAAAAGAGGAAATCCAAATGGCCAAAAGACACATGAAAAAATGTTCAGGATCACTAGCAATCAGGGAAATGCAAGTTAAAACCATAATGAGGTTTCACCTCACCCCGGTGAGAATGGCTCACATGCAGAAATCTACCAACAATAGATGCTGCAGAGGATGTGGGGGAAAAAGGGACACTAACCCACTGTTGGTGGGAATGCAAACTGGTTAAGCCACTATGGAAGTCAGTCTGGAGATTCCTCAGAAACCTGAATATAACCCTACCATACAACCCAGCCACCCCACTCCTTGGAATTTACCCATAGGAAATTAAATTGACAAATAAAAGAACTGTCTGCACATTAATGTTTATTGCAGCTCAATTCACAATAGCTAAGACCTGGAATCAACCTAAATGCCCATCAACAGTAGACTGGATAAAGAAATTATGGGATATGTACTCTACAGAATACTATACAGCAGTAAAAAATAATGAAAACCAGTCACTTGCAACAAAATGGAGGAATCTGAAAAACATCATGTTGAGTGAATTAAGCCAGTCCCAAAGGGAAAATATCATATGTTCTCCCTGATCGGCGACAACTAACTGAGCACCAAAAAGGAAACTTGTTGAAGTGAAATGGACACCATGAGAAACAATGACTTGATCAGCCCTTGTCCTGACTGTCGAGGAACAACTTAACACTTTATCCCTTTTAGTATTTTTTTTTTTGTTCTACTTAATACTATTGGTGGAACTCTTTAATTAACACACAATTATTCTTAGGTGTTTAAATTTAACTGAAAAGTGATCCTTGTTAAATATAAGAGTGGGAATAAGAGAGGGAGGAGATGTACAGTTCGGCACATGCTCAATCAGACTTGCCCCAAACGGTAGAGTTAGAAATGTGCCAGAAGATTCCAATTCAATCCCATCAAGGTGGCATGTACCAATGCCATCTCTCTAGTCAAAGTGATCAGTTTCAGTTCATAATTGATCATAATGATAGGACTAAGAGTCAAAGGGATCACATAAACAAGACTAGTGTCTGCTAAAACTAACTGATAGAATTGAAAGGAGAGAATGATCCAACATGAGAAGCGGGATACACAGCAGACTCATAGAATGGCAGATGTCCTAAACAGCACTCTGGCCTCAGAATCAGCCCTTAAGGCATTTGGATCTGGCTGAAGAGCCCATGAGAGTATTTCAGGCATGGAAAGCCAAGACTCTGAGGCAAAAGAAAAAAAAGGACCTAAATGAAAGATCTCTGTGAGTGAGATCCCAGCAGAAAGAACGGGGCATCAAAGAAGGAGGTACCTTCCTCTGAAGGTAGGAGAGAACTTCCACCTTAACTATGACCTTGTCTGAATAAGATCAGAGTCAGCAAACTCAAAAGGCTTCCATAGCCTTGGCAACTAATGACAAGAGCCTTGGGTGATTACTGACGCCATAAACGAGAGTGTCAATTGTTAAATCAACAACAGGAGGCACTGTGCACTTACTCCCCATGTAGGATCTCTGTCCTTAATGTGTTGTACTATGTGAATTAATGATATGACTAGTGCTCAAACAGTACTGTGCACTTTGTGTTTCAGTGTGGGTGCAAACTGTTGAAATCTTTACTTAGTATATACTAAATTGATCGTCTATATATAAAGAGAATTGAAAATGAATCTTGATGTGAATGGGATGGGAGAGGGAATGGGAGATGGGAGGGTTGCAGGTGGGAGGGAGGTTATGGGGGGAAAAAGCCACTGTAATCCAAAAGTTGTACTTTGGAAATTTATATTTATTAAATAAAAGTTAAAAAAGATTTATTTATTTATTTATTTGAAAGTCAGAGTTACACAGAGAGAGGAGAGTCAGAGGGAGAGATCTTCCATCTACTGGCTCACTCCCCAGTTGGCTGCAACATCCAGAGCTGCACCCATCCGAAGCCAGGGGCCAGGAGCTTCTTCCAGGTCTCCCACAGGGGCACAGCGGCCCAAGAACTTGGGCCATCTTCCACTGCTTTCCCAGGCCATAGCAGAGAGCTGGATTGGAAGCGGAGCAGCCAGGACTCAAACCTGTTCCTATATGGGATGTTGGCGCTGCAGGTAGTGGCTTTACCCGCTGTGCTTCAGCGCCGGCCCCTTTAACTTTATAACATCTTTCACCTTGTCATGCTGTGACTGCATTTGTGGGGAGTGAAGGTAGGAATGGTTGGAGGCAGCGACATTTTTTCTGTTTTATTGAAGTCACTGATATGTCTTTAAACTAATTCCCACTGCTTACTGAGGATCAGGCCCTTTGCCTACTGTGGTGTTTTTTGAAATATGTCCACAGGGCCAGCATTATGGTGCATTGGGTTAAGTTTCCCTGTGACTCTGGCACCCAGTATCAGAACGCCGGTTGAGTCCTGGCTGTTCCACTTCTGATCCAGCTTCCTGCCATTGTGCCTGGGAAAGCAGCAGAAGATGGCCCAAGTACATGATGCCCTACCATCCCCATGGGAGATCTGGGTGGCACTCTGGGCTCCTGACTTCAGCCTGGTCTGGCCCCGGCCATGGCGCATCAATTTGGGAGTGAACCAGTGAATGGAAAATCTCTTTATCCTTCTATCCCTTTCTCGCTGTCTGTGGCTCTGCCTTTCAAATAGATAAAATAAATCTTAATAATAAAAAAAGATTTTCACACATTTTTGTCACTCTTTCAATGAAGGAGTCGTCTAGCTCCTCTCCCCCAAAATGCAATCTGGCAGTGGCAGCTTGCTTCGAGTGGATGGAAGGCAATGGAAGTGACACTGTGTGACTTTCCAGACCAGGTTAGACAAGCTGATATGGGTTCACCTGTGTCTTCAAAGCCCTGAGCCACGACCATGAGAGAAATCCAGAGACCCCAGAGGGGCCAGGCTAGAATCACCTATAGGAGACCCCATGGAGAAAACAGAGGGAGAGGCCTATGGAACCTGTCACTCCAGCCTTTGTTCCAGCTGTTTGTATTCCTGGCCCAGGCACCAAACAGAAGAGTCCTTGAAACTGAACCCAGCCCAAGCCACCAGCTGCTGTCTCATGAGAGACCCCAAGTCAGAGCAGCCCAGATGAGCTGCTCTCAAATTCTTGACTTGCAAAACCCACAAGAGCTAATACACCATCACTGCTGTATTTTAAGCCACCCCAAATTGGGATTGAGCTGTTATGCATTGACAGACAACAAACACACACGTTATCAACTGTGCTATCTCAGTTGCACAAGTGAAAAAAATCAAAGTTTGAAGAACTGAAATTCAGGTAAGATGCCACTAGGAAGATGCAGAGCTGGGACACGATTGCATGTCCATGTGGCTCTGTGTGCTTGATGCCATTTCATACTGGAGGGGTTTGGGAAATGAGTAAGAAATGCATTTTTATGTGTCTGCCCCACAGACTTCTCCATATCCTTAGGATTAAACACTTTGTGTTTGGAAGATCACCACCTGGCTCAAAACACTCTAGGACCGTAGTGAGCTGGCAGTAACTTTCAAGTAAATAACCCTGGAAGGCTCTCCAGATCATGCATCCCCGTGGGAACTGCCTTGGGTTCACAGCGAACTTCAGACAGCACTGTGAGTGGGAGCCAAGGCTTGCTCTGGTGAGGTCTAGAGTGCAGTGAAGTCCCAAGCTCAAGGCAGCCTTGCAGGAGCCATATGGTGTGTGGGGAAACAATGGCGGAGGAAGACGGAACAAACAAGGGCAAGGAGTGGGAGAACAGCCGAGAAGGAAAGGAGAAGTTCACGGTGGAGCAGACGTTTCAGAGAGCAGTGAGAAAAATATTCACAGAGAGGACTAATGGTTGCTCCCCAGAGACAAGCAGCCCAAGGCTTCTCTGCTTCTGCGATTGGTCTGATCGCTGCCCCACGGGAGCTTATACTGTCCTAACCTCTGAACTGCGGCACTTCCAAAATGCACACATACATGTTTGTGAGAAGACAGGACTCAGTCACTCAAGCCCACATCTATCAAGCACCTGTTGTGTGCCAGTGACCAGTCAGTGATGTGACATTATGTATTGGCAAACCAGGGTACTTCAAAAGGTTCACAGGAGTGCATGTTTAGCTTAGTGGATAAGGCACCTTGAATCCCACGTTGGAATACCAGGGTTTGATTCCTTGCTCTGGCTTCTCCCAGTTCCAGCTTCCTGCCAATGCAGAATTCAGCAAGGCTGGCTTAGGTAATTAGGTTCCTGTCATTCACATGGGAAAAATCTAGATTATGTTTCTGGCTCTTGGCATTGGCCTGAGCACAGGTCTGGCCGTTGTGGGCATTTGGAGAATGAACGAGCAGAGAGATAGGAACTGTGTCTCTGCCTCTCAAATAAATAAATAAATAAATAATAGCATTTAAAGATGTTCATGGGAAAATAGAATTAAAAGATAAGTTATTTTGGTGCAAAAAATTTGAATTTCATACACAGTTTCTCATAATATGCATTTCCTTGAACTTTTTGAACGTACCACATGGTTATGCAAAGCTTTTAACAAAATTTTTGCAACAAAATAAAATATCTTTTAATTCAAAATAAAAAATTCTTTTAATTCCATTTTCCAAAAACTTCTGAAGTTCCCTTTATATTATATGTAATGCAAACAAAACATTTTCTGCCCTGGAGGAGTTCAAAGTCTAGAGCAGAATAATATTTTTTGGAGAGCTATTGTGTGCCAGGTCCTATATCGAGTTATTTACTTAAATAGTTTCAATTAATCTTGACACCAGTCCTATAAAAGAGTCATCATTACTTTTGCAATAAAGCAAGCATCGAGGAATTAAATACTGTGCTTAAAGTTATAGACAGTAAGCAGACACCTACGTTTTTTTAATTTTTTAAAGATTTTTATTTATTTATTTGAGAAGTAGAGTTACAGACAGTGAGAGGAAGAGACAGAGAGAAAGGTCTTCCTTGGGGCCAGCGCCATGGCTCACTTGGCTAATCCTCCGCCTATGGCACCAGCATCCCGTATGGGCACCGGGTTCTAGTCCTGGTTGCTCGTCTTCCGTTCCAGCTCTCTGCTGTGGCCCGGGAAGGCAGTGGAGGATGGCCCAGGTGTTTGGGCCCCTGCACCCAAGTGGCAGACCAGGAAGAGGCACCTGGCTCCTGCCTTCAGATTGGCGCAGCGCCGGCTGTAGCAGCCATTTGGGGAGTGAACCAATGGAAGGAAGGCCTTTGTCTCTGTCTCTCTCTCACTGTTTGTAACTCTACCTGTTAAAATAAATAAATACAAATCTTTTTTTTTTTTTTTAAAAAGGTCTTCCTTCTATTGGTTCACTCCCCAAATGGCCGCAATGGCTGGAGCTGCACCAATCCAAAGCCAGGAGCCAGGAGCTTCTTCCAGGTCTTACTCAAGGGTGCAGGGGCCCAAGGACTTGGGCCATCTTGTACTGCTTTCCCAGGCCACAGTAGAGAGCTGGATTGGAAGAGGGGCAGCCGGTACTAGAACCAGCGCCCATATGGGATGTTGGCAACACAGGTGGAGGATTAACCTACTGTGCCACGGCACCGGCCCCAGATGCTTATGTTTTAATCCCAGTCAACTCTCAAGCTCATGGTCTTTCCACTGTAGGTCCTGCTTCTGTGTGTTGGTTTAGTGGAACTGTGTACAGGGGCTTTGACTCTGCAGAGGAGGAAGCGACTAGTTCTGCCTTGGAGGGGGTCCAGGGAGGAGATGTGGGTTCACGAGTTGGGTCTCAAGTGTGAAGGATGCAGAGCAGTTCAGCATCCAGAGAAAGGCCTCGCAGGCAGGCAGGTTCCGTGTCAGAGGGAGCAGCGTGCAGGGGGTGGAATGCAGACATCTATCAGGAAAGACAGGTCAGGGCTAGATTCTGTGGGATGCTGTGTTTCTCACCAAAAGATTATGTGCTTGCCCTGTGGGCTATGTGGAGCCCTCAGGCCTGTAAGTGGGGAAGTTCTTGATCAGATTGGCCTTTCGGAAAGATTACACTGGCAGCTCTGTGGAGTGTTACTAGGAGCAAACACACTCTGGATCTTGTACTTGGATATTGTGCTGAACCTGAATCTCAAAATCCTCACGCTAGAAAGCAGGGTTTTTTTGTCTTTTGCCAACCTTGGTCTCCCTCTGCAGCCCCAAGTTAATGCACACCCCACCATCCGCCCAAATGACTGGGCCGGAGCCACAGGTAGGGCAGAGGTGAGTGTGCCCCATACTTGCAGGAACCCTCTCCAGGCCTGGCATTGAACTTGGTGTTTGCGGCTTTGTCATCAGGAATTGTGCTAATCTCCTAGCTGTGCAATTGTCTCTTAAACTCGTTCTAATCAGACTTTTGTGCCATTCTCTGTCTCGGGGGTCACCGCAGTATCCTCCGCCCAGGTCTCTTTTGCTTCTGTTTTTGACACTGGATATTTTATTCTCAGAGTGAACCTTGTAATATAAGTCAGGTACTGTCATTCTCCTGATCACAGCTCTGTCCTAGGTTTCACTGAGAGTAGAAGCCAGAGTCTTTAAGGACCTGGAGGGCTGTGCCTCCTCTCACCCTGACCTCTCTGAGTTTATGAGGCCCCTCGCTCTTGCTCCATTCATGCTGCTCCGGCCACTCCGGCCTCAGAACCCTTCCTCCCTATCCGAGCTCCCGCCATCACAGGGCCTTTGCTCCAGCCTTTCCTTCTGTCCGAGATGCCGTTCCTACAGATACTCACCTCCTGCAGGTGCGTGCTCATAGCCTGCTTTGTTGAGGCCATCCTGACGACCATTTTTAATACTGCACCTTGCTCCTTCCCCTCTCCCCTCAGCCTCAGGCCACCATGTTTTCAGAGGCGGAAGTTAGCATTTGTTTTTAAAAGATTTATTTATTTATTTGAAAGGCAGAGTTACAGAGAGGCAGAAGCAGAAAGAAACAAGGAGAGAAAGAGAGAGAGATCTTCCATCCTCTGGTTCACTCCCCAAATGGCTGCAATGGCTGGAGCTGAGCTGATCCAAAGCCAGGAGCTTCCTCTGGGTCTCCAACATGGGTGCCGGGGCCCAAGGACTTGGACCATCTTTCACTGCTTTCCCAGGCCATAGGAGAGAGCTAGATTGGAAGTGGAGCAGCCGGGACTTGAACCGGTGTCTATATGGGATGCTGGCACTGCAGGCAGCGGCTTTACCCACTATGCCATAGCGCTGGCCCCAGTTTGCACTTTTATGTAACCTGTACACTCGTAATGCTTTCTATGTTGACTCCCCAATTATTGATAATCTTAGCTCTTTTGAGAATTTTAAAGCTCAGAAAAATCCCTTTCCTATCTCTTCTCCCATAGGATTGACTTCCTATAACAGATAAGAAGATCTGCCTCAAAGTTAAATGAATTTTTTATTAACAGCTACCATCTTTTGACACCCACTCAGGGCTAGACAGTGGAAATATGTTATGACGAATGCCTACTACACACTCATGAAATATGTGCTGTTTTCCATGCCCTGCAGTTGAGAGCTCAGTGTCGGGATGCTTAGGTAACTGGCTAAGGTCTCATTGCCCTGCACACCCCAGTCAACTTGACAGCAGCGTCCATCCTCCCTCCAGAGCTGGCTCTGTGTATCCCATTTCTCCATGTTGCTTTCCTAAAAGTGCATTCCATGAGATTTATTCTTATGGAATATTATCTTATTCTTTAGATTTATTCTTATGTTAATTCTCAATTGGAAGGAGATTACTAAAAACATTCTATGATGCCTTCCTTGGTTGCACATGTATGCTATGGATTGTTATACTTTCAGGTACATCTGGATGGAAAAGCGCTTTTGGAGCTGTTCATGACTCAAATAACTCCAGACGCAACCGTCTAAGAGGGAACTTCAAAGACCTCATGGAAAAATGGAATTAAAAGCTAGTTTTATTTTTGATACAAAAATTTGGGAAATCTATGCGTAATTTTTCACGAGATGCATTTTCCATGAATTTTTGAAGGACCCTTGCTAGCACTCAAGGCATAGAAATCTCATTCAGGGCTTACTATCTAGCTTTTCAAGGCTTAAAATGTTTTTCCTTTTTTTTTTTTCTTAAAAAAGATTTCATTTATTTACTTGAGAGGTAGAGTTACAAACAGAGAGAGGGACAGAGAAAAAGTCTTCCATTCACTGGTTCACTCCCCAAATGGCGACAATGGCTGGAGCTGGG
Organism: Oryctolagus cuniculus; assembly: GCF_051225735.1. Lineage (NCBI taxonomy): Eukaryota > Metazoa > Chordata > Mammalia > Lagomorpha > Leporidae > Oryctolagus > Oryctolagus cuniculus. The sequence continues at coordinate 30,148,423 of NC_142873.1, forward strand.
CCAATCTGAAGCCAGGAGCCAGGAGCCTCTTCCAGGTCTTCCCTGCAGGTGCAGAGGTCCAAAAACTTGGGCCATCTGCCACTGCTTTCTCAGGGCATAGCAGAGAGCTGGAATGGAAGAGGAGCAGCCGGGACTCGAACCAGCACTCATATGGGATGCCGATGCCATAGGCGGAGGTTTAGCCTGCTACATCACAGCACCAGCCCCCAAATCTTTTTCTTTTAAGCCACAAATTTAGTTTTCACATATATTTTACACAGATAAATAGATAGACAAGTCCGAGAAGCACGGCCCCTTCTCAGAAGTACAGCCAGGTCTGCTGCCACAGCTCATTCCTTGAAAAATTACTCATGTCCTAAAAACATGTGAAAAAGTAAGTCAAGAAAAATCATCGAGTTTGACAAAGAAGACCAACTATTTGCTGAAGGAGCCCTCGATTTTCAGTTTTTACTTTCCATTATTTATGCCCACATAATTATGTCAATTTAGGTTCTTGGAAACCATTTCTCTAAGAAAAAAAAAAAAAGAAATAGCCTGGACATTAAACCCGATATGCTGTACAGGATCTCTTCAATTCAGCCCAACATTCTTCATTTGCCAGTCTCCGTAAGACAACCTGGTGTCCATTAGCCAACAGCAGGGCTAGGGAACTGGAGACTTCAGGGGAAATCTCTACCTCCCTAAGGGACACTTCGGGCTCTCAGAGGAGCGCATTCCTCCTTGCTGCCAGTCTTCCCGTAAGAGCTGGAGGAGGCTCTACCTCAGGTCACTGTGAAGCGAGGGGTCTAGGCTCCACCAACAGGGCCCTTTTCACTACACAACATTGTTCCCTGGTCCATCATCACGCCAGCGTGCCTGCCTTTGCTCCTCAACGTAGCCCAAATAATTCCAGGTTTCATGTGAGACTGCAATCTCCTTTTCTGTCAGAAGCTGGCCTTGGTTGTCTCTGTCCATAAGGCTTTTTTTCTGTTCAGTGCACACAGAGCTTAGGGCATGATTTCAATGACATACATAGGAGTGGTCATAACACCAATTATGAATCCACACATATGAAAAACTATGAAAAAACTATGCATGAATTTCAAACTCTTTTACATGAAAATCAACTTATCTTTTAATTCAATTTTCCCCCTGAACTTCTTACAGTACCCTTGTATATGGACACTTTTTCCTATGTATGTCATTGCTGTAAAGGTAATATCATACACCATTATTTGTTCTATTTTTTAAAGATTTATTTATTTTATTTGAAAGGCAGTTAGAGAGAGGCAGAGGGGGAGAGAGAGAGAGAGAGAGAGAGAGAGGTCTTCCATCCTCTGTTTCACTCCCCAGATAGCTACAACAGCCAGAGCTTGCCGATCTGAAGCCAGGAGCCAGGAGCTTCTTTTGGGTCTCCCATGCAGGTCCAGGAGCCCAAGGACTTGGGTCATCTTCCACTGCTTTCCCAGGCCATAGCACAGAGCTGGATCGGAAGTGGAGCAGCCATGACTTGAACCTGTACTCATGTGGGATACAGGCGCCACAGTGCCGGCCCCAAGAAAACAATTTAGATTTTTTATAGGCCACTCATTCTGTGGTTTTCTGTATGAGCAGCCCGAACTAGGACAACATTCTTTCCTTATTTTCCTCTCTACAGAATTGATCTTCTATGTATTTTGGTATTGGACAACTTTCATATTTGAATTTCTGTCTCTCTCTCTCTCTCTCTGAAACACTGCCTTTAAAATACATAAATAAATAAAAGATAAAAATACCTACCTCATTGAATTGTGAAAATTAAATAACAGTGTAAATAAATATTTGGCATTATTTGACAAAGAGGAACACATGGCAAGGACCTACTCTTCGTGTTCCCTAGGGTGCTGGGAACGTACGGCACTTAACAAGAGCAAGGTGAGGGAAATTAGTTCATCATCCTCATACCTAACACCTGCCAGATTCTGACCACATCTGACCACCAGCCCAAGTTCTGTTAGAAGCGGCTCATTTAACACCACCCCATTGCAGTGGGGCCATTAATATCCTTATTTTCACCAACTTAAAATGTGTAGTGGTTGAGAGAACCTTGACCTTGGGATTGTAAATTCTCTAAGTTCTGGAACTTAGGAGCCCTGGGCCAGGTTGGCTGCCTCTTGTTTCTCCTAGGCTGGGGCGCTTCATCCTGGGAACGCTGCTCAGCTTCCCTAGGAGAACGACACCATTCCTGGCCTGCGCATGATGCTACCTCTACAACCAACACCTGTGGTGGCTCAAAAAAACCACTGTAATTAAAGAGGACAGCCAGAGGGAAACAATGCGGGTGTTATCCAGCAAAGTTTGAAAAAGTCACAACTATTTTATTTATCAAAGACTGATCTGATAAGAAAACCCTCCACCTGAAAAGGCAGGCACTCCAGGCCAGCCAGAATTTTACAGGAAGCCTTCCCCAGCGTGCCTTCAGGAAGTTAGAGCTTGTGTGTTTTCAGGTGAGTATTTAAAATGCTATTTTTATTCTTATTTTTTATTTTTATTTGACAGGTAGAGTTACAGAAAGTGAGAGAGAGAGACAAAGGTCTTCCTTCTGTTGGTTCACTCCCCAACTGGCCACCACGGCCAGAGCTACGCCAATCCGAAGGCAGGAGCCAGATGCTTCTTTCTGGTCTTCCATGGGGGTGCAGGGGCCCAAGGACTTGGGCCATCCTCCACTGCCTTCCCTGGCCCCAGCAGACAGCTGGCCTGGAAGAGGGGCAACGGCGACTAGAATCGATGCCCATATGGGATGCCAGCACTGCAGGCGGAGGATTAACCTAGTGCACCATGGTGCTGGCCCCTAAAATGCTAGTTTTAAATAAGTATAAATAGTAATTGTTTGGCTTTACTTTTTTTGTAATTTCGGTGAGCATGTTGGCAGGAAAGTAGTAAAAACTGTGCACCTTAATTTTTTAAAAAAATATTTATTTATTTATTTGAAAGTCAGAGTTACACACAGAGAGAAGAGGCAGAGAGAGGTCAGTCTTCCATCTACTGGTTCACTCCCCAACTGGCTGGAACGGCTGGAGCTGCGCCAATCTGAAGTCAGGAGCCAGGAGCTTCCTCTGGGACTCCCACGTGGGTGCAGGGGCCCAAGGACTTGGGCCATTTTTACTGCTTTCCCGGGCCATAGCAGAGAGCTGGATTGGAAGAGGAGCAGCCAGGATTCAAACTGGTGCCCATATAGGATGTCACACTGCAGGTGGCAGCTTTACATGCTATGCCACAGCACTGACCCTGCACCTTAATTTTGAAATAGAGACTATTCCCCCTAAGTCCAAAAGATACAGGCAATTTTCTTTTAACAAGTATGTAACTGGTACTTAGGCAGGGGTGATAGATGATGCTGACCTTATTCTTATAACATAGAACCTGCAGATTGTCAGGTAACAGGTTGGAGCCTTTGAAATGCTACTAGAGCACACAGAGGCAGGTTCTCAGGGCACACCCTTGGGCTTTCAAAAGGAATCCTGATCTATGCCCTAAAAAGAGGAAACCATGTGCAATCGCACACAGAAAAATAAATGTCAAAGGATATACAGCACCATATTAACTCCACGTGGCAAGATTAGAGAGTTTACATTTAAAAAACACCTTTATGAATTGCCTCAAAATTTTCAATGAGAATTTTTTTTAATAATCAGGTAAAGAAAAAGGCTATTAATCACAAAAGAAATAAAATCTATGGGAAGCAAAGGAGACCCTGCTGTCCCGATGTAAACAGATCCAGGCTGGATTCCCTTCCCTCCTAACCATCCTTCTAGACCTCATGTCAGATTTGCTGCTAGATGTGGGTTTTCCCGCTCATTCCCATCAGGTGTGGTCTCTTGTGCTTACACTTTGTTTTATGAATTGATGGGGGTTCTGGGGTTTTCCTTAGGTGGAGGTCCAGCCAGCTGCTGTCTGACCTTAGTCTACCTCATGCACTCAGTGCAATACCTCATGAGATGTCCACCCTCCGGCGTGGAGTAGTGGGAAATGAAAGCTTTAGGATGGCCAGAGGTTCAGGACATGCCTCTGCCACCTGCTCTTATTTAACCAGTCCGAATTTTGGTTTCCTTGTCTGTAGAGCACAGATCACAACACTACCATTTTTTGGTTTAAGGGTTAGAGATACTATAGACAGATTGTTTGCCCAAGTACTTGGCCTTTGCTCATTCTACAATAGCCACTATTTTTACATCTGTTTCTGTGCCAAGCAGTCCTTTGGGCACTGGTGGTACACAGATACATTTTTTTTTTAAAGAAAAATATGTGTTTTTCAGCTCTTTATTTTAGAATAGAACATCCTCTATTTAGAATCTTTCAACTTAGTAATTTCCATGGTTGGCAAAGCTGAAGGGTTATCAACTCCCCACCCACAGGTGGAGTGAGCAGGTAACCTGCGAACATTTTCGTTTTTCCATCATTCATGATCCAAGGTGTAGTTGCTGGATTTTGCTTTCTTTTAAAAAGTGAAGCAAAGCAAAATAGAATAAGCTATAAATTTTTGAAATCACAGGCAATCCATTTTATTGGAAAGATAATTTCTTTTTTTTTTTTAAAGATTTATTTATTTGAAAGGCAGAATTGCAGAGAGGCAGAGGCAGAGAGAGAGAGAGAGAGAGAGAGAGAGGTCTTCCATCCACTGATTCACTCCCCAGATGGCTGTAATGGCCAGAGCTGTGCCGATCTGAAACCAGGAGCCAGGAGCTTCTTCCCAGTCTTCTACATGGGTACAGGAGCCCAAGAATCTGGGCCATCTTGTACTGCTTTCCCAGGCCATAGCAGAGAGCTGGATTGGAAGAGGAGCAGCTGGGAACTGAACAGGTTCCCATATGGGATGCCAGCTCTGCAGGTGGTGGCTTTACCAGCCATGCCACAGTGCCAGCCCTGGAAAGATAATTTCATTGTTCAGATAGAAGAATTCTAACATATTTATGAAAATGTCCATAGTTATCTAAAACCTACTCTCTTATTACATACTCTGTATATGGTGAAAATCTTTTTTAGTGAGTTGGAATGAAAACGAAGAGTTGGAACTGATGTCACTAATATTTGCAATTCTCTGAGGGAATTCAAGTTCTTATACATAGCTAATAGTGTTGGTGCTTATTGAACACTCTTTAACTGTTCTAAATGTATGAACTAATTTGATTTTCACAGCAGGGAGATGTTATCCTCTTCTTCAGTCTTAAGACTGGGAAAACAAGTGCAGAGGGATTCTACAGCCAGGGTCACAGGTAGTAATTGGAATCTGAACCCAGGAGGTTGGGCTCCAGAGGCTGCACATCAATGTTCTATACTGTAGTAGCATATGGTTTCTTGTGTTTGGTCTCACTGTAAACTTATTAACAATGAATGTTAACATGTTTTGAACTTTGAATTTGATCTCAGTAGCAGAGAAATTGCTGACTTAGACAAAACTAACATATAAATGTTGGGATACCAAAGACAGAAGCTGCTTGGCCAGAACCATCCAAAGAACACCTTCTAGTCTATTTGTTAAGACGCTCTGACACTCAGGAATCTGGGGAAGAGAAAAGGAAGAGTCAGCTCTCGGTGGGGAACCTACTTTTTAGCTCCCTCTTAAAAGGTTTTGACGCAAGGCTAGTGCTGTGGAGTAGTGGGTTAAGCCTCGGCTTGGGGCACCAGCATCCTATATAGGCACTGGTTCATTTCCCAACTGCTCCTCTTCCCATCCATCTCTCTGCTATGGTTGGGAAAGCCGCAGAAGATGGGTACAGCTCCCTGTACCCATGTGGGAGACCCAGAAAAAGCTCCTGTCTCCTGGCTTTGGATTGGCTCAGCTCTGGCTGTTGTGGTCATCTGGGGAGTGAACCTGCAGATGGAAGACCTTTCTCTCTGTCTCTCCCTCTCTTTGTCTTTAACTCTATCTCTCAAACAAATAAATAAATAAAATATTTTTACAAAAAAGGTTTTGCTGAACTTTGCTGATGTAAGACGACTGGGAAAAGAAATTATGGTATATATACACTATGGAGTACTACTCAGTTGTGAAAAAAAAAGAGATCTTGTAGTTAGCAACAAACTGGATGCAACTAGAAACCTTATACTCAGTGAAATAAGCCAGTCTCCAAAAGACAGATATAATATGTTTTCCCTGATCAGAGTAACTAATAGTGTACCTAAAATGTAATGTATTGGATGAAATGGACTGAGATTCAGTGGTTGGTCACAGCCCTTGTCTCTTCTGTTGAGGAACAGTGTTTTTTCATACTATTTGTTGAACTTTTTTACCTATTAAGTAAACTGAAAGTAGATCTGTGTAAAACTTGAGTGGGAATGGGAGAGGGAGAGGGAAGAAGGGTTGGAGCATGGGCAGGAAGGAGGGAAGTATCACTATGTACCTAAGTTTGTATATATGAAATACATGAAACTTGTATAACTTAAATAAAATTTTTAAAAGTTGTATTTTTTACATGTTAGCTGACTAAAAAGAACAAAACCTCTTTAAGATACTTGGAAGCTGCTAGAAGCTACTGAACTAATTAGCACTGTGGGAAGGAAGACGATGCAGGAGTACTAGAAATAAGGTGCACATTTAATTAGCACCAGTAAATTCTTTTCTCCTTGTGAAATAATCAGGGAGACATGCTGCCTACCTGCCTGCAGGTTCTTTTCATTTTATCTTTAGTTTGAACCAAGAAGAAGGAATTTTTATAATACATTTAGTACCCAAGACTACTAGTACCTTCATTCTAATGATTTTATTAGGGAAACAGCTGATATAACCGTGTTCCACTAGTCAAAGGCATTGTTCGCTTCTAGCAAAGCCAACTCTAGCCTCGATGTCCTGTCAGGCTCGCAGGTCTTCTAGCTCCAGACCTGGATTTCAGGTCATTGTGCAATTTGGGCCTGAGAGAAGATCAAATTTACTAAATGTGGTTAAAATAGTCAACTTGCTGCAGAAGACATTTGAACTGGATGTTTGTACTTCTGTAGTTCATTCTCCAGGTTTTCTTTCCATGCTTATAAATTTGGGAAAAAACTTAAGTGATTCATTGCTTAAAGTGTTACCTGCATGGTGAGTTGTGGTTTTTAAAAATAGTAGAGGTTTTATTTACCTTTCATTTCATTAACAAGTACAAATTATATATAGTTGTGTTGTACAACATGATGTTTGATATGTGTAGACATTGTAGAATGTGTGTGTGGGGAGCGAGAACTCTTAGAATCTACTCTTAGCAATTTTAAATGTGTTGTTATTAACTATGGTCACCATGATGCCCAGAAAGCCTCTTGAATTGACTCCTTCTGTCTAACTGAAATTTTGCATCCTCTAACATCTCCCACCTCTGCAACACACATCCTTTGGAAACCACCGTTTTACTCTGTTTCTGTGAGTGCAATGTTTTTAGATTCACATATAACTGAGATCATGCTGTATTTTTTTTCTTGACTTGGCTTATTTTACTTAACATACAAATCCTAGAAATTTAATTTAAAAAGTTACCTTGTAGTGATTAATCACCAGACTTAAGAATATACCCAGAGAGGATGAATTTCTTGAGATGTAACACTTAGCTCAAATTAAATATTTTCCCTACAAATCATTAACCTAATGAATTAAAATTGTTTAGTTTTGTGTCCTTTAATATGGGACTTCTGTTCCGGAAGCATCTGAGGTTCTGCTGGTGTCAGATCCATTATGGCTCAAGACAGTCCATTGCAAACTCAGAATCATAACATGACTCTGCTGTGTCTTGCACTGAGAAAATAATGCACCCTGTCCTCCTTTTATTCTGTCTTTGTGGAAACGATGTGCATTCTCTAGTCACTGGGTACAGACCCTTTCTCTTCTCAGACTTGCTGGATGCTGCCTAATGGGTATCTTCTCTCTCCCTAGCTTGTCTCTCTCTCCTTTTTGATTGGTCCTACTGTCCTGGTTTCATGCTGGCTCCTCTACACTCTGCTATAAGTAACTGGAGAAAAGTTCTCTGTGTTATTTATTTTTGCATCTCCAAGCCTACCTAGCATACTGTAGGAGATGAAAATAAAATTATTGTTAGGATTAATGTGCAGAGATAAATATAACTTTCATTTATTTTTTCCTCTTTGACTCACAGAAAAGTCACTAATTAACCTCAACCATTATCCCCAGGCAGAAGCAGAGTAAGAACTACCCTGTCCACCTTATATAACTATATTAACACATAAAATCTCACCTGCCTTTGTCAGAGAATTCTCCAGCAGCTCAGCTTTCTTGGTTCTGTGTAGGACTCACTGTAGTTTTCTTAGTAGGAGTGCAGTGAGTATTGCAGGAAACATTTTGCAGTCTATAACTGGTTTCTGACAAGATCTTTGAGTTACAAAATCACAGCACATGCCAGCCCCCTGTTTCCTAAGACAGCATCTCTTCCAGGACAAGTCATTTGAGGCTAACCAGAAAACAGATTTTTCTGAAAGTGCTACTTAGTGTTTTACACGTAATATCACACATACACCATGAGCTGCAAAAGCAGAACTTAAAGTGGGTCACCTTTGCCCAAAAGAAGCAAGCAGAGAAAGGCTCAAGTGTGAGTTTTGAATCTGGGAAGCCAAATTGGTTCACCTATAAGAGGGAAGAAGAAAATAATCGTGTTTGTCTCTAAAAATCCTGTGTCTACTCAAGACCATTCAGGTATTTATTTTTTTAAACCACTAGCATCACAGCCCCAAGCACTCTTTTGGCTGCACAGTGGAATGACTAAGGCCACCTTTGCCTCTGTTTCCTGCTTCATTAAAAAATATATATATATATATTTGAAAGGCAGAGTTACAGAAAGAGAGGGAGAGATCTTCCATCTGTTGGTTCACTCCCAAAAGCCCGTAATAGCCAGGGCTGTGCTGAGCTGGGCCAAGTCAAGAGCGTGGAACTCCATATGAGTAATAAGGATCCAAGCACTCAGACCATCTTCCAATGCTTTCCCAGGCACATTAGCAGGGAACTAGGTCAGGAGTGGAGAAGATGGGACTTGAACCGTACTCATATGAAATGCCAGCATTACAGGAGTGATCTACCCTGCTGTGCCACAACTCCAGCCCTGTGAAGGAGATATTCTTATGAGGGTAGGAAGTTATGGAAATGTGGTGATGGGTGTCTGAAGCTCTGGCTTCCTGGTTTCTGCTTCTTCAGCCCTTCATTTCACACCTCTCTTCTTGGTCTTAAGGAAGGGTCCTCTTCACACTGTGTCTTGCCTAAAAGTGGGTAATAAAGAGCTTTGCTTTTTACAGGAAGGAATGGCCCTCACATAAATGTGGGAGTGTTGATATTGTAATTAATAAGAGACTTTGTTTTTTCTTTGTAGTTAATATTTTCTCCAACTTTTAATTTTTTTTTAGAAAATTAAAACCTACAGAGTCCGATAATATCCATTTGTTGACTGTTTATCCAAATTGACCAATTGTTAATATTTGGTTTCATGCCTCCCCCCATTTTTATCCATTTGCATAGTCATACGCACACACACATATGGTGAACCATTTAAGGGTTCATTTTACAAAGAGTTCAATTAATATTTCCCTAAATATCTTTAGCATATAACTTTGGAGAACATGGAGATTCTCAAATGTAACAGCAATTCAATTATCACATTCAGCAAATCTAACACTGAAAACACAATATTGTGTAATATAGAAGACTAATTCAAATGTAATGACTTGTCTTGATATGTTCACTTTATTTGAAAGATGGGGGAGGGGCGGGGGTGGAGACGTGGTGAAGAGGAAGAGAGGGAGAGGTGTTGCATCTGCTGGTTCATTCCCCAAATCCCCACAATAGCTGGATCTGTGCTGAAGTTAGGATCCAGGAATTCAATCCATGTTTCCCAGGTAGGTGGTAGAACCCAATCACTGGAGCCATCAACCCTGCCTCAGAGGGTCTGCATTAGCAGGAAGCTGGAGTCAAGAGCTGGATCTGGGTATTGAACCCAGGCACTCTGAAGGGGACACTGGCATTTGATTCTATTAACTTTGTAGTGATGTTAATATCTACCAGATTTTTCCATTTAGAGATTCCTTTTCTCTTTTCCTGTTTGAAATTAACTAGCAATTTGTAGAGTGATATTTTGATCTCTACTCGTGGTTCCTTGTATGCTCATTTTTATTTTTGCAACCACTATTTCATTCAGGTCAATTCTGTCTTCTTTCTCTGACAAGTCCAACATTTGTAATTCTTCAGAAGAGTTGTCTGAATCTGTCACTAGTGACTTCTGGTGTGTTTGGTCGTCTTCATTAACTCATTACTTGAGCTTAATGATATGAGTCCTGTGGGTCTAACTTGGTGAAACTTAACCCCAGAAGGTCTGACTTTGGCTTTCACTCCAGCCAGTACCAGTAGAAATAACTACTCCCAGCCCTCCTTTGGCCTTTTGACTGTGGAAATGGCAGACTCAGCTTCCCCATCTCACTGTTCTTCTAAGATTCATTCTTGTCACTGCAGAGAGGCTATTATAATCTGACTGCCTTCTCTGTTTAACTAAAGGGCTTATAATAATCTTTAAAGCATTGTACCATAGCTGCCTCAGTGAGAGCCCAAGGTAGAGAAAAGCCTATCTCAAGGAGATGTGTCCTGTGGCTTTTTGTCTGATGGAACCAATTATAAATTGAATATAAAAAATTTAACAGTGTATTTTTTTTTAAAGATTTACCTATTTGAAAGTCAGCATTACAGAGAAAGAGGGAGAGACAGAGAGATCTTCCATCTGCTGGTTCACTCCCAAAATTACCATAATGGCCAGGGCTGGGGCAGGCCAAAACCAGGAGCCAGGAGCTTCATCCTGTTCTCCCACATGGGTAGCTCATCTTTTGCTGTTTTCCCCAGACCATTAGCAGAGAGCTGGATCAGAAGTGGAACAGCTGGGACTCAAACTGGTGCCCATATGAGATGCCAGTGTTAGCATATAGGAACTTTACCTGCTATGCCAATATGCCAGTCCTGACAAAGGTTTTAAAATGATTGTACCAGCTTGCACACAAATGAAAGGAGACCCCTGGACCCCTCAAGTACATCACCCAGGAAGCTGGTTGAGAAAACTACTTAGCTGCAAACTCAGGGCATTCCTGTTGGAAGGAATGATGACTCAGAGGGTAGAGCCGAGAATCTTGAAGGTAGAGCCATGGGATGGGGAATGGGCAGCAAACTTGAGCCTTAATATAAAAAAAATGGGCAACATAGACTCAGCTCAATTTCAGAATGACATGTGGTCATTGCCATGTGCAATTTGTTTCTCCCATTTTGAGCAGCAGTTATATCCATCCATTGTATAATTGGGTGTGTAGGAACAATAACTTTAGTTCACTGGCATTTAGATTGGAGGAATGGAACTCAAATTGCTGTACCTGACAAACTCATATATACTTGGACCTGATTTAAGTGACTTGAACTGGTGTCATAAGGCGATGGGACATACAGATCTTGGAAGAGGAGGTGAGTGTATTTTTCGGGTGAAGCTGGTACGAAGTACTATAGCTACTGTACTGAAGGTGGTATGTAGTACTGTAGATTGTGGCAATTGTGCTTTCCAAAGATGAACAAAACAATATCCCATATCTTTGCCCAATGTGATCTTGACACATCTTTCATTAAGGGACAGGGTCTAGATTCCCTTTCCTTGAAATTGGGCAGACATGAGCCCACAGCAGAAGGGAGTAAATGGTGTTGCATCATCCCATCTGGTTCTCTTGGGATGCTCTTGTTACAAACTCAGTCCCTTTGTTCTGAAGCCCACGCAGTCCCATAGAGAGGCCATGTGTTGGTATTCAGGTTGACTGCCTCAGATGATCCCCACAAGATGTGTGAGTGACTGAACCTTCAGAGGACTCCAATTCCTGGTTATCAAGTAGTCCCCAAGCTTCCTTCCAGTCTTCTGAGTTGAGAGCCTAGATTGTAGCGTAGAGATAAGTTGTCCTTTTCTGAATTCCTAACCCACAGAATGTTGGGAGTATAGTAAAATTTGCTTTGCTTTGTTTTTGTTGCTAAGTATAAGGTAGCTTGTAGCACAGCATTAGAAACTGGAACACTGAATAGAGTCTGTGTCTCACTGGGAAGTTCTAATTCTTGCTTCTGAAGTTATTCTGTTCCCATTGCCTCCAAACACAAACCACTTTTAAAGGCAAATGTGAGCCATGTCTTTTTATATGCAATACATGAAACCTGTATGACTTACATAAAATTAACAAAATATAAATATATTTAAAAAAAAAGGTGGATGTGGGCAATCTCTCATTGCTGGTAAACTGGAAGCAAGGAACTAGGTGTTCAGGACATGAGGCAGATTGCCCGTGGATGCCTGAGTTTAAAAAGTGCTTGGAGGGGCCTGCGCTGTGGCACAGTGGGTTAAAGCCCTGGCCCGAAGCGCTGCCATCCCGTATGGGCACCGATTCCAGTCCCGGCTGCTCCACTTCTGATCCAGCTCTCTGCTATGGCCTGGGAAAGCAGTAGAAGATGGCCCAAGTCCTTGGGCCCCTGCACCCACGTGGGAGACCTGGAAGAAGCTCCTGGCTCATGGCTTTGGATCGGCAAGCTCAGGCTGTTGTGGCCAATTGGGGAGTTAACTAACAGATGGAAGACCTCTCTCTCTCTCTCTCTGCCTCTCCTCTCTCTCTGTAACTCTGACTTTCAAATAAATAAGCAAATCTTAAAAAAAAAGAAAAAAGTGCTTAAAAATTTAATACTGCAGGTAGAACTTGTCTATTCCAAAGTCAGACTCAAGGAACACCATGTCACAAATGGTACAAGTAGGAGGAAAGAGACTGAGAATAGCAGTGGTGATATTTCAATAGCTTTTCCTTCTGTGGACAACGGGCCAATTTTCTATATATTTTCTGCTTTAAGTTCTCAAGAAAGAGTATGAATGATCTGGCTAACTACCACCACGTACTTCACTGGATGGAGTTTCCAAAACGAGCCACTTGGTGGACTACTAGCTAAAATGGGGCCTTTGCTTCTTCTATAAACTATAAAAGAGGACACTTGTCGCTCCCCCTCTTCGTGGAGGAACGACACTAAACCCTGCCTAGGCTTCATATCCGAGTCACGGCACCATTATGTCGCTCCCCGTCTTCGTGGAGGAATGACACAGGACCCTGCGCTGTTCTTTTGTCTGCTCGGCCCTCCCCGGGTTTGCTGCTGGTTCTTCCCGGGTTGGCTACCGTCCTTTCCACCTCCGTGGAAGGGCGGTTCCCCCTGCCACTTTCCCCACTTCCGCAGGGGAGCGGCACACCGCCGGCCGGCTCTCTCGGGGGCTGCACAGGTGTTCCCTCAGATGTTCCCCTTAGATGTTCCTGGTGCATGTTGTCTCTCTCCTCCTTTATAGTCCTCTTCCACCAATCCCAACTCTGCTACCCACATGCCGAGTACGCAGCTCTCCTCCAATCAGGAGTAAGTCCTACAGTTTATTGGTTGAACTGGAGGCAGCTGTGTAGAAGCTGTTTCTCCCTTCTCAGCGCCATATTGTGGGAGAGCAGATGCATAGAATAAGTCTTAATTCCAGTAACTTAGTCTAGTCCGAGTTGCTCCCCACAGACACTGAACTATTTTGACTTGAATTGTATCCCCATCCCTCTCGTTTGTTGAAGTCCCAACTCCCAGCACTTCAGGGCATGACTATATTTGGAGATAGGGTCTGAAAGAGGAGGTTAAGGAAAAATGCGGTTGTTTGGGTAGACCCTCATCTACTCGCCTGATGTCTTTATAAGAAGAAGAAATTTGGATAGAATAAGACACAGCATGGTGCAGAGAGAAATTGACACTTTGAGAAGCAATGACTTTGAACAGTCCTTGTCTCGACTGTTGAGGAACAGTAGTTTTTTTTTTTTTTTTGTACTATTTGTTGAACTCTTAACATAGAGTTAATCATATATATATATAAAGTTAATTGAAAATAGATCTTGGTAAAAAACAAGAATGGGAATAGGAGAGGGAGGAGGAAGAGGAATGGGAGGATGGTTATGATGGGAGAATCACCATGCTCTTAAAGTTGTAATTATGGAATGTATGAAGTTCATATTCCTTAAACAAAAAGTTTCTGGGGAAAAATTTTTAAAAGCCACAAAAAAGGAAGGAATAAAGAAAACCCCATGTGAGGACACAAGTAGCTATCTGCAAAGCAAGGAGACAGGCTTCAGAGGAAACTTGCCCTGCTGACACCTTGATCTTGGACTTCAAGATCTTTGACTCCAGAATTAAGAGAAGTACAATTCTGCTATGTTATACTTTGTTATGACAGTCCCAAGGAATGACTGCAGAATCCCATGTGGCTGCTCCTGTGGGGCTGTGGCCAGTCTAAATTCTCTTTAAAGGGGACTTCAGGTGAGGCAGGCATGTAGCAGGTCTTGAACCAGATGTTTCCTTCCAAGTCTGTAACTCATTCGTAGAAGAATGACATCTAGATATTGTGAAAATCAATATATGGAAATGAGGTGTAAATAAAGTGCCACACTATACTATGTAGAAAATGATAATACAGTGTTTAAAAGTAAGTATTTGGAGGAGGGGAGCTCAATGTGGACCACAGCAGTGGAGGTGGGCTTCATGGAAAAGATGAGATAGAAAGTGCACATTTCAAGTTGAGTGGGATTAGGAGAAATGGGAGAGAGGTAAGAGAGAACTCCAAATACAGGTGATCTGTGTGAGAAAAAGCAAAGAAGTAGGGTCAGGCAAGGGGCATTGGGACAGAAGTACCTTCTTGGGGCAGATCAAGTGTGTTGGGAACTAGTGAGACATTTGGCAGGGAGGGTAGACAGAGATTATGAGTGACTTTGAAAACCAGGCCAAGGACTTCTAATAGTTCTTAGGGTTGATCTGCTGGCACAAGTTAACCTTCAAGTGCCCTAGCATTTGCTGGTAATAATAGTTTTTATTTGTTCTTGAAGCAATGCGATAACATGGGTATAATAATTCATTAGAATAGTTATAACTATGGGAAATAAAGTACTACCATCAAATGAGTTTCTAACTATAAGGAGGAACATCCAACCCCTGTAGGGGGAAACAGAATTATCCATTTGTGCAATTAACACTTGTTGAGTGCTTCTAAGGAACCCCTGTGGGATAAAGGGATGTGAAAGATAACATTGGCCCTTGGTCAATGAGAAGATTTAGGTAAGCACAAAGGCGAGGGAGCAGAAGATGGAAGGACGAATGTTAATAACACAGAGGAAGGCTAAGTGTGATGGAAGACACGTCCATGGAGATGGTTGAAAGGGAGGTTGCCGAAGTGAGATGAGGAAGACCATCCCTGGGGTTTTCTTTCTTTTTTTTTTTTTTTAAAGAAATCTTTTATTTAATAAATGTAAATTTGATAATTTGATAAGTACATTTTTTGGATTATAGCATCTCTTTCCCCCATACCTGCCCTTCCACCCCCAAACCATCCCACCTCCTACTCCCTCTCCCATCTCATTCATCATTACGATCCATTTTTAGTTATCTTTATATACAGAAGATCAACTCTATACTAAGTAAAGATTTCAACAGGTTGAACCCACAAAGACATACAAAATACAAAGTACTATTTGAAGACTAGTTTTACCATTAATTCTCATAGTACAACTCATTAAGGACAGAGGCCCTACATGGGGAGTAAGTGCACAGTGACTACTGTTGTTGATTTAACAATTGACACTCTTATTTATGACATCAGTGATCACCCGAGGCTCTTGTCATGAGCTGCCAAGGCTATGGAACCCTTTTGAGTCCACAAACTCCGACATTATTTAGACAGTGCTGTAATCAAAGTGGAAGTTCTCTCCTCCCTCAGAGAAAGGTACCTCCTTCTTTGATGGCCCCTTTCTTTCCACTGGGATTTCACTCATAGGGATCTTTCATGTAGGCCTTTTTTTTTTTTTGCCACAATATCTTGGCTTTCCATGCCTGAAATGCTCTACTGGGCTTTTCAGCCAGATCTGAATGCCTTAAGGGCTGATTCTGAGGCCAGAATGCTGTTTAGGGCATTTGTCATTCTATGAGTCTGCTGTGTGGCCTGCTTATTCCTGAACTTTTCAAGTAAGATCAAAGAGTTAATCTAGTGAACTCCTTTCTCCAAGGCAGAAATGAGAGCCTGATAGTTTAGGGGAAATCCAGCCAAAGATGAGAGAATCAAAGCTTTGACTTTCTAAGAGTTAACTTATTTCTATCAAATATAACACTGACAGACTAATTTTTCTAGTAGGGAATTTGTAATACTCCAAAAGAAATACGTGAGTTAAAAACTGTACATATATTAAACATATTAAAATGAACTTTATAGTATGTCACAAAGCCCAGAATCAGTTCTTAAAACCTCTCTCTTTCTTTTTTTTTAATCTAACATGCACAGATAGAGAATGAACATTTGGTCAGGTCCTGGCCTCAGAATTCAAGCATCTACCCATTTAGGCCAAGATGGAGATCACCTTTCAGGAGACTGTGGGATTCTTGTAGAAGACAGAGTTTTGGAGAGCCTCTAACCAAAACTTCAACATCACAGCCACTCACAGAACCCCTGCCACTCTCCCAGGCTTGGGCAGGTGCATGAGGAGCAGAACCAGACACTCCCTGCCCCTACTCTGGAACCTAGCTAGCCTCTGTATCATGGCCCAAGAGAATTGAGTCCCAAACCAGGGCATTTAGACTTCCAAAATCCAAGAGTAATGGCCTCCAAGTTTGATGTGACACAAGGTGTCTTTCTAAGAATGGAGGGCAGGGTTTCCCAACACCTCGATCTGAAGCTCCTGGGCTGCTTGTTCAAATTAGATGCAAACCACACACTCAATCCAGACCAAAGGAATTAGGACCTGGGAACAGGGGTTTAAGAGTCAGTACATCAGGCCGGCACTGCGGCTCAATAGGCTAATCCTCCACCTTGCGGCCCCCGCACACCAGGTTCTAGTCCTGGTTGGGGTGCCAGATTCTGTCCCGGTTGCCCCTCTTCCAGGCCAGCTCTCTGCTGTGGCCCGGGAGTGCAGTGGAGGATGGCCCAAGTGCTTGGGCCCTGCACCCCATGGGAGACCAGGAGAGGCACCTGGCTCCTGGCTTCGGATCAGCGCGGTGCGCTGGCCGCAGCGCGCCGGCTGTGGCGGCCATTAGAGGGTGAACCAATGGTAAAGGAAGACCTTTCTCTCTGTCTCTCTCTCTCACTGTCCACTCTGCCTGTCAAAAAAAAAAAAAGTTAGTACATCAACAAGTGTCCTCTGAGATTTTACTCACATAAGATTTGACAGACCCTGGCCCAAGACGAGTACAGATCTCTGCAGTTTCCACTCCTAACCCTTCTCCAGCCTACCCTCTCCATGCTGGGTTGGGCCAGCTCAGCCCCCACAGCTCTCTTCTATGTCCTTGCTGCCCTTCAACTTCCCACTACCCAAGCTTTGTCCTCTTCACTTGCCTTCTCTTAGCTGCTCTTTCATACACTTTTCCTCTCTGTCCTCCTTGTTTCCATTTTTTTCTCTCTCCTTTGGTTCGGACTGCTCCTACTTCCTGCACCACCCAGCTGATTCCAAAGGGTGCCGTGACATTGAGGAGGAGCCAAAGCAGAGTGGGAAGTGAGTTGTGTGCAAGAGCCCATAGAGCTGAGAGAAGCAAATCAGGCTGCACCTGGGTGGAGATGGAGATGGGGGTGGGGGTGAGAGCACTCAGGGACTCTAAGGCTGGACTGTGAGGACACTGAAAACTGCAAGCGATAGGTGGGGTTGTGGTGGGAAGGGTTTGTGGGGAGAGGACATATTTATAACACGGGAAACTCCATGAGGAAGTAGATCAATGAGTCCAAGGCAGCTGGCAGGGCAGGGCCAAGAATTTCATGCACACCTGTCCCCTGCCTTCCCCTTGATCTATGTGTGGGTGAGCTAATGAGCATCTGAGAATAGGTGAGCTCAATTGTGTAGACACTTCCCCAAACTCATTCCCAAGTGCTTACTCTAAGGAGGGGTTTGTGGCCATTTGTCAGGCTCTGTGCTTAGAAATACGTCAAAGGTCTTACAGACAAGAAGGCTTAATCCTGCGGGATGGAAGCTTTCTTCAGTCACCTCTTCCCCCACGTCCCCCCCCCCCCCCCCCCACAGGTGCAGAAGTCAGGATTCCAACTGAGTGTAGTGCTTGGTGCCTTGGACAAAATCAAGGGTGAATTGAAAATCAAGGCTTGTCTTGTTTGTATGATAGAAGTACAAGCTGGTAGATAATCTCTCTCTCTGTGTGTGTGTGTGTGTGTGTGTGCAGTTATACTTTGGCTCAGAGAAGGCACTTGGTGCATGCTGGCTCTTACTACTTAGTATTTGGGACTGGTCTTTCTCTGCTGTTTGCCTGCATTCATCATGTTTTACCTCAGGGGAGGGCTGGGCTTGGGACTTGCAAGGAAGTCTTCAAGTCAGAACACTTGGAAGGACAATGGAGGCCATTCCTCCCTCCCCTGGAGAGTACAGATGCCATCTCCACAGGGTGTGCACTGGGTTCTTAGTTGACCAGGAAGTGCCTTTGCTTCTAAAGGCTCTATTTAACTGTCTACTGCACCTGTTGCTGGGAGGTGTGGCATGTCCCATAAGCCCCAAGGAGCAGGACAGCACCTGGGCAAGAGGTACAGTGGGGTCCTCACCCAGCAGCACCCCTCTCCCAGTGTGTTGCTCCCCATCAGTGCTGATTGGCTAGGAACTGTGGAATCTAATCCAAACCTACAATCCCTCTCATCTCTTATTGGCCTGAGTGAGGCAGATTTCAGCTCCCTTTCCTTAACTGCTTTTTTTGAGTTCCCAGGTGTCACCCCTGCTAGAGGGCTGTGTTCTTTAAGACTTGGGTGGCCCTGGAAACATGAGGTGCCCTGCTGTCCTTAACCCCACCTTCCAGGGCAGGGCATTTACTGGGGTTTGGTACAGGTGCTATCTCTGAATTTGAATCTGAGCTTCCTGATCCTTTGCAGGGTGTCTTCTGGAATCACAGGTTGAGTCCTACACACTCCACTGTGGCCTTAGCATATGTTGGCAGTGCAGCCTCCTCCTCTTGTGCCTTCCTGCCCCACCACACCCCTCCTCCTTGCCCTTCCATCCTTGCATGTCTTCTCTCTGCTGCAAACTTTCTTGCTCACTTCCCCTTTTGTAAATCTTCCCTTTAAGGCCCAGTTCAACACCTATCTTGGAAGCTCACTCTGCCCACTCCTGCTGTGTGCCCTCTGCTTCCCAGCAGATACAGTTTTGCTTTACTGCCCTGGGCACGCATCCCTGTTACTGCACTTCCCCTATTGTGTCATCATCAGATGTTTACACCTGTGCCTCCCCAGAGGCTGAATGGGAGTGCCACAAGTCTTTTAATGGTGTCCCCCAGGTCATCCTCAGGGCTCCAATGCCTTGTGCTCCCAGAAATAATTGCTTTTTATTTCTGCAGTCTTTCCAGAATGTCAGTCCTTCCCTTCTCACTGACAGTGAAGACAAACAACTAGAAAGGGGATCTTTGGGTAAATTAAGCTACATTGTCATCTGTATATAAATCTAGGCTTAAATCTCTACTCGCAGCTGATTCAGCAGTGACAGAACCCTCACAAGACAAAGGGGCTTCTGGGACTAGGCTGCTTTCTGGTCCCAGCCCCTTTCTATCTGTAAGCTTGCTCATTCATTCATTCATTCATTCATCCTCTCCTCTGCCTGCCTCTTCTGATCCTTCTTCCTGAAGTCACATCCCTCTGTTGATGTTGATCAAAGTACGCTGTGGGTGGAGGGTGGGATGGGGCTAAGATGCTGCTTAAGGGGCTGGCACTGTAGAGAAAGTAGGTAAAGCCGCCACCTGCAGCACTGGCATCCCATATGGGCACCAGTTCTAGTTCTGGCTGCTCCTTTTCCAATACAGCTCTCAGCTATGGCCTGGGAAAGCAGTGGAATATGGCCCAAGTGCTAGGGCCCCTGCACCAGTGTGGGAAACCAGGAAGAAGCTCCTGGCTCCTGGCTTTAGATCAGCCCAGCTCCAGCCATTTTGGCCATTTGGGAAGTGAACCAGCAGATGGAAGATCTCTCTCTCTCTCTCTCCACCCCCACCCCCATCTTTCTGTAACTCTGCCTTTCAAATAAAATAAATGAATATTTTTTTAAAGAAGATTCTGCTTAAGACTGCTGCATCTCATATGGGAGTGCCTGGGTTCAAGGCCCAGCTCCACTTCCAATTCCAACATCCTGATAATTGGTTCCTTGGGAGACAGCGGGTGATGGTGCACATGCTGTGTCTCTGCCACTTATGTGGGAGATGTAGATTGAGTTCTGGGCTCCTGGCATTGGCCTGACTTAACTGCAGCTGCTGAGGGCATTTGGGGAGTGAATGAGTGAATCAGCAGATGGAAAGTCAGTCTCTATCTCTTTATCTCTGACTCTCTGGCTTTCAAGAAGAGGTATATTGTTTATTTTCTTTATGACCTCAATAGTAACCTGCAGTTAATTACCTACTTGGTTATTGTCTGTCTCAACCTAAGGGACAGACTCCTGAGAACAGGGATACTGTCTACCATTTTTGTTCCTGCACCTTCAATACCTAGTACACTGCCTGGTTCAATATTTGTGGAATGGATAAATGAATAACCAAACATGCATTGTACTTTGTGTGTCAGATTGGATTAGAGACAGGAGGCACAGAAGAGATAGGAGGAAGATACTGCTTGGGCTTTCAGTAGGCTCCCTGGTGAGTTTAGGAGATAGATTGCAGTTACAAAGCTGAATGATAAATATTGATGAAGCAGAAGAGAGAATGGAGGACAGAGGGTCAGTTCAGATTTAGGAGGGGGTAGGAGCCACAAACATTGACATTTGGGTTGAATCCTAAAAGGGAGGAAAATTTGCTGGGCAAATGGGGTTGGGAAAGACATTCTAGGGTGATGATGCCCCGCATACAAAAAAGCCTAGAGGGAGAGAATGGAAGACTAAAGAAAGTGTGATATTAGCCAGAGTGTGGTGTGCAAGGGAGGCCCATGGAGGAACTGGCCTCTTGGCAGGCTGCTGGCTGGCCGAGTGTGGTTGAGCACTGTGGTTCTACTTCCTCTGGCTCTAAACTGCAAGCCCCACCTGGAGAAAGTGAAGTGCATGGTCTGATGGCCCTGGCTCCTGGCTCCACTTGTCCTTGTCTCTCTGCGTGGTTGTGGGAGGCAGAGGGGAGAAAGGCTTTTGGGGTTTGTAGCACCTGGTGACCTCTGAGGGAGGGCTGAGCTCTCGCAGGAGGGTGCACCACTCTGAGAAAGTCATTCTGGGGAGAGCTAGGGTAGCTGCTTTGAGAACTGTGCTGAGTCAGCTGCAGGAATAGGAGAAAGGGGGAGGAGGATCACGGGTTTTGGTTCTTGAAAGAAGGCCATTGAGAAGCTTCAGGAGGTGCATTTTCAAGAGGCAGTGCGTACTCATGCTGGGGGCCTTGGAGGCTTGGGACGCTGGCTAAGGAGGGTGATAGCCAGCTTGCTCCTCGCCTCCCTCCCTCTCTCACTCCATTCCTTTCTTCCTGTCTGCCTGCCTTCCTCCTCTTGCTTTCTGTAGCAAACATATATTGCATGTCTATTACATGCAGGACACTGTTCTAGTTGCTGGAACCATGACATTGAAGAAAGCAGCCAAAGTTCATCTCTCACCCTGTGAAAGACCCTGTGAAAGACAAATAGACAAGGAAGTCACGTAGGGACAACACCAACGAAGAAAAGCAAAGGGAGTAAAAACGTAAAGGTGATGGGTGTAGGGGTCATGGATGGGCTCATGGAAGAGGGGACATGGAACAGGAACCCCAGTGAAGCAAGGGCAGCCCCATGCTCTCTGGGTAATGTTGTCACTATTAAAGGAAGGTGTTGCACTTTAAACAGGTGACTGCTCTAGCAGGGAGAATAGGGCTGACAATAATCTCCCATTCTGTGAGTAACAGGGAACTCAACTACTGTGACAATAAAATCTAGGGAAGATAATTGAGCCTTTTTTAGCTTTTGCAATGCTTTGCCACCCCTGGACCTACTCTCTACTCATGTAATAGCATGATTCTATTGGGTATTGATTTTTTTACAAAACAGTAAAGTAGTCACATTCTTGACTTTTGTTTTCCCAAATCAGCAGCTTTGTTCTTGTAATTCCTCTGTAAAGATAGTTACAATTATGTCCATTTTTGACATTAGGACTCAAAGGCCAGGAATTCTCAAAATCTAAGCAGAACCAGTGGTCTTAAGAGCCAAGGTTTTTGTTTGCAAGAGTCAAATCCCTTTCAAGAATCTGTTCAGAACAACAGATTGTTAAGAGAAGAGTTGAACCACCAGAGGATCTACCCCCCACCCCCAGAGACTAGTTAAGGGTGGCTGGGAGGGGAGATAGGGAGTAAGTGGGGACAGGAGACTTCAGAGGCAAGATCAATGTTCCTCTCCACCCTGGGCTGAGACAGTGGGAGGGGTTGGGATCTGAAAGTCCAGGACACCCCTTGCTCAAGGAGGCGGCTGCTGTGCTCTGGAGGTGCAGTAGCGGACAGGGGTAGAGTCTCGGCAGATGGGCTGATACAGCACTTGAATCTCCACCTGCCTGGATGGTCCATTAGGAAAAGGGCTCAGAGATCCTCCTGGGGGATTAGAGGGTCTCAGATGTAGCTGAGTGATGGTTTTCATACCTTGAGGCCTGCAAGAGGCAGAAACAGTGAGACCCAGGTGGCCCAAGGGATGGAAACCAGGTAGAGTCTCTGACTTCACAGCAAGTGCTGGGGACCTGTGCCTGAGAAAGACTGAGGGCAGCATGGACAGTTGCCAGCAACCACAGGTCCCTTTTGTCCCCGGTCATCATACCATGAAAACTCCCTGAATGTCAATGCCCCTAAGGGTGAGGAAGAACAGGGAGGGGAATATGGCAATGGCCATGTTTCAGTTTGAAGTCACTACTGCTTTGACTTCCAGGGACTAGATCAAGTTCTATGTCAGGAGATAGAATTGGAGCCTGAAATAGAAGATGAGTTACAGAAGTGTAAAGAAAGTTGTGATTGTTTTTGCACATATGAATCATGTAGTTTGCAAACTATATGTAATTTTACCTTCTACACGAATGTTAGCTAGACTGTATAGTGATGTTCAAATGTTCAAAAAACTGGGAGGTATTTTGAGGTCTAGTTTGATTACCTAGCTTGTTAGCTGCTTCATAAACGCTTCTTATATTGGACACCTGACCTCTCAATAAAGTGCACAGTGTTGAGCAAATGGGGGATATTCTGTTCTCCAAGTCCCCAAGTCTCCAGTGTCCACTCTGAGGAGCAGGAATGTGATTTGGAAAAAAGGTTTTCACACAGATTTGCTGTGACATGGCAGGTGACTAGGACCCTGGGATGTGGAGGGCGGGAGGAGCCACGATGGGTGCCCCCTGAGGAGGAAGCCCCTGGTCACTGTTGCCCTTCAGGTCCTGAGGGAGAGACTGGAGTGCTCGCTCCTGCTGTTTTCATCTCCATTCTGTGGAAATCAGCAAGAGTTGTGTGGAGCCTCCAGGGCTCCTCTCGGGCTTTCGCGTGTTTTCTCCTAACAAGACACACAGAAGCCTTCCGCTTCCTAACTAAGGGCTCTGGGAACCAAATGCGCTTGAGAAGCACAGCCAGATGTTGTTTCGTTGTTTTCTCTTTGGATCACAGATGCCTGTCATCATGTCTGACAAGTGGTTAGTGCTCATTGAGCATTTAGTAAATAGATTTCCCTGTTCCTAGCTGAATTACTTTTGAAGCTAGTAGGTGTCAATCTCCATGCAGAGTTCCTAGAACCTTCTCCATCTCCGTAGAGTTAGTGTTTTGGAGATGGTGTGAGAACCCCATGGGAGTGGGGAGGGCTCACTGGAAAGAAAGAATGCCAACTTCTGTGCTCAAGCCAGAAACAGTGGGGGTGGGAGTTGACCTGTAGTTGCTTGGTGATGTGGCCTTTCCTGCAGAGCCAGAGTTTGCCTTCTATTTTTGTTTTCTTTGTCCCTGAAGGCCTTATCCATCCAAGTGCTCCTGCTATTGAAGCTCAGACTGTGAATCAAATGTCTGTTTCAGTTCATTGGGGATTGCCCACACTCTGCTGATGAGAGACTGGTGGTGTGTGGGGGGGTGAATTGCTAATTTACATCTCCTGTTTAGAAAGACTGGAACAGAGACTAAGTGGGCAAGGAAACACAAAGGATTGACTGAACAATCTCATTTGTGGAGATTTTTCTCTGCTCAGAAGAGATGGGTTTAGGCTCCCAGAACTGCTTGGAATGTCCACTGAGGTCAAAAGGAGAATGATTTCATTGAATTTTTTCCTTCAAAGGAAAATTTGGTTTGTGTGTGGTAGCCTAATATAGTGCTTTATTTTTAGAAAACTCCATTTGGATACAATGATTCCCCTTTATGGTAAATATTGACTTTTCCTGGTGGAGAGGCAATTATTTGATTACGGTATTTGCAAATTTAGGGGAAGACTCCATTTACTCCAGATTATTTTAGTTGAGGTGATGTTTACACGGTGAAACAGAGTTTTTGGGAAAAGAAATGGTGCCCAATATTGTTTCTTGACATATGGGGTATGTATAGATTATTGCTGTGGATTGATGGTCCTCCTTCTGCTTTGGAAACAGATGTTGTTAGCTGGAAGGAAATGGAACTTCACTCCTTTGGTGACAGCAGCCAGATGGTAATGGTAGCTACAAAGGAGGGTGAGCTATGGCTCCCCACAGATGATGAAGGGTAATGTTAATGGCTACTTTGCCCTAAAAGAGGGTTGGCACCACAGCTCACTAGGCTAATCTTCCACCTGCCGCGCCAGCACACCGGGTTCTAGTCCTGGTCAGGGCGCCAGGTTCTGTCCTGATTGCCCCTCTTCCAGTCCAGCTCTCTGCTGTGGCCCCGGAGTGCAGTGGATGATGGCCCAAGTGCTTGGGCCCGGCACCTGCATGGGAGGCCAGGAGGAAGCACCTGACTCCCGGCTTCGGATCAGCGCAGCGCACCGGCCGTAGCAGCCATTTGGTGGGTGAAACAACGGAAGGAAGACCTTTCTCTTTCTCTTTCACTAACTCTGCCTGTCAAAAAAAAAAAAATAGAGATATTTGGATGTCATATTGCTATTCTAGTTATTCAGATGAGAAAGCCAGGTTAGGGATGTAATGTTTTGCCTCAAGTCCCAAAGCTAGTACACAGCCAGACTGAGATTCAAATCCAGGTCTAATCTGACTAAATCTTTGACTAAATCTTAACCAACACACTGTCTTTCTTCTCAATCTTGGGATTATCTTTTCAGAGCATCCCTCTGGCTCTCCAAGTGTGGTCCTTCAGCCAACATTATTGTTACGTTATTACTAGCACCAGTTGTGAACTTGTTTGAAATACAAATTCTCATGCAACCATCAAGCATTGAATCAGAAATTCTGGAGGTTCAATAGTGCAAGCATCCTCTGCTTTGATTCTTCCAGAGACAGGGCTGTGGCTATCCAATAGGGTGCTTATTCTCTCTGCTCTCTTAGTTTAACTCCACCAATTCTAAGGAAGTTTCTTCCTCATACTGACATACAATTTGCTTCCCTTAAATGTGTCTTTATTGCTTCTGTTTTCCTTTGTCAACATGAGAGCTGACTGTTGCTGTTGAGACTCACTTGACTAAGAAAAAAAAAATTGCTAACGGATTAAGAAGAGCTTGTTTGATGGGACATATACAATTTGGATGCCAGCTGCCTTTTTTTGTCTATTTATCACAGATACTTTCCCCTTGGTTCCAAAAGTAAGATAGAAGGGGAACAATTGCAAAAGAAAAATAAGAATGAGGAGTCCAAGTTGAAGAGCCTCCTGTTTCTTTAGGAAGTAGTCATTGTAGCAATCCTGGGTCTGTAAGATTTCCTATTTCCTGCACAGCCACAGGTAAGATATACAATTTCTCCTGATGAACAAACTCTGTCATTGAAACTTGATGAGTTTTGACAGAAGGCTGAGCCCATGCTGGTTAGAGTGGCTGGGGGAATTCAGATGACCAGGAATCAGCTGTAGTAAGTACATCATTCAATCTGTGTCCATAGGACTAAAGTGGCATTTTTTAAAAAAAGATTTATTTATTTATTTGAGAGGCAGAGTTATAGAGAGATGGACAGACAGACAGAGGTTCTCCATCTGCTGGTTCACTCCCCAAATGGCTGTAGTGGCTGAAGCTGGGCCAATCAGGAGCCAGGAGCCAGGAGATCTTCTGGGTCTCCCACACAGGTCAGGGGCCCAAGCACTTGTGCCATCTTCTACTGTGATCCGAGGCCATTAGCAGAGAGCTGGATTGGAAGAGGGGCAGTGGGGACATGAACTGGCACCTGTATGGGATGCTGGCACTGCAGGTGGAGGCTTAACCTACTATGCCACAGCACAAGCCCCAAAGTGGCATTGTGGTACTTCTCTATTAACCTGGGTTCTGCAGAAAACAGAGCCTGGGGCAAAGTGCTCTGAACTACTACTACTAGGTGCCAATTTGGGGGAAAAGGGTGGAAAAGGGTGAGGGTAAAGGGATGTGAGCCAGGGAAGGAGGAAACCAACACAAAAATGCTATAGCCAGTTGCCGCCCACTGAGTACAACCAACTGCTTCTTCTGGACCAACTCTGCAAAGCCAGATGACTACATTGCAGGGTGGTTCTTCCCAGGAGAGAAAGAAAGTGCATCAACTGGCATCCATCTCAAGCATGTCAAAGTTCCACTCCATAGAGTATTGACTTCCCCCAAATCTAGATCACACACATGTGGGCTCCATGTTAAGTCTACAGCAGCCCATGCCTTATTTTATACAAGATAGGAGGCCACAGGCTCCTGGTACAGGCACAGATGATGCACTGTTAGATTTTACCTGCATGAAATTAATGAGAACACAGGCAGAGCTAGTGGTCCTGCTGGTGGCTGAAGCCAGAGTCACATGAGGCTGTCAGGATCTGAAATGCACAGGAGACTTTTCTGATACAGCTCCCCTGAGGTAATTTTGAAAACAAAATTTTTTATGTAATTCTCATACATTAAAGTTAGTCATAAATGTTGACGTTGTAAAGCAGAATTACAGGGAAGGCATTTGGCATAATCATTGGAATGCGGCTTGGGACTCCTGCATCCTCTATCTGAGTGTTTGGTTCGAGTCCTGACTCTGCTTCTAATCCAGCTTCCTGCTAATACACACCCTGTGAAGCAGCAGGTCCTGGGTCATACTGGGGTCCCTACCATGCATGTGGAAGAATTCAAAGCAGTGCTGAACTCCTGGCTTCAGCCTGGCTAAGCCCTGGCTGTTATAGGCATTTGGGAAGTGAACCAGCAGATGGAAGATCTCTATCTGTCTTTCACTGTATCCCTGCCATTCAAATAAAAATTAAATAAATACAATTTTTAAAAAGTTGAATTCTGCCAGCAGATAGAAGAACTAAGGCTCTATTGAGTCACCATTCTCCTTCCATCCCCTGCAGAACATGGATGCAAGAAGCATACAGACCCTGGTGTTCACACGTGCTCGGGGAGGAAAGGCTATAGCGCAAATACGTCCTGTGAGACAGGAACACATAGGTCTTGTCCCTAAAGCTTTCATTCTGAGACTACTTATAGTGTGTATGTGGGAACAGCACATACAGCAGACACTTCAGCCCTTCAGGCCTGGGAAGTCAGGAAACTCTAAACACAAATGACAGTGGAACATTTTTGGAAAGTAAAGAATCAGAGAGGATTCCCCAGTGCTGTCTACCATGTCTCTTACTCTTGAACTATACGTGGGGAAAGACTTAAAGTACCAACGAATTACAAAGAACATCTGAACAGAGTTCAGAGCTGTCAGACAAGACACAGAACTTGGAGTTTAAGCCCAGACAAGAGAACCGAGCTAAAATAAAAGTAACAGGATTCTTTGGAGAAAAATGACAGATGCCAGAATTTTCAAAAGATGACGTTCGTAATGTCCAGCATAGAATCCAAAGTTGCCTGACACATGAAGAACAAAAAGCACTTTCTTAAGAGAAAAGAAAGTGAATCAAGCCAGACCTCGAGATTAAACAGTTGTTGGAACCAATAGACAATAATTTTAAAGAAGCTATTGTAACTATCCTCAACAACATAAAAAAACAAGTAATTTTCTGAAACAGAAAATTTTTAGCAAATATAAAATATTTATACTTCTTTTCAATATGTACACTTGAATCTAAATACCATGGTATTTATTTTTTGAATGGATAAATAATTCTCTGAGAAAATTCAACACTTTATTTTTTTTAAGATTTGTTTATTTATCTGAAAGGTAGAGTTACAGAGAGGCAGAGGCAGAGACTGAGAGAAGGAAATCTTCCATCCTCTGGTTCACTCACCAGATGGCTGCAATGGCTGGAACTAGGCCAATCCACAGCCAGGACTCAGGAGCTTCTTCCGGTTCTCCTACATGGGTGCAGGGGCCCAAGGACTTAGGCCATTGTCTACTGCTTTCCCAGGCCATAGCAGAGAACTGGGTTGGAAGTGGAACAACGGGACTTGAATCCGGGGCCCATACAGGATGCCAGCACTGCAGGCAGCGGCTTTATCCACTGTGCCAAGGCACCGGTCCCCTTTATTTGTCAAAAGCAGGTAACACTGAGTACTACATGACATCATAATTTGCTGCAAAAATAATTACTGGCACTTTTTCCTAAACTTTTTAGTTAATAAATATAAATTTCAAAAGTACAACTTTTGGATTATAGTGGATTTTCCCCCCATAACCTCCCTCCCACCTGCAACCATCCCATCTCCCACTCCTTCTCCCATCCCATTCTTCATCAAGATTCATTTTCAATTATCTTTATATACAGAAGATCAACTTAGTATATACTAAGTAAAGATTTCAATAGTTTCACCCACACAGAAACACAAAGTATAAAGTACTGTTTGAGTACTAATTATACCGTTAATTTGCATAGTACAACATATTAAGGACAGAGATCCTACATGGGGAGTAGGTGCACAGTGACTCCCGTTGTTGATTTAACAATTGACACTCTTATTTATGACATCAGTAATCACCCGAGACCCTTGTCATGAGCTGCGAAGGCTATGGAAGCCTCTTGAGTTAACAAACTGACTTTTTTTTAGACAAGGCCATAGTCACAGTGGAAGTTCTCTCCTCCTTTCAGAGAAAGGTACCTCCTTCTTTGATGGCCCATTCTTTCAACTGGGATCTCACTCAGAGAGATCTTTCATTTAGGTGTTTTTTTTTGTTGTTGTTTTTTGTTTTTTGCCAGAGTGTCTTGGCTTTCCATGCCTGAAATACTCTCATGGGCTTTTCAGCTGGATCCAAATGCCTTTAGGGCTGATTCTGAGGTCAGAGTGCTGTTTAGGACATCTGCCATTCTATGAGTCTGCTGTGTATCCTGCTTCCCATGTTAGATTGTTCTCTCCTTTTTAATTCTATCATTTAGTATTAGCAGGCACTAGTCTTGTTTATGTGATCCCTTTGACACTTAATCCTATCTTTTGATCAGTTATGAACTGAAACTGATCACTTTGGTAAGATGGTATTGGTACATGCCACCTTGATGGGATTGATTTGGAATCCCCTGGCTCATTTCTAACTCTACCATTAGGGGTATGTTGGAGTGAGCATGACTGGCACTTTACAAAATATCAAACTTTTCAAAGTGTAAACTGAATCAAGGGTTACCACTATCATTTTCAACCAATATACAGATTTTTCCTCAAGGTCAGGTGTGATGTCCTCACGGTATAATTTACATGAGTTCACTGTGCTGATCTAATATTAAAATGGGGGTCTCTGGAAAGGTATGCCTGAGATTATTATCTTGATTTTTAAAGATGACAGAGCAGCAGAGCCTGAGTCCTAAGCACCATGACTTCTGATGCTCACCAACATCTGTGTTGACACAGTGTCTCTGAAAAAGGAAATTGGACTTTAGATGCCTCGGAGAAGGTTCCGATTCAGCACTGTAGCACCCAAACAAGCAACGTGCTCTCCCTCATCTCTCTACTCACTGTGGATGGCCATTGTGTCTTCATAGGAAGGCAGTGTGGTGGGCACCGAGGAAGGCCCCACAGCTGCCTGGTAGGGTCCTGGAACCCACATTTTGTTCCTGCCCACATGCCTGTCAAGCCTGGAGGATGGTATTTAAATGTTAACAATAAACAAGTTCTTTTTACATCATTCTTTTCTCTTTGAAATAAAATGTTTGTATCAGTATCCTATATAGAATCAAAATCCCATATAGGATTTTAGAAATTCAATTGTAAAATAATTTTATGGTTCAAAATATTTTAGTAGTTCCTCTATCATAATTCTCACTATCTTTTAAAAGATATTAAAATTTCTCTTTTATGTCTGGGCATAAGGCTCTAGGTGTTAAAATCTATTTTAAATTAAATGATAATTCTCTATTCTGTTACTCTACAATTGATTGAAACAACGTAAATGATTTACAAATTTTGATAAATTCCCTCTATTATCCCTGCCTTACCTTCTAGCCTGTGGTAATCACCATTCTGTGTTCAGATTGAGTATTTTTTTTCAAGCTCTCACATCTGAGGGAGAATATGCAGCATTTGTCTTTGTGTGTTTGGCTTATTTTATTTAACTTAGTGTCCTCCAATTCCCTCCATATATATAAACAATGGAAAACTGTCCATCCATAACAAAGAATGAAGTCCATATACCCACTTGTGAGACTGCTGTATCATCATAGTTTTAATTCATACATTTAGATCTTTCATAAATTAATTTTTAATTATGGTAAAAGTAATGATCTAATTTCATTCTTCTACATGTGTATGTCTGGTTTTGTCAGTACCATTGATTGAAAAGTCTGTTCTTTGTCTAATGTGTGTTCTTAGCAACTTTGTCAAAAATCAGTTGGCTCTATACATGTAGATAGATTTCTGGATTCTCTTTTCTGTTCCATTAATTTATTTCATTTCATTTTTTAAAGATTTGTTTGTTTATTTGAAAGGCAAAGTTACAGAGAGGCAGAGGAAGAGAAAGAAAGAGATCTTCCATCCTCTGTTTCACTCTCCAAATGGCTGCAAAGGCCAGAGCTGGGCTGATCCAAAGCCAGGAGCCAGGGCCTTCTTCCAGGTCTCCCACTCAGGTGCAGGGGCCCAAGG
Source organism: Oryctolagus cuniculus (assembly GCF_051225735.1). NCBI lineage: Eukaryota > Metazoa > Chordata > Mammalia > Lagomorpha > Leporidae > Oryctolagus > Oryctolagus cuniculus. Next base: position 30,179,433 of record NC_142873.1, read on the forward strand.
ACTTGGGCCATCTTCTACTGCTTTCCCAGGCCATAACAGAGAGCTGGATTGGAAGTAGAGCAGCAGAGATTTGAACCCGTGCCCATATGGGATGCCGGCACTGCAGGCAATGGTTTTACCTCCTGTGCCACCATGCCAGCCCCTGTTCCATCAATTTACGTGTCAGTTTTTGTGCCAGTACCATGATGTTTTAACTGTTTTAACTTTGTAGTGTGCTTTGAAATCAACTCTTGCTTGATTTTTTTTTCTTTCAGGATCCCTTTGACTATTCTGGGTTGTTTGTGGTTTCATATAATATGAATATATTTTTTTCCATTCTGCAAAGAATGTTATTGGTATTTTGATCAACATTGCATTGAATTTGTAGATTGCTTTACTTAATGTGAATATTTTAATGATATTAATTCTTTCAATCTATGAATAAGGAGTATCTTTCCACTCTTCTGTGTGTATGTTCTTGATCTCTTTCATCAGTGTCTTATACTTTTCATTGTAGGGATATTTAATTTCTTTGGTTAAATTTATTGCTAAATATTTAATTTTTTGCTGCTATTACAAATGGGATTTCTTTCTTGATTCTCAGCAAGGTCTGTGTAAAAATATTTCTTTTAAGCAATGTTGATTTTATGTGTTGTGACTTTACTGAAATGGTTTATCAGTTCTAACAGCTTTTCGGTGGAGTGTTTAGGTTTTCCCACGTATAAAATCATGTCATCTGCAAACAGATATTTCGACTTCTTCCTCTCCAATTTTGGTGCCCTTCCTCTCTCTTTCTTCCTTCCTTCCTTCCTTCCTTCCTTCCTTCCTTCCTTCCTTCCTTCCTTCCTTCCTTCCTTCCTTCCTTCCTTCCTTCCTTCCTTCCTTCCTTCCTTCCTTCCTTCCTTCCTTCCTTCCTTCCTTCCTTCCTTCCTTCCTTCCTTTCTTTCTTTCTTTCTTTCTTTCTTTCTTTCTTTCTTTCTTTCTTTCTTTCTTTCTTTCCCCTAATTACTCTTGCTAGTATATTGAATAAGAGTGGTGAAAGTAGACATCCTTGTCTTGTTCCAGGTCTGAGGGGGGAATTCTTTCAGCTTTTTTTCCCATTCAGTATGATATTGGCCATGGGTTTGTTGTATATAACCTTTATAATTTTGAGTTATGCTCCTTCTATACCTATTTTCTTAAAAGCATTTAATACAAAGAAGTGGTGAATCTTATTAAATGTGTTTCCTTTGTGTATTGAGATGACCGTAGCTTTTTGTTCTTCATTCTGTTGATGTGATTTGTGGTTTTATTGATTTGTAATTGTGTGCCCTAACATGCCTTGTATGAGTTCTACTTGATTGAGATGTACGACTTTTAAAGATTTAATTTAATTTAATTTTAAAGACTTATTTATTTATTTGAAAGGCAGTTTTACAGAGACAGAAGGAAAGACAGAGAGAGGGGGAGAGAGAGAGAGGAAGAGAGAGAGAGAGAGAGAGAGAGAGAAACCCTCCATCCATCGGTTCACTTCCTAAATGGCTGCAACAGCAGGACTGGGCCAGGGAGAAGCCAGGATCCAGGAACTTCTTCCAGGTCTCTCTCTCACATGGGTGCAGGGGCCCAAGCACTTGGGCCATCCTCTGCTGCTTTGCCAGACATATTAGCAAGGAACTGAATCTGAAGAGGAGCAGCAGGTCTTGAACCAACACACATATGGAATTCCAGTGTCACAGGTGGCAGCTTCTACCTACCATGCTACAATGCCAGCCCCTGATTTCCAAAAATGTAATATTAGATTCAGTTTGCTAACATTTTATTGAACATTTTTGCATCTATACTCATCAAGCATTTTGGTCTGTATTTTTCTTTTTGTGTTGTGTCTTTGGTTTTGATATTAGAGTAAAGCTGGCTTAATAAGAAGAGTTTGGCAGAGTTCCATCCTTTTCAGTATTTCAGAATAGTTCAAGGATTGGAGTAGTTCCTCTTTAAATGATTTGCAGACTTCAGGTGCAAAGCTGTCAGGTTCTGGACTTTTCTTTGATGGGAGATTTAGCTACTGCTTCAGTCTCATTACTTGTTATGGATATGGTTAGGTTTTCTGTATCCTCTTGATTTAATCTTGGTAGATTTTATGTAGCCAGGAATTAACCTACTTCTTCAAGGTTTTACAATTTGTTAGCATATAGTTGCTCATAGTAATTTCCCATGATTCTTTGTATTTCTGAGGTGTCAATTATATGTCTCCTTTTTCATCTATGATTTTTATTTTTTTGAGTTTTTTTTCTTTGTTAGTTGGCTAAAGTTTATTTTGATTATTTTTCAAAAAAATTTTGTTTGATCTTTTGAGTTTTTTAGTTTTAGTTTCTTTAATTTCTGCTCTGACTCTTATTATTTATTTCCTACTGCTAATCTGGGGTTTGGTTTTTTTTCTTTTCTAAGTACTTGAGGTGCATTACTGGTCTGTTGTCTGCTTATTTGATATTTGTTCTTTTTTTTTTTTTTGCTGCTTGCACTCTTTTTTTTTTTAACTTTTATTTAATGAATATAAATTTCTAAAGTACAGCTTATGGATTACAATGGCTTCCCCCACCATAACGTCCCTCCAACCCACAACCCTCCCCTTAGATATTTGTTCTTTTTTTAATGTATGCACTTATTATTATAAATTTCCCTCTTAATATTGCCTTTGCTGTATTCCACAGGTTTTGATATGCTGCATTTTCATTTTTATTTATATCAAGAATTTTTTAAAATTTCCTTTTTAGTTTCTTCAGTGGCCCATTGGTCATTCAGGAGCATGTTGTTTAATTTCCAAGTATTTATAGATTTTCTTTTGTTCTTCTTGTTGTTGATTTCTAGTTTTATTTCTTTGTGCTCTGGGAAGATACATGGTATAATTTATATTTTTAAAAATATACTGAGATGACAGGCCAGTGCTGCGGCTCACTAGGCTAATCCTCCACCTTGCGGTGCCGGCATACCGGGTTCTGGTCCTGGTCGGGGCGCCGGATTCTGTCCTGGTTGCCCCTCTTCCAGGCAAGCTCTCTGCTGTGGCCTGGGAGTGCAGTGGAGGATGGCCCAGGTGCCTGGGCCCTGCACCCCATGGGAGACCAGGAGAAGCACCTGGCTCCTGCCATCGGATCAGCGCAGTGCGCCGGCGGCAGCGCGCAAGCCGCAGCAGCCATTGGAGGGTGAACCAACGGCAAAAGGAAGACCTTTCTCTCTGTCTCTCTCTCTCTCACTGTCCACTCTGCCTGTCAAATATATATATATATATATATATATATATATATATATATATATACTGAGATGGCTGGTGCCTTGGCTCACTAGGCTAATCCTCCGCCTGCGACGCTGGCACCCCGGGTTCTAGTCCCGGTCGGGGCGCCGGATTCTGTCCCTGTTGCCCCTCTTCCAGTCCAGCTCTCTGCTGTGGCCCGGGAAGGCAGTGGAGGATGGCTCAAGTGCTTGGGCCCTGCACCCCATGGGAGACCAGGAGGGAACACCTGGCTCCTGGCTTCAGATCAGCGCAGCACGTTGGCCATAGTGGCCATTTGCGGGGTGAACCAATGGAAGGAAGACCTTTCTCTCTGTCTCTCTCTCTCACTGTCTAACTCTGCCTGTCAAAACAAAAATATACTGAGACTTGATCTGTGGCTTGTTATATGGTCTATCCTAGAAAATGTTCCATGTACTGATGAGAATAATGTATGGTTTGTAGCTGTTGGGTGAAATGTTTTTGCAAACATCTGTCAGGTCTATTTGCTCTATAGTATGGTCTAACTCTGATGTTCTTTGTTGATTTTCAGTCTGTTTTCTTTAGTTTTTTAAGATTTTATTTGTTTACATGAAAGAGTTACACAGAGAGAGAAGGAAAGGAAGAGGGAAAGAGAGGTCTTCCATCCACTGGTTCACTCACCAGATAGCTGCAACGGCCGGAGCTGTTCTGATTCGAAGCCAGGAGCCAGGAGTTTCTTCTGGGTCTCCCACGTGGGTGCAGGGACTCAAGGACTTGGGCCATCTTCTACTGCTTTCCCAGGCCATAGCAGAGAGCTGGATCGGAAGTGGAGCAGCCAGGTCTCGAACTGGTGCCCAAATGGGATGCTGGCACTGCAGGCAGCGGCTTTATCGCTACACCACAGCACAGCCCCCTGTCTGTTTTTACGATTTTTTTTTATTTGAGAGGCAGAGTTACAGACACGGAGAAGGAGGAAGAGAAAGAGGTTTTCTGTCTCCTGGTTCACTCCCCAAATGGCTGCAATGGCTAGGGCTGCACGGATCCAAAGTCAGGAGCTTCCTCCAGATCTTCCACGTGGATGCAAGGGCCTTAGCACCTGAGCCATCTTCTACTCCTGTCCCAAGCCACCAGTGGAGAGCTGGATCAAAAGTGGAGCATCTGGGACTCGAACTGGCACCCATATGGGACGCAGGTGTCACAATTTGACTATAATATACTTTGGAGAATGTCTTTTTTGGTTGAATCTGGTTGGGGTCCTTTGAGTGTCCTGGATGTCAATATCTCTTTTTTTTTTTTTTTTTTTTTTGACAGGCAGAGTGGACAGTGAGAGAGAGACAGAGAGAGAAAGGTCTTCCTTTGCCGCTGGTTCACCCTCCAATGGCCGCCGCTGCAGCCGGCGCACCGCGCTGATCCTGGCAGGAGCCAGGATCCAGGTGCTTTTCCTGGTCTCCCATGGGGTGCAGGGCCCAAGCACCTGGGCCATCCTCCACTGCACTCCCTGGCCATAGCAGAGAGCTGGCCTGGAAGAGGGGCAACCGGGACAGAATCCGGCGCCCCAACCGGGACTAGAACCCGGTGTGCCGGCGCCGCAAGGTGGAGGATTAGCCTATTGAGCCACGGCGCCGGCTCAATATCTCTTTCAATTATTATTTCATTAAGTAGATTCCCAAGTAATTCTTCTTCCTCTTTTCCTTCAGACGTATGAAGGAGAATATATGAGTAAAATGAATATTTGTTTGCTTAGGGGAATCCCATATATTTTATACATTTTCTTCATTTTTAAAAATTATTTCCTTATTTTTATGTGAGTGGGATACTTCATAACTCTTGTCCTTAGTATCAGAAATTCTTTGTTCTACTTGATCATTTTTTATGGAAGCTATGAGTTGTGTTTTTTACTTAACTGACTGAACTTTTCAGCTCCAGAATTTTGGATATTTAAAAATGATTTATATCTCTGTTGAATTTTTCATTCTCTTCATGCATTGCTTTCCTAATTTCTTTTAATTGTCTATGTGTATTCTCTTGTTTTATTTTTATTTATTTATTATATTATTTTCTTTATTTTTTTATTTTTTGACAGGCAGAGTGGACAGTGAGAGAGAGAGACAGAGAGAAAGGTCTTCCTTTTGCCGTTGGTTCACCCTCCAATGGCCGCCGCGGCTGGCGCGCTGCGGCTGGCGCACCGCGCTGATCCGATGGCAGGAGCCAGGTGCTTCTCCTGGTCTCCCATGGGGTGCAGGGCCCAAGCACTTGGGCCATCCTCCACTGTACTCCCAGGCCACAGCAGAGAGCTGGCCTGGAAGAGGGGCAACTGGGACAGAATCTGGCACCTGGGACTAGAACCCGGTGTGCCGGCTCCGCAGGAGGAAGATTAGCCTATTGAGCCTCGGCGCCGGCCATGTGTATTCTCTTACATATTGTTGATTCCTTAAGATCACTATTTTGGAATCTTTTTCACGCCTTTCATAGATTTCTTTTTATTTCTGGAGAACCATTGCATTCTCTTAGCGGTGTCATGCTTCGTCCCTCTGTGATGTTTCCTGTGTCTCTGTATCATTGTATGAGTATCTGTAACAGTCCTCCTCTACAGAGTAGCTTTAGTTGGAAAACACCTGTTGGCTTAGATGGAATTTGGGATGTCAGTTGGGTGGTTGCTTTGGTTCTAGATGAGTCAAGACATATAACCTCTGGGTGATATCTTCAGCTGTAATCAATGTCGGCCATGTCTATGAGTGCCACAGTTGTTCAGTCTGCGGAAGTTTCTGCAAGTAGTAGCATGACTTTGAAGTGGAGGTGGGCTTCCACAAGTGTGTGTTTTCAGTCTCCAGAGAATTGGATATCAGTCACACTAGGGTTTGTCATGAATGTAGCTACATTATTGGAACTGTGTGTCCCTGAGGTTGTCCCCTTGCCAAACATGCCTGAGTGATGATGAAGCTTATAACACCAATAGCTGTGGCCCTGGAACTATGTGATGTGAATGGAGTCTTTCCCAGGTTCTGCTGGGTTGGTGTACATGAGACTGGGACTTATGGTGCCAAATGCCTTAGTCCCAGTACTGGGGGAAATGAAGGACCCCAGTCCATTGTGGTGAATGCTAGTTGTGCTGGAGATTTTGCACTGGCAGGTTTGGGCCCAGAGCAGTAGAATTCAGGTAGGGTCTTCCCTATATCCCTCAGGGTGAGTTGTAGTAGTTTCAACCCCAGAGCTTCAGAGAAGGAAGATTACCTTATGTAGATTCTACAGGAAAAGCATAGGTTGTGCTGGAGAACATGTGATAGCAACCATGGGCCTCCAATAACTGGATGAAAATAAAGTCTGCCCCAGATCCCACAGGGAAGCACAAGACTTAGACAGCCAGCAGTCATAGATCCAGAGATGCAGCATGGGGTGGTGATGTTATTCAGATCGCACATTTATGCACATGTTATTCAGGGGGTTGTGCACTGCCAGGCATGGGTATAGGAAAGTGGGATGCAAACAGAGTTCTTCCCAGGACCCACAGGAAGAACTCAGGTGACTTTATGGAATGTAGCACCAATAGTTCCGGTCCTAGAGATGCAGGACTTGGAGGGTGCCTGACTCATGTCCCACAGGTTAATCAAAAGCTTTGTTAGGGATTGTATGCTAGCCTGTGCAAGCCTGGATTAGTAGGATGCAGATAGGACCATCTCCAGGCACCATAGGCAGGCACAGGTGTCTCTGGGACTTATAGAACAAATAGTCATACACATAGAACTCCAAGATGCAATGAAATCTTTACCAAGGTCCTTTGGGGTGACCTCATGGGATATAGCTCCAACAGTCACAGTTCTGGAACTGAAGGCCTTGGACGGTACCTTACCAGTCCTACACAGTGATTGCATGCTATGTTAGGGATTAATCACAAACAATCACAGAAATACTTATAGGCCCTTCCTTAGGCCCCACAGGGGAGTGCAGTTGTCCCTGAGACTTATAGCACAAACATCCATAGTGCTGGAGCTACAGATTGCAATAGAATTCTTACCCAAGTCTCACAGGGCAAATGCCATTTATGCTGATGATTGTGGACAGCAGCCTTGAGTGGAGGTATTCATATAGAGCCCTCCAGGTCCTACAGGCAAGTGCAAATTACTCAAGGGATTGCAGAACTCACGGTCACAGTCCCAGGACACAGAAGGGACTTCCCCTAGTTCTCACAGGGAAGCAATGATGATGCTGGGGCTTGTGCCTTGGCCACCCAGCACCTGTGCTAAAAGATGCAGAAGGGAACTTCCTCAGTTCTGATCTGGTCCTCTGGGCAGTATATTGGCTGCTGCTGGCAACAAACCCCAGGAAACATTGGGGAACTTTCCCAGATGGCATAGAGCAACTGAGCATGGCTCTGGGGCTTGTGTTCAGACACTCTGCAGCTCGATCTCTTCCCTGTGAAGCATGCTGACTCTGACTCTGGGTGCTTCTGGTAGCAACGGGGCTGCTTACTATCCCCTAGGACCTGTCGGAGTTTAGTAGCAGCTGTACTGCCGCAGTGGAGTCCAGGGCTTTGCAAGCAGAGGTAGGCAATGTGGGTTCATTGTTTTGGAGCGCAGCAGTGGCTCAGACAGACCCAAGTCAGCTGTCTAGACTGGATTTTTTTTTTTTTTTTTTGACAGGCAGAGTGGGCAGTGAGAGAGAGACAGAGAGAAAGGTCTTCCTTTGCCGTTGGTTCACCCTCCAATGGCCGCCACAGCTGGTGTGCTGTGGCCGGCGCACCGTGCTGATCCGAAGCCAGGAGCCAGGTGTTTCTCCTGGTCTCCCATGTGGGTGCAGGGCCCAAGGACTTTTGCCATCCTCCACTGCACTCCCTGGCCACAGCAGAGAGCTGGCCTGGAAGAGGGGCAACCGGGACAGAATCCGGCGCCCTGACCAGAACTAGAACCCGGTGTGCCGGCACCACAACATGGAGGATTAGCCTAGTGAGCTGCGGCGCCGGCCTAGACTGGATTTAAAGCCAGTGAGGATGGTGGAAGTCTCCTGTAGTTTGGGCTGTGGTGTGCAGTGGTCTTGGATGTTGTAGAGTTTTGTTGACTTTCCCGAGGCAAGATGGAGTTCTTCCAGCCACGGAGCCCAGGTAGGAGCTGCAAGTCCTTTCTTCCTCTCTCTGCTGGCCTTCAGAGTCTCTGTGCTGTTTACACTTCCGGTTCCTTCTTTACTGAAGTTTTCCCTCAATCCATATCCTGGAAATGTGGACTTTCCTGTGTTATTCTGGTTCTTCTCTGTGGCAGAGGTGAGTGCAGGGCCTCCCTGTTCAGCCATCTTGGATTGGTCTCTACAAATGCATATCTTAGTGGGACAGATGAAGTTATCTTATTTTTCTTTCTTTTTTTTTTTTAATCTTTTTTTTTTTTTTTTTTTTGACAGGCAGAGTGGACAGTGAGAGAGAGAGACAGAGAGAAAGGTCTTCCTTTTGCCGTTCGTTCACCCTCCAATGGCCGCCGCGGCCGGCGTGCTGCGGCCGGCGCACCGCGCTGATCCGATGGCAGGAGCCAGGAGCCAGGTGCTTTTCCTGGTCTCCCATGGGGTGCAGGGCCCAAGCACCTGGGCCATCCTCCACTGCACTCCCTGGCCACAGCAGAGAGCTGGCCTAGAAGAGGGGCAACCGGGACAGGATCCGGCGCCCCGACCGGGACTAGAACCCGGTGTGCCGGCGCCGCTAGGCGGAGGATTAGCCTAGTGAGCCGCAGCGCCGGCAAAGTTATCTTATTTTTCAATTTATTTCAGTATTCTTAGATAAACATAGAGTATAAACTAATGTTTCTCTTTTTTATAAATGTAAACACTGAGAAAATTCATACCAGTAAGTAGATGGAACTAAAGGGGGGGATATATTGGTAGTTGTTACATATGACTCATCGAAAAACATTCTTAATGATTCCTTAACTAGCATATTTACTTTTGCAGAAAACAAAGAACTGATTGTGAAGATTTTTTTTTCTCTTAGGTAATTAAAGATACTTACTTCCTTGTCATAGAAACAATTAATTGTTCCTTAGTTTGGTGTACTGCCAGTGTTTTTTATTTGTTTGTTGGGTTGATTTTTACACCCTTGGGCAATACATTGAAGTTAGTTTTAGAATGGACAGAAAATGAGTTTCTCTTTCATTAAGTTGGTTACCTAAGATTAGTGGAAAAGCATAACCCAGTGTGAACCACTATGTTCTCACCCACTTCAATTCAGAAGAGAGTTTGTACAGAAGATGAGAACCTAGAAATTGTTTTGAAACAGTGTAGTAACGGAAGCTACCCAGAAACTCCTCATGGATGCAAGTGCAAGCTCCAGTTTGAAGATCAGTGAGTTAGAGAATCCTGCAGCCACCCATAGGGTCAAGAGACCTCAAAGGATGTTTAATAATCAGTCTTTTACCTAAAAGGGTCAAAAAGGATCTTATCGTAACTGCAGCCAATAGTTTAATTCAAAAATGGGAAACCTTGGGCTGGTACAAATTAACGTAGCATCTGAAGTGCAACTGACAGAAATGAAGTCTTGTATTCCTTGAGAAGGTGGAGAAAACATTCTCATAGCAGTACAATGCAACGTACAATGGTACAAAAATGCAAATAAACCAAGATGGAGAAGAACAGCAGATTGATCAAAGGAGCATCAGCACTTGTAGCAAAGAGTAGCAAGCTGTATTTATTAGATGCTGGATCTGAGTGAGTGCCTTGGAGTTGGAAGAAGCTTCTGGAAGTAGCCTGCTTCCTGTTAGATTAATAACAGGAAGAAAACCTCAGTTTCAGTGAGGTTCAACCTAGAACTTAAATAGGAGAGGAAACAAGAAAAACTGAAATAGTGGTGGCATATGATTGAATTCACCAAGTGATCAATTGCACAGTTACTGGTTACACTGCTGACACAGAAAATAAGGCCTTGTGGGGGCAGGCGCCGTGCTCACTTGGTTAATCCTCTGCCTGCGGCGCTGGCATCCCACCGTAGTTAATCCTCTGCCTGCAGCACTGGGTTCTAGTCCCAGTTGCTCCTCTTCCAGTCCAGCTCTCTGTTGTGGCCCGGGAAAGCAGTAGATGATGGCCCAAGTCCTTGGGCCCCTGCACTCACGTGGGAGACCTGAAAGAAGCTCCTGGCTTCAGATCAACTCAGCTCCAGCCATTGCAGCTAATTGGGGAGTGAACCAGTGGATGGAAGACCTCTCTCTCTCTCTCTACCTCTCCTCTCTCTGTGAACTCTGACTTTAAAATAAATAAATAAATCTTTTTTTTTTTTTTTTTAAAGAATGCAATGAAAGAAGAGGCAACAGATCTTGAACCCTGGCAAAGCTACACACAGGACTATACTGTGTCAACAGAGGGCTGAAAAGAGAGTAAAAGTAAGTGACATTGCCTAGGAGGAGAGGTGATTAGGATACAATTCTGTCCAGCACTGGAATGTTCAGGGAAGACGTCCAGTAGCAGGACAGTGGGCATTTGGCAGAGGGTCAGTATGCTGTGTCTTGACATGGTTGAGAACTCTGGGGAGTTCCCAAGGCCAACTCTGTCTGCTGCATGCCTTGCCTTTGGACAGATTTGCTCAAGGCCATGTCCTTCTAGATGAGCCCTTACAACCATATCCAGACAAATAAAGACATAAGTTTTCTCTGAGCTCTTTTATCTCCTGTTAAAACGTCCTTTTCCCCCACGTCTGCATCTTTGAACATAATATCTTTCTCCCCTTTTCATCTGTGCTTACCAGTGTACTTTCTCTTGGCACAGGCTACACTGTCTTCTTTTATTACTATTAATAAGTCAGTTCTTGCTTTTATATTTCATTTGTTCTTCCCTTGGGTCCTTTATGACCTTATCTCATGTATAAATGTGAAGATTCACTATCATACTTAAAATGAGCGAAACCAGTGTATCAGCTACTACCAAGATGAAAAATTCCATACAATAAAAAGGAGGACAACGCAACCTGACATTTATTTGAACAATTTACACAATAAAGAACTTGAAGTCTCCTTAAAGACCTTTCATTTTTTTTTCTCTTTTTATTCTCCTTGATTCTTTATGGCAGTTGGGTTCCAGGGTGTGTCTTTTATTATTATTTATTTTGAGAGAGAGAGAGAGAGAGGGAGAGAGAGAGAGAATATCTTCCATCACTGGTTCACTCCCCAAATGGCTGTAATAACCAGGGCTGGGCCAGGCCAAAGTCTGGGGTCAGGAACTTTATCTGGGTCTCCTTTCTCCTTCATGGGTGACAGGACCCCCAGCACTTGGGCTGTCATCTGCTGCCTTCCCAGTTGCATTAGCAGGAAGATAGATCAGAAGTGGAGCATCTGGGACCAGCACTCTGGTGGGGTTTGAGGTTTGTTCCGGGATGTTGGCGGCTCTTCCTCACTGTGAGAAGGGCAAACATGGCGCCTGCTGGAGAGGAGGGTCCTGAAAGTCGCCATGGAGACAGGTGTTCATCCTGCTCATCTAGAAAATTCTTGGTGGGATCTCCAGGAAGCAGGTACAGTGATGTGTTCCAGCTACTATGATTGTCCATTGACAAAGAGCTGACCAAAAAATAAAATGTAAGCACACAACAGAAGAGTGAAGAGAAGTGTCTTGTGCAATAGCTGTATACAAATGTGTGTGACACCCAGAACTTGAGAGAGTGAAAGATGAGCCAGGCTCAGCTCCCACCAACAAGCATGTAATCGCCAGAGGATGCTTCACCCTGGTTAAATACCAGATGAATTAAAGGCCATTGCCAGCAAAAAAATAAATAAAATAAAATATGGGAGGTGCCATAAGTGGCTGTTTAACCCACTGTGCCACAATGCTGGATCCAAGTTATCTCTTATCCAGGGTTTGTTCAGGGTATCTGCTAAAATTTTCTTCAACTAAAACTGATGCTGGGTTTCACATTCATGCATCTACAAGATCATTCACTCATACAACAAAAGCTTACTGAGCATCTGCTATACGTATCATGCACCTTGCAAGGTGCTGGGATTGTAACAATAAATGTGAGAGACTGCCCAATGTCAAACATGAGGACAGCTTAGCAGGAAAGGCAGATGCTAGGCAAATATTTACACAAATTTCGTAACTAACTGCATGGTTAAAATCATGATCTCTGGGTCCGGCACCATGGCGTAGTGGATAAAGCTACCACCTACATCATCGGCATTCCAAATGGGCACCAGTTTGGGTCTCAGCTGCTCCACTTCCAATTCAGCTCCCTGCTAATGTGCTTGGGAAAGCAGCAGAAGATGGGCCAAGTGCCTGGGTCCCTACACCCATGTGGGAGACCTGGAAGAAGCTCCTGGTTCCTGGCTTCAGATCAGCCCAGCTCCAGCCATTGCAGCCATTTGGGGAGTGCACCAGCAGATGGAAGATGCCTGCCTCTCTCTCTCTCTCTCTCTCTCTCTGTCACTCTCCCTTTCAAATAAATAAATAAGTCATTTTAAAAATGATATTTGATAAAAGAGAAATATAATATATTGTTACAATACATAACAGGGCTCCAACTTTCTTGCCTTTCTGTCTACATTTCCTTGCTAAAGAAATCCTTGGAAAGTATTGGTTATGGTTAATAGAAAAAAATGAAGAAGGGGGAGTCATTCATTCATCATTTCAATAAATATACATGTTGTTTTGAGCTTAAGGAATCTTCTTTAATTCTAATTGTTCTAATAAATCCACATGGAAGGAGATTTCAAATTACTGAATGCTTGAAAAGATACTAAAATTGAAATCATTCAAATAAATGTTTTAATTAACTCAAGTTGATGTGGCTCTAATTTAATGACTTGGAAACTCACAATAACCAACAATTTAAAAAAATTTAGTACCTTTTAATTCAAGTGCAACATATCATAAGGGTGCTTCAGTTTGTGGAGTTTGGAACATGAGTACCAGAGCAGAGTTAGATCAAAGGAGTAACTTCTAAATAGAGTTACACAGGATAGCAGGCAGACTGTGGCTCCTAAGAATCTTGAATATATTTTAAGAACAAATAGAAGAGGGAAGATCCAAGCCTGCAATCACAAAACATTGTTAGAGAAGAGGAATTGTTGAGTACTCCGATTTGATCAGTTCACCTGTACACATCTGATATATCACAGTGCAGCCCATAAATATGGAAAATGATTGTTAATAAACTTTTTTAGAAGAAAAACTTGTGGATAATGGAATTAAAAGGTAAGCTTATTTTGATGTAAAAAGTTATTATATGCATGAAGTATTTTCACACTATGTGTTTCCATGAATTTTTTGAATACCCTCATGTGAGGACCAAAAGGGGTCCATGTATACAGCTTGAAGGTTTTTTTTTTAAAAAAAGCTGAGCATAGGGGCTGGCACTGTGGCAAACTGGGTGCTATTTCAAGTCCCAGCTGCCTCTCTTCTGATCCAACTCTGCTATGGCCTGGGAAAGCAGTAGAATATGGCTCAAGTGCTTGGGCCCCTGCACCTGTGTAGGAGACCTGGATGAAGCTTCTATCTCCTGGCTTTGGATCAGCCCAGCTCTAGTCCTTGTGGCCATTTGGGGGGTGAGCCAGCAGATGGAAGACCTTTCTCTGTCTCTCCCTCTCTCTGTCTGTAACTCTACCTCTCCAATAAATAAATACAATCTTTATATAAGAAAGCTGAGCATAACTTTATAATCAGAACCTAATCAGAAGCTCCACTCATGCCTACTTTCATTCCCTAAATTCAGATTGTGAGAGAACTGATTTTTTTTTGAGCACCTATATGTGCTGTGCCCAATGCAAAGACTAATAGAGCAGCCACATAATATTATGGGAAGTGCTTAATTTCCTTTGTAGGTATTGTCAACCATTCCCAGGAATTTAGGAGACACAGTCACTTAATCAGCAATCTTTTCATTTCTAACATTCAGGACAGTATTGAGCCCAGCCCTGGTAGAACTCCCACAGTTCTATGTCCCTGGAGACTTTCCACAAGTGCAGGAAATTTCCATAAAGCCAGAGGTCCTGAATGGAATCAGGAAAATGGCAGTTAATCTACATGGCTATGTGCTTGGCCCTCGAGCTGACTCGTGCCAGGATTTCTAACTTGTTCTGATCTCTTCTTTTCCCAAGGGGAAAGCAGCCAGCCTGAATGCCCCTGCCCACACTTCCCTCATCACGAAGTCCTGTGTAAGGACAAGTAGGATTGACTCGCTAGCTTATCTGAATAGTGGAAGGCCACTCCAGGGTGGGCTTGTCATAGATGTTTTTTTTTTCTTTTTTCTATTTATAAAAAGGGAACAAATTTCATGTATTTCGTATATGCAGTTTTAAGAGCATAATGATACTTCCCACCCCGCCCTCCCTCCCTCTCCCACTTTTTCTGATTTTTCTTTCAATGTTCACAATGACATACCTTCGTTTACTTCACAGCCACAAGTCTAACCCTCCACCCTACAAACAATTCCACAAGGATCAAGTAGACTTTTCTTAAGAAATTCACTTCTAATGTTTGGGGTCACACCATCCCTTTGAATTCTGGGATCTTACAGCCAAGGACTGAGGTGGGGTTTTGGATAGAATATGGCTGGAAATAAAAGAATCTGAAGAACCCTGGTAGAAACAGGGGCAAGCAAAGTCATCCACTGTCCAAAGGAGGTGAAGCTCTCAAGGTGCCATACCCTCTGAGTGAGGTATTGCAGTCCCCAGAAGCAGCGAGAGTTGCCAGAATTTGGTGAGATCTCAGGATTTCTGCCCAAGCCTATAACACTGTGCACCCTAGCTTCTCCTGAGTACTGTCTTCAATCCACTGTTTATTATCTCTGGCCTCACCTACCATGGCCATGCTACACCTCCTGCTATTCAAATACCAACCCTCACTTACTGTTCCTTCCATTGTGGGGACACAGCTTTGCTCTCTACTTGGCTGAGAACTGTGACGTCATCAAATGAAGCCTTCCTTTCTATCTCTTGCTTCCTCCCCTGCCCCTCAACACATAGTCTTTTCACATGCTTCATTTTCTCCTGTTTGACCAGACAAAACCCCTTCCTATGTCCCATAGCCATTCCCATGGCTTCTTCTCTGGTTCTATGCCTGTTCAGTCATGTCCTCTCTTGTCTTGTAGTAACAGAGTAAGACAAATCTACAGCAGTTTTCAAACAGTGTGAACTTAGAGAGAATAAGGATCTCCTAATATACTCTTCACTCAGATTCAAAATTGATCACATGCTGGCGCCGCGGCTCACTAGGCTAATCCTCCACCTTGCGGTGCCGGAACACCGGGTTCTAGTCCCGGTCGGGGCGCCGGATTCTGTCCCGGTTGCCCCTCTTCCAGGCCAGCTCTCTGCTGTGGCCAGGAGTGCAGTGGAGGATGGCCCAAGTACTTGGGCCCTGCACCCCATGGGAGACCAGGATAAGTACCTGGTTCCTGCCATTGGATCAGTGCGGTGCGCTGGCCGCGGCGGCCATTGGAGGGTGAACCAACGGCAAAGGAAGACCTTTCTCTCTGTTTCTCTCTCTCTCTCTGTCCACTCTGCCTGTCAAAAAAAAAAAAAAAAAAATTCAAAATTGATCACATTTGCTCTCTCTCTCTCTCTCTCTCTCTCTGTTGCAGCAGTAGTTTGAAGCAAATTCTGTCATTGCCTTATCCCAGACGCTGTGGTCACCCAGGCTCATCACCGTCATGTGTCACCAGGCTTGTCTACACTCACACATATCTGGTCTTCTTGCTTCTGCTCTGGCCTCATGCTAAGCTTCTGCTCAGAAGCTGCTCAAATCAAGGGCAGTCCATGGTTTTCCTTGTTTTCCCTCTCAGGACCTCTCGAATATGGTTTCTTCTCCCTGAACCACTCTTGCCTGGATATTTGCAAGTTTCACACTCTGATCTCTTGTGGTCTTTGTCTAAATGCCACATTATGAGTAAGACAACCCTAATTAACATCACGACTGTTGATCTTGTATGTACACTCCCTCTCTTCCACAACACTGCTCTGCTCCCCTAGCTTTGCACCTGCTGTGCATTTATGACTTTGAGTCCCTATTGGGAACACGCTGTACAAAGGGGAGGGAGCCAAGACTGAAAAGGAAGGAGGATCCACAGGTACAGCATCTCCCACACCTGTCTTTCATCTTTAGCCAGCCTGCTTCCCTGTCTCAGCATCTGAGAGCAAATAAGGGAAGATGATGGGAAGTTTCAACACAGAAGGACATTTGGAGGTGGGATTTGAATCACAGCCTCTTCCAAGCTGTGACCTGCAAGTGTGCCCTTTGACATCTGGAGACCCCTCGTATTCCACCCAGAACACATTTCTCCACGCACACCTCTGGCAAGATCTATTTAACTTGTGTCACCATGGCTTTCTGTTCAGCTCTGAAAAAAAAGCAGTGAAAATCTCTTGAGTGTCACATCAAAGAAAATCGGGCCTCGGGCCTTGGGAGCAATGCTGCTGACAACAATCAAATGTTGTGTCACACTGCCCTCAAATCAACGCACACGGGGTCTTGATGCTGTTGCCGCTGCACTACTCGCAGCTGAGGCCCAGGGGAAATCACAGACTGTCTCTCCCAGAACCAGGCCTGGAGGAGGCCATGAACTCAGCTTGGCCAGGCCTGCCTCAGTGTCTGCGCTCAGAGCTCTCTGGCCTGGTGGCTACAAACCTGCCTGTAGAGTGCATCTCTTTGAAGCCTTGTTAAAAATACTGATTTCTCAGTGCTCTGAACCTGAGTGTTTGGGGACAGAGGATCCTCAATCTTGCAATCAGATCCCCAGGTGGTTTCTCTAGCACCCGCTGGGGACTGTTCTCTGCCAGTGTTTGGGAGCCACAGCTCTTCCCTGTGCTCCACTCACAGTCGCCCCTCTTTCAGACGGCTGGTTTGTTAGGGACTGAATCCTAACTGCAAACAGTGTCCTGTGTGAGAGAGACTGGTGCTTTCTTGTAGTTCCTGTCCATTTTAGGAACTCCATCCTTGAGGCATATGCTGTGTGTTTACCCAGAAAAGGCCCACAGTTATTATTATTATTTATTAAACATTTTATTTTAGGTATACCAATTTCATGTATACAGATTTAGGAACATAGTGATCCTTCCCACCCTCCCCTCCCTCTTGCCCCCACTCCCACCCTTCCTCCTCCTCCCTCTCCTATTCCTTCTCTTAATTTTTACAATGATGTAATTTCAGTTATCAGCTATGTCCCTAGAGGTGGGCAGTCCCTCTCTACAATGGTAAGATTACACGATTTTTGAAGGTGGGAGGAAGGGCATCTCTGGGAGGTGTTTTTTAAGAACCACACTCCAGGGGCCAGCGCCATGGTGCAGTAAGTTAATCTTCTGTCTGGGACGCCAGCATCCCATATGGGTGCCGGTTCTAGTCCCGGCTGCCCCTCTTCCAGTCCAGCTCTCTGCTAGGGCCTGGGAAAGCAGCAGAAGATGGCCCAAGTCCTTGGGCCCCTGCACCCACATGGGAGACCATGAAGAAGCTCCTGGCTTCTGGCTTCAGATCGGCACAGCTCCAGCCATTGCGGCCATCTGGGGAGTGAACCAATGGAAGGAAGACCTTTCTCTCTGTCTCTCCCTCTCACTGTCTGTAACTCTAACTCTCAAATAAAATAAATAAAATCTTTAAAAAAAAAAGAACCATACTCTAATAACAGCACGTGGTCCTCAGCCAACTTCCTGGGGTGAGACACGTTTAATTCAGTGGCAGGGTTCAGAAAATTGTTGTGTGGGAGATTCAGGTTTGATGCGTAGGTTTTATAATTCCTTTTTCTCTGCCTTTACTCACCATAGTCACTGTCTCTTCAGAATAGATATTGAACAAATAGTGTCTGCCAGGAGGGAGACCCTGGTGGGGGATCAGGCAGTACCGACTTTAGAACTGACCTCTGCCTTTCATGGTTCCTGGAAGAATGAGTCACCGTCCAAGCATTCCATACTGCTGTGGTGTGTCTTCGACATAGTGACACTTGTGATAGCCTGTGACTGCGTGTTCGCCTGCTCCACAGAATATGGAGTGCTTGGGGACAGAACTCGTGTTGTATGCTGATTTTTTAATTAATTCTCTGTTATTTATGAGGTATTGACTCAGGTTAAGGCACCATACTTTGTGGATTTTGGATTCAATTTTGTAAAACCATAAATCAGGGTAGGGGTAAGAGGGCAGCAGTGACAGTAAGCATAAGCTAATGCTTGTAGCAGATGTAGTTGCCCTTTCAAGCACTTTGAAAGTTTAATTATTTTGGTCATCATTATAATCCTATGTAACAATCACTGCGATTATATTCTTTGGCAGGTGAGATACTGTGACACAGAGTGGTTAAAAGAGTGAGCACAAACAAAAGCATATCAAAGCCACTTCTATCTGGCCAGTAAGTGGTGGCTGCCTTCTGTAGAGTTGAGACAAGGGAAACATCTTTAGAAATTGATTAACGAGGACACTTAAAATTAGGAATGACAGTGATTATAGAAAGAGAGACCAAGAATCACACTCCCTATAAATTGCAATATGATACCAAGAAATTCAACCACTCTCGATTGCTATTTCCATAAAGTCCTTAGTTAAAATACTCTTCAGATGTAGTTATAAAAAGCTTCTTGGGTCTGTTGGGCTCTGAGAATTATAGTCAGGAATTTATCCAGGGTGGGCAAATCAAGAAAGAGAGAGAGAGAGAGAGAGAGAGAGAGAGAGAGAGAGAGAAATCCACTTAGAAAATAAAGTTTGAAAGGAGGATTATTCCTCTTCATGTGTGTTCTGGATTGTCTTCAGGGCTGGGGGCTGTGTTCAAAGGTGGGGAAGGGAACATAGAAGAAATGGCCACTGAAAAGTTAGGAGCTTTATTTTTTTTGTTCACTGTTACATGATCAGTTCTTAAACAGTAGGTGCTTAATGAAGGCTTGTTGAATGAATGAATAAGCAAAGAGAGAGTATAGATAAAGTATGGTGGATGATGTGTATAGTAGGTACTCAATAATATATATACACATTCAATAATATATATGCATAATATATTACAATATATAATATATGTGCTCAATATATGTATAGGTATTCAGTTTATATATTTATATATATATATTCTCAATTTTATACATATAACATGAGAGAGACAGTTTAGTTACAGGCCTCAGTAAGAAGGAAGTAGAACAAAAACCAAATAAGAAAAAAAAAGGAAGAAAAGAAAACCTGAACAAATTAAAAGGGAGGTGGTGAAAGCCAGGCCCACTTACCCTCATGGGAACTGTGTCTAATAGCCTGTGGAAAATTTTAATTTCTGCTTCTAAAATACATCCTCTCTCCCCTCCCCTTCCCTAACCTGCTGTATGGTGATTTCCATGGAAAAAGCTAATTTTTTCTGGTCTAATCTGATTGCACCAAGGACAGCGAGGGTGATACTAAAGAAGAAAGACTTGGTCCTTAAAGTACTCAGGGCAAGACTGCTAACAGAGAGAAGAGGGGAGGGTTTTTCCAGCAGCCCTGGGCTCTCTTTAGCAGGCCCATTTAGAAGACACTCCCCTATGTGTAGGCCATATCTCTTCATGCCGCCATTGCATATTTTTTCCTGTAGGTCCAAGTTGCTGCGTGACCTAGCTTTGCCAGTGATGGGTGTGACACTTTCGTATGTGTGGGAGAGAATGACTGTCCATGGAACGAGACCCACCTTGTCTTTTCTGGTGTCTCATGGGGAACCTGTCTGTCCAGAATGGCTTCCCTGTAAAGCATGCGTGGTGCTACCTCAATTCCAAAGGCCTCACCCACCCACTCGAGAGGAATCTGTGACACTGTCTATTTTGCTCATCAATTTTTCATATGCATACCTATATATTGTTATATGAATGGATGAATGAATGAGTCAAGAAATCATATGTTGACATCTCTAGGACTTTGCCCAGGCATGTGGTCCAAGTAGCCACAATATCAAAGCACATAGTAGAAGTTCAGTAAGTATCAACTTCGCTGAACTTTGCTTTCTATGTTTCCTTCCCCTTGATATGATGGGCGTAAGATTTCAGAGTTAGTGCAAACTTCAGACATTATCTGCTCCATATTATTCAAATTGGAGATCCTCTGTAGAGCAGGTTTTCTTCTCCATTGGAGTGTCTCCTGTGATGGGATGTGTACTAGCTCATAATGTAGCATGATCCATTTTGAACCACTCAAACTGCTAGTGAACTCTTCATTTATGTTGAGCTAAAATGGTCTCCCTGTAAGTGTCACCTATTGGTGTTATTTCTTACCCTCCCACACCCACCACACACTTGGAATTATCCAAAATTAATCTGATGGCTCTCCATATGGCCATCCTCAAGTATTTGAAAAGAACTGTCATGCCCTATTTAATACTCTCTTCCAAAATTGGGCCGCTGTGTACTAAATTAGACTTCAACGGTTTCTCACATCATCTGGTTTCTTGGCCATCCCTTATCTTCTTGTCCTTCTCTCTTGGCTTCCAGTTAGTTAACATGCCTTCTGCAGTGTAATACTCAGGACAGGGACTATGGCATCAACAAGGTTCAGGAATGGGTAAATTTCCTCTTTACATTGTTGAGTCTTCTGAGTGTCAGGGCCTGAGTTGTCAAAGGGGTGGGTCCTGAAAGATACTTCCCACCAAGACCCTGCTCTGAGACTTGGTGCATGTTGGCAGGAATGGAAGACGGCCAAGTACTTGGCCCCCTGCCACCTGTGTGGGCAACCTAGGTGGAGTTCTGGGATCCTGGCTTCAGCATGGCCCAGCCCCTGCCATTGCGGCCATTTGGGAGTGTACTAGCAGATGGAAGATATCTCTTTCTCACTTTCTCCCTCTCTCTCTGTAACTCTGCCTTTCAAATAAATAAAATAAATCTTTAAAAACATTTACTGATTTCATTTTTCTTTTGGAAGGGGAGTCCAGTTTTCTCAACACCATTTATTGAAGAGACTGTATTTTTCTCATGTTCCCAGAAGTGAAATTGCTGGATCATATGGAGGTTTTACTTCTAATATTGTAAGGAATCTCCATGTTGTTTCCCATAACGATTTTGCCAACTTAGATTCTTGCCAATAGTATACAAGGATTTCTGTTCTTCCACATCCTTACCAATATGTGTTATCTCTTGTCTTCAGATAATAACATCTTAACAGATACAGGGTAATATTTCCTTGTGATTTTGATGTGTATTTCCATGATGATTCTTGATGTTGAGCATGTTTTCATATACCTTTTGGCCATTTGTATATCTTCTTTGGTAAAATATTTATTTATGTTCTTATCCAGTTTTATTTGGAGTATTTATTCTTTTTAAAATTTTTTTTGTTGAGTTGGGTGAATTCCTCAAATATCAGATATATGGTTTGCAAATATGGTTTCCTATTCTTTAGGCTGCCTTTCATTGTATTTATTGTTTCTTTTGATGTATAGAGCCTTTTAGTTTGATAAATTCCCGCTTGTTTATTTTTGCTTCTGTGGTCTATGATGTTGTTGTCATATGGAAAAATAATTGTCAAGAACAATATCAGAGATATCTATGTTTCCATCTAGGAGTTCTATGGCTTCATATCTTACATTTAAATGTACAGTCTATTTCAAGTTAATTCTTGTGAGTGGTGTAAGATAGGGGTCCAGTTTCATTTTTTTGGAAGGGGAGTCCAGTTTTCTCAACACCATTTATTGAAGAGACTATATTTTTCTCATTGTGTATTCTTGGCACTTTGTCAAATATCAGTTGACTGTGTATGTGTGGGTTTATTTCTGGGCTCTCTATTTGGTGCCTTTGGCCTTTGTATCTACTTTTATGCCAGTACCAAGTTGTCTTGATTACTATAACCTTGCAGTATATTTTCAAGTCAGATCATATGACACCACCACCTTTGTTCTTTAATTTTTTCAAGATTGCTTTACTAGTTGGAGTCTTTTGTGGTTCCATATGAATTTTTTAATTGATTTTTCTATTTCTATGAAAAATGTCCTTAGAATTTTCATAGGGATTACATTTAATCTATAGATTATTTGGGATAGCAGAAAAAATTTAGCAATATTAATTCTTCCATGGGATAGCTTTTCATCTGTTCCTTCTTCATTTTTTCATCAATATATTATAGTTTTGAATGTACAGGTCTTTGTCATCTTTGATAAAATTTATTCTTAAATCTTTTATTTGTTTTGAAGCTATTATCAATAGAATAGCTTTATTTGTCAGTTTGTTGTTAGTGTATGGAAATGAAACCAATTATTATATCCTGCAACTCTACTGAATTTATTTATTAGTTTTAATAATTATTTGATGAGGTCATTAGTTTTTTAATATATAAGATCATGTTATTTGCAAACAGAGACAAATTTATTTCTTCCTTTTTAATTTCAATGTCACTTCTTTCTTTCTCTGACCTAATTGCTCTGGCCTTCCAATACTTTGTTGAATAGATGTGATAAGATTGGATACCTTTGTTTTGTTCTTGTCTTAGAGGAAAAGTTTTCAGCTTTTCACCATTGAGTATGATGTTAGCCATGGGTTTGCCATACATGAACTTTTTGTATGTTGAGGTACATTTCCTTTGTGCTTCCTCTATTGAGAGTTTTTATGATAAAAGAATGCTGAATTATGCTAGATGTTTTTGCTTTTTGGCATTTATTGAGATTATCACATTCTTTGTATCTTTCATTCTGTTATTGTGGTGATTGCTGGTCTTAATTGGAATGAAGGGAAATGTCCAGAGTTGGGCAGCCAGAGAGTGACCAGTGGCAACTTCTAGGACTCAACCATCACCAGCAGGAATTGAAGAAGGCTGTGTGAGGTGAGGGCACTGGGTGAGAGAGGTTGGCACAGCCTTGTGTTGACTTCTGAGACTTGTTGGGAGTCCTGAATAGGGTGTTCTGCACTGTGAGAAAAATATCTCCAGTTGTATGTACCATGGGCTGTAGCCTGTGGTGTTGCTTGTTGTGTCCACTTCTAAGGATCTGGGAGGCATGCAAACAGTGTAATGTTGGTTCCAGGTGTGCAGCATTTGCATGTGAGTGGGAAAAGGGCAGAGCTTCAGTGTCTTTCCCCACTGTGTTTATAGAAGATACACAAGAACTTCAAGAGGTGCACACTCTAGACAAGAACCATTCCCATTAAAAAATGCACCTGGAAAGGCCTTTCCTCCTTCACAATCTCCTGTTAACACCTGGGGCAACCCAAAGAAAGGAACATTTGCCCTCCTCTGGGGTTCCTCTTACGAAGATGCTGAGTTATTTCTCTGGATTTATTTCCAGAACTATTCTGAAGCTGGCAATTGCTTTCCCAGGCTCAGAGACTATTCCCAGCGTGGAGACATGCACGATCAAGAACTTGTAAAAAATAAAATGGGTGACAGAAACAGACTGTAAATACAAAAAACAAGTAGATTAAAGGAAGCAGACTGCGGTGAATGGAGGTCATTTGATTAACACAGAGCACAAAAGAAGCATGAGTTTCACTGATTGGAGCTGGCCCGGTGCCCAGAGAAAAGCAGGTCAGGAGTTGGAGGACATGAGTGGGGAAGGCAGTGGAGGAGTCAGGGCTGGGTCTCCAGCAATGGAGGCTGCCAGAGCAGTATTGTGGTTTCTCTCAATGTGTGTGTCACTTGAAGGGAGCGATCCATGTGACAGGGCCCGAATGGGACTCTGAGCAAGACTGGCTGCAGGAAGAGGAATGGTGTTAGGAACTGGTGGGTTCATGATGCCTGTCCAGCAGCAGGAGATCTGGCTCTGGCTTCTTCTCAGATACTTAGCAGATGGTGCAGGGAAAAGCTGGCCCTTGCATTAAGCTTCTCACAGGTGAATCCCATGTGGCATGAGGAACCACAGCAAACACCAGCGACATGTTCACTGCTTGTCCTCCAACGGGAGCTCCAGGTGGTAGTCTGATGAAAACAGAAGTTGCTGGGAGGCTTCTGCTGAGCAGGCCATACTGAGAGCAATGCCAGATCCCCCTGGAGACTTCAGGCCACATTTGTACTTCCTCTCTGCCTTCAGTTCTGAAGATCTTTTTGACGGTCCTGACCATGACATCATAACAAAACATTGTGAAATGTGTCCCCAACTCAATAAAGTCCTGTGGTCCCAGGGTTGCCTGTGATTTTCTCACTCTGATTGACTCAAACAGTGAAATCATCACCTCATGTCAATGCCAGTTCCCTGTCGCTCCAGTTTTCTTTCTTTCCTTGCCAGTGTTTTTGGTTTTAGGGTTTTTTTTGTTACTCTTCCTCTTTTTTTTTTTTTCAAGATTTATTTATTTATTTGAAAGTCAGAGTTACACTGAGAGAGAAGGAGAGGCAGAGAGGGGTCTTCCGTCCACTGGTTCACTCCCCAGATGGCTGCAACAGCCGGAGCTGTGCTGATCCAAAGCCAGGAGCCAGGAGCTTCTTCCAGGTCTCCCAAGTGGGTGGAGGGGCTCAAGGACTTGGGCCATCTTCAATTGCTTTCCCAGGCCATAGCAGAGAGCTGGATTGGAAGTGGAGCAGCCAGGACTCAAACCGGTGCCCATATGGGATGCCGGCACTGCATGTGGCACAGCACTGGCCCCATGACTTTTCCTCTTAATTAATCACTGCCTCCCTTCCCAGGGACATCTTTTCCAAAGATAAAATTCAAATGGCCAATAGACACATGAAAAAGTGCTCAGGCTCACTAGCAACCAGAGAAACAATGCAAATCAAAACTACAATGAGGTTTTAGCTCACTCCAGTTTGAATGGCTCTCATACAGAAATCAACAAACAATAACTGCTAGGAAGAAAATGGGGGAAAAGGTACCTAATCCACTGTTGGTGGGAATGTAAACTAGTACAACTTTTTTGGAAGACAGTGTGGAGATTCCTCAGAAATCTGGAAATAGATCTGCCATGTAACGCAGTCATCCCAATTCTGGGAATTTACTCAAATGAAATGAAATCAGAGTTAACCGTACTGCCATATTTATTGCACCTTGATTCACGATAGCTAATGTATGGAATCAACCCAGATGTCCATGAACTGATGACAGGATAAAGAAAATGTGCTATATACACACTCTGGAATACTAATCAGCTGTAAAAAGGATGACATCCTGTCTTTTGCAACAAAATGGATGCATCTGGATACTATTATATTAATGAGATAAGCCAGTCCCCCCCCAAAACAAATATCATATATTTTCTCTAATATGTGGTAACAGATAGCATATAAAAATGTAATGTATGAGTAAAATTGACAATCTGAAATTTGATTATTATTTACAGCCCTTGTCTCTACTGTTGAGGAACCGTGTTTTTTGTCTCTTACTATTTGTTTATGCATATGCTATAAAATAAACTGAAAGTATGTCATTGTAAAATTTTTTTTAAAGATTTATTTTATTTATTTGAAAGACAGAGTTACAAGGAGAGGTAGAGACAGAGAGGTCTTCCATCCATTGGTTCACTCCCCAAATGGCCAAAATGGCCGGAGTTACACCAATCTGAAGCCAGGAGCCAGGAGATTCTTCCAGGTCTCCCACGTGGGTGCAGGGGCCCAAGGACTGGGCCATCTTCTACTGCTTTCCCAGGCCATAGCAGAGAGCTGGATTGGAAGAAGAGCAGCCCGGACTAGAACCAGCACCCATTTGGGATGCCAGTGCTTCAGGCCAGGCCTTTAACTCACTGTGCCACAGTGCTGGCCCTGTCATTGTAAAAATTAAAAGAAACAATAAGAGAGGAAGAGGAGGAAGGGTGGGAGTATGGGCAAGAGGAAGGGTTGGGTAGGAAGTGTCATTATGCTCCTACATCTGTATATATGAAATACATGGAATTTGAAGCAGATCTTCAATTACTCATATTTTGAATCAATAACTTCTTAAATCAACTTAATCTGCTATCATCTAATGGTTAAACTTTCAGATTTTTCTCATACAACTCAGACTATCCAAATCTTAAGGAACCTTCTGTGTTATTTATACCAACAGCTCCCTCCATCTTTAAACAAATAGTCTCCAGTCTCAAAAGCATAAAAATAATCAAACCCACCTAATTTAATCATATGCTTAAGCCTTATTGGGCCCAGTGAAGTCTCCTTTGAATCTATTGAATGTTTATGACATTGTAGACGGATGGCAAACTGCCCAAAAGAACTTGCATTTGGATGTTTGTATTTTGACCCAATTTTTGCTTCCACTCTATTTTTGCCTAGGTTTTTGGTATTCATATTTTTCATATTATGTTTGTTTTTCTTTGGCTATCTATCAGTTCATGAGTCTTTTGCTTATTCATTCAATATGCGTTTCTTTAACACCTACTATGTACCAGGCATTTTGATGGATATTAGAAATTCAGTGATGAGCCAAATATTCTCATTCCAGTTCTCCTGGAACTTAATCTATTCCAGGCATCACTATAGTCCATGGCTTAAATCCACTCTGACATCTGTTTTTGCACAACCTGCAAGCTAAGAATGGTTTTTATGTTTTCTAATGTAATAAAAATTGAAAGAATATTTCATGACATTCACAAAGTACATGAGATTCCAATTGTAAAGCAAATCTATGAAGTACTATTGGCATACATCTACTCTAATTCACTGATGTGTAGTCCATGGCTGTTTTATGCTACAATGGCAGTTGAATATTTGCATATTTACTATCTGACTTTTTACAGAAAGTTTTGCCGACTTCTGTTTTAGTGGCATAGGCAGAAAAGAAACACTAAATCAAATAATCAAGTAATAATAAATTGTGGCAAGTGATATGAAAAGGAAAATGAGTATAAGAGAATGACAGGAGCCTCCATGTGGCAAGGGTCACACAGAAAGACCTAGAAACAGAAGTGACACTTCAATTGAGTCCATAGCAGTGTGAGGGATCCAGCCATGCCAAGAGCAGAATTCCTGTTCCGGGTGGTGGAGGTGTGCATTGGTGGCGGCAAACATGCTGCAGTGGGAAAAATCTGGGTATTGGAGGAAAGACTGACATGCAAGCACATCAAAGGATTTTAAGCAATGAAATGGCATAGTCTAATCTGTATTTATCAGAGATGACTTCAGCTGCCCTGTGGAGAATGTATAGTAAGAAAGAAAAAAGAGGAGAGTGTTTAGAAAACCATTTCTTACCTCTCTCCTAAGATGCATTGGTCCCTTCTACATCTGTCTTTCATTAGCATGTGCTATGATGGACTCCAATAAACTGTTCAAGATGAGACACTGAGGATTTTCAAAGTCAGTTATCTATGAGGTCTAGATGTGTAGAAGAGTGACTGATAAAATTTCTGAAGAAGCATGTGTTGGATGTCAGATTTTACCCTAGTAAGAACTCATCAAACAACACTTTCTTGCTAACAATAGAGTTTTCAAACATGGTACAATGGAATAGAAGTTGTTGTTAGAAAGGATGGGTGGTGGTAGCAGCCTTGCTCCTGGCTGAGAGATATAACACTTTTTTGTTGTGGATACACATTTGTCTTGCAAAATAGACTAACAGACCATGTTAGGAGGAAGATGAGGTTCAGAGGTCAAAAGTTATAGCTAAATATCTTTGTAGAGGGAGCCAGCAGAAATCTGTAGTTGATGTAATCAGAGAATAGAAAATGTTTGGAAAAGATAAGATTATCCTGAGAAGTCTACTGGAATTAATTCAGATGCTTTCTCAAAACATGAGGTAGTAAAGAAAAGAGATCACACATATGGGGTGACTAGATGATGCATAAAATGAAAGTTTGGTGGAGGCAGAAGCAGAAATTGAGAGCCAGCTTGGCTATGAGAAAAATTCACTAAGAAATATGAGAATTCAAGGACAGACCAATATTTTATCACATGTAACAGGGATTTCCTCAAGCTTAAGGATCCCAGCTTTTATGTGGCTTACATACAATCTTGCTCTGTCTTCATATGAGTTCTGTAATTAACATAAGGTCAAGCAAAGGTAGATTAATTTCAGAGACCAGGAAAAAGAGCCAGTGAGAAGCTCAGAGACCGAAGGCATAGACCTTGGCAGATATGGAACCATTGCTGTTTTTCTGGCCTCTAGGGCCCTTGTGAAGTCTATACCTCTAGCCACTTGGAGCATAAGAGTAAGGTCAAAGGAAATCAGAAACGGACAAAAGTAAATGTTTATGGAGAAACACAAGTCAGCACGTACAGGAAGCATTTGCTTCCTTGTGTGTCTTGCACATTCTGAATTTTGGTTTACCCTGAAGTTCTGTTTTTAGAGAAAAAATACACATGGGCCAAATTTTGATGAGCCTTTTTCAGGAAGCCCTTCCTCACCAATCTGTTTCTGTGTCTCCGACACCAGCTTGGAAAGTATGAAGCGGATGGAACAGAGCATCCGTGTTTCTCAAGTGTCTTCCTGTCACCTCAGTACCGAGTGAAAAGGCACAATCCAGTGCAGGACAGAAGTAGACTGTTTTGTGTCTTAAGAAAGATCATGCGTTGGGCCGGCGCCACGGCTCACTAGGCTAATCCTCCGCCTTGCGGCGCCAGCACACCGGGTTCTAGTCCCGGTCAGGGCGCTGGATTCTGTCCTGGTTGTCCCTCTTCCAGGCCAGCTCTCTGCTGTGGCCCGGGAGTGCAGTGGAGGATGGCTCAAGTGCTTGGGCCCTGCACCCCATGGGAGACCAGGAGAAGTACCTGGCTCCTGCCATCGGATCAGCGTGGTGCGCCTGCCACAGCGCGCCAGCCGTGGCGGCCACTGGAGGGTGAACCAACGGCAAAGGGAAGACCTTTCTCTCTGTCTCTCTCTCTCACTGTCCACTCTGCCTGTCAAAAAAAAAAAAAAAAAGAAAAAAAAAGAAAAGAAAGATCATGTGATCTAATGTTGAGAATCAGATGGGAATCTGCCTGGATCTGTGCAATGTAACTCGGTCTCAGGAGTTGCTTCTCAAAGGTCTCATGTTTGTATAATCTCAAGCCTCACTTGAAAGCTTCTTTGAGACAAGACTGGGCCTCCAGTTTCACAAAGATCCAAGAAAATGGCCTTATGAGCTAATTTACTGCAATGGTGAGGGTGTGAAGAACTGAGGCCTGGCTTGGAATGACCAGCAAGGATTACTTGATTTTCCCCTTACTGTCATTTAAACTAAAGTCCCTGTTTTATTTTTCTGCAAAAGTCCTTCTCTCCTTCTTCTGTATCTTGGATGAAACCGTGATGTAGATTACTGGGAGCAATGGAAGATGGAGTGTGCAAAGCCCTCCTCCCATGTGTTAGGTAGGAAGGTAGATTAGCTTGTGTGTGTGAAAGAGGCCAAAGGAAAAAGACAAGAAGTTCTCTTGGAAGGAGTGGAGCAGCCTTAGGAGGATGCCTGGGAAGCAGCTCAGCATCTGTACATCAAAGTTCTGCTCGTGTCCCGAGAACTCTGAGTGTTGTCCCCAGTATTCCCTCCTGGGGACCACGCAGGAAAATTTCCTTGTCCTGAAACAGGGGGAGCTATTTTGGGGCTACCCAGTTGATAACACTGGGCAATACAACCCTGGGAGGGACTTCACAAATTTCCAGTTCAGAAAGCCTTTTGTTTCAGAGTGTCCCAGAAGAAAGGAGAAAGGAGAAATGGAAGAAGTAGACCTCATACTCATATAAACTCTGGTCTGAATGTAGACTGGGTGCGCTCAGTTCCTTCTGACAAGTTGCCCATCCATTCTAACAGAGGCAGTACCTCATTAAACTGTGTTAATTTGTTTATTGTTACTCTATGTCTCACATCTCTTCTTATCAGGAGACAAAGACCTCATGGCTGCATGAAAATTAGAGTCAGTACATGGATGAGAAACCAGCCTGGGTTTCCTGATCCTGCTTTTCTCCGGTTTTGCAGCCTCAAAAGGAATTCTCTTTGTTTTCACTTCAGATTACAAGAATGAATAATTGTCTTCAAAGCATCTTGAAGACAAGGACCATCTGAGTATAAAAGGGAATGTGCTAGACAGCTAAGAGAGCTCAAAGCAAAAATGGACACGGACTGGGAAGAAACCTGTAAAACATAACACTTCAAAGTCAAAATCTCATGCAAATGAATCAGTGGCCCATTTTCTGAGGTCAAGAGACCCTGCAGAGCCCACAGTTCTCAGCAAACAATTGTAAAAGCAGCCAGTCCTTGTACAGTGACTAACATTTGTGAAACTTTCACATACATGACCTCATTTCTCATAAATCAACACTGTATGTGAAGTAGAGACAGTGTGAGACAAGAGCTATTTTTATATTATCTGAAAAGAAGAGAACTCAAGGCTAACGAAAGATAAATTTTACTCAAGGTCTCCCGGTCAGTAAGGGCAGAATCAGTAACTGAATCCACATCTTGTGATGGCCATGTCTGTGCTATTGCTAAAAGTTGCCCTCCCCTCCAACTTCCTGTCTTGTTGTTGCCTCTCCAGCGAGGAATCAGCATTTTGGACCACAAAACCACCCTGGAGTCATCCACTGGTGCAGTAGGTAGCTACTTGTAAGACCCTTGGGTTGGGTCCTCTATATTCAAAATATTCCTTCCTCTCAAAACTTCCAAGTGAAGTACGTTCAAATTCTAAATTACCAAGAAGAACCCTAGAGTTTCTTTCAGATGACTATCACTCAGAAACACTGTTTTTAGCAATGCCTTCTGCTTCCTTACTGTGTTGGACATTGGCATTTTACATAAGTCTCCTCAGCCTCTCCTTTAGCACTGATCTTTTGAGTAGTGTTGGTTGTTGTGAACACAGCCATATATAAAATAGACAACTTCAACCTTCCATAGATAATGTGCAAAATAAATAGTATGTCAAGTGGTGGTAATAGCTGTGGATAAACAAAGTTCTCAAGAAGGATACAAAATATCAGGATATCAGGGCCAGGCGATGTGGAGTGGCAGGTGATATGCTGAATACAACATAGGCAATGAAGGAAGGACTCTGATTTGAGCAGCTCACCCAAAGACAAAGGGAATAAACTGTGGTTTTTCTGGAGACAGAGCTTCCCAAGGGGAGAGAGGAGAATGCGGGTATCCTGGGGAGAGCACTGAGTATGTTTGAGAAACATCCAGTGATCCGTGTGTCTGGAGCAGGGTGAGGGGGATAAGGAGAGAAGTAGAAGATAAGACAGGGACAAGGTGGAGTGAGAGACCTAGAAGGCTTGGAGGCTGCTGGAAGAGAACAGATTTCCAATGAGCCTTCGCAACTATGAGGTCTGATGACTTCTGATTTATAGTTAAGGAACAACGAGAAAAGAGAGTACTGTGGGATGGTCAGAGATTTAATTTAGAATGTCTGATTCCAAAATGCATACTCTTTTCTCCTTTCTTTCTACTCCCATGGTCCTGAGTAGAGAATTTAAGTTTAGACAGTTAGCTGTGTTCATGACATTTATGTGTTAGGGTTTTCCAAAAATTCCTGGGAAATAGAATTTAAAAGTAAGGTTATTGAGGTGGGCTTTGTGATGCTGCATGTTTAGCCAGTGCTCAGCACACCTGCATACTATATTGGAATGCCTTGGACCAAGTCTTGTTTCTGCTTCCAATCCAGCTTCCTGTTGATGTGCCTAGAATGCAGCAGATCATGACCTAACTGCTCAGGTTCCTGCTACCCATGTGAGAGACCTGGCTGCATTTCCTGGTTCCTGGCTTTTACCTGGCCCAGCTTTAGCTGTTGTAGGCATTCGGTGCATGAATCAGTGGATGGAACACATCTCTCTCCCTCTCCCTTCCTCTGTCATTCTGCCTTTCAAATAAATAAGTAAATGTTTGAAGTAGGGTTTATTTGAGTGGAAAAGTTTTTTGTTATCCATGCACAGTTTTTCCTTGAACTTGTTGAAGATCCCTCGTATCTTGATAACATTTGAAAAACGTAAACTGTAAGGAGAATTTATAAAGGGCAGCATGAGAGGCACACTACATCCTAAGATATTGCTTCTGTTGAGTTGGGATTTATAATCCAGACAATATAGTGCTTTGGCTGTGATAAGAGGAAGAAGGGCATAAGGGAGGAAACTGGGCTAAGTTCTGGATATGCTGAGCACAAGGGCATATTGAACAAGCAGAGATCAAAGAGGCCGGTGGAAATTCAGCCAACACGAAAAGCCGGGCCAGTCCCCTGAGGATAAGACAGAGATGTTCTGCACCTGCTCTCCGGAACTGAAATGCATGCAGTGAAAATGCTCCTCTGTGCTTTGGCCCAGGTCCCATTAACAACAGCTACAGAAGCTGAAAAAAAAAAAAGCGCCAAACTTCTCCTATCTTGTTCAAAATTCTGGTGAGCATTTGTTGGTCAGTCACAACGTGCCACCCAAAAGCACTGACCTTGCGGTAATAAATTCTGATGATCCTTAGGGCCTCTGGACAGCTTCTCTGGAGCTTCTCCTTGGAGTTCCCTCAGCCTTGTCTTGGTGTCTGTGATATTAGGAGCACAAGACAAGGTGCACCTCCAGGTGTCTGCTCCTCCAGGTGGGATCCTCTGTGAGTTTAAGCCAAGTCACCTGTTTTCAAAAGGAAATGAGTGGAAGTATAACCTATTGACCCAGACAGGTGGGTGGCGTATTTAAAAGGAGCTGTTAGAGGGCTGAGGGGCTCAAGGATGAGACGTGGATAGAGGTTAGCAGAGGAATGAGATTTACTAGCAGAGTGTAAGTGCACACTCCAGAGGGAGTGTGGCTTGCTCTAAAGTGAGCTGATACTCACAAGGTGCAGGGGCATCCCTTTATGTGATCTGAAGGCACAGGAGGTGGTGCTTTGGGTGGAGTTTTCCAGGAAAGGGCAGGGATTTCCAGGAATTTGGTGACTGCCCACTTTCTGACCTTTTAAGGAAGTCTTGGAAGTGTCACTGCATCGGGTATGTGATAGGAAAGTGAGTATCAGCCACGGTAATTTTATTATAATGATATTATAATAGGATGTAGGTCATCACAAGGACACAGCAGGAAGCCATCTATTTCATGCTGGCATTGGTTCTGGACAGTGACTTTGCTACGAGAGCGATTTTGGGTCCTGGCATGGGAGGGGTTGTAGATCAATCCTGTGGGGAAGAGTGTGGTGACACAGTTCCCTTCCTCTGATTCTGGCCTGTCTCTGTGCCTAAACCAGAGCCATTTATGAGATCCCACTACAGCATCAGCTCTCAGCCATGGCGGGGCGCCAAGGGCTTACAAGGCAGCCTGGAGTTCCCTGGTAGTGAGATCGTTACTGGAGGTTCTGAGTCCTCATCCAGATAGCCTTGTGATTTCCTGACAGCTGTGCACTCACAGGGAAACCAAGCAGGGTTCAGAGAACGTGTCCCAGGAGATGTCCCCTAACCAGCACAGGTACAGAGAGCCACTTAAGGCTGATAAGGAGAGTTAAATGAGCCAGAGGTCCTGGGAAAATAAAGGTGCCTTGCTGGTAGGGAGAGTAGGGTGCTGGCTGAAGACCCTTTCCACAGATTCCGACCACCATATATGGGGTCTTACCTGTGGAAAGAAAGGTCAACAGAGCTTATGGCTTCCTTGCTGATGTAACATCAGGAATATGTCATTTCAAAATAACCTTCTCCCTCCTGATTGTTGCTGCCTAACACATCTTTCATTTGTACACAGAAGGATGAAGTAATTTCAGGTGAACAAGCAACCACGTCACAACACCAACAAAAACCCATGAGAAGCCACATTTCAGCCTAAATTCACTTTAGGGGGTGAGTGACTGACTCATTCTTCTGAGAGCAGGAGATTAGGGGAAAGAACTGGCTTTAGATTTCTACTGATGGCATAACAAAGTTCCAAAATCTTAGTGGCTCAATACGGTACCCATAGGGTAGGTGTTTATCCTAGGGGTAAAGACACCAGTGAAGATGCTCATGTTACACTTCAGAATACCTGGATTCCATGCCTGGTTTTGACTCCCAAATCCAGCTTTCTGCTACTGCAGATTGATGGAGGCAGTAGTGATGGCCCAAGTAATTAGGTTCTTTCCACCCACCTGGGATACATGGCTTGAGTTCCAACCTCCTGCCTTCTTCCCTGCCTGGGGACCTTTGTAGGCATTTGGCGAGTGAACCAGCACATGAGATATTTTCTCTCTCTCATAAATAAAAAATAAAAAAATTAACCTTACACCTTTATTGTTTCACAGTTCTGTAGATAGACCAAAATGATAGATAGATAGATAGATAGATAATCTGGCCAACTCAGTCCAGAGTTTCATGAGTAAAGTCAAGATGTTACCAGTGCTGTGGCTCACTTGGTTAATCAACCAGCATCCCATATGGGCACCAGTTCTAGTCCCGGTTGCTCCTCTTCCAGTCCAGCTCTCTGCTGTAGCCCGGGAAGGCAGTGGAGGATGGCCCAAGTGCTTGGGCCCTGCACCCCCATGGGAGACCAGGGAGAAGCACCTGGCTCCTGGCTTCGGAGCTGTGCAGTGCTGGCCATGGAAGCGATTTGGGGAGTGAACCAATGGAAGGAAGACCTTTCTCTCTGTCTCTCTTTCACTGTCTACGACTCCACCTGTCAAATAAGTTGAAAAAAAAAATTGAAAAAAAAAAAAAAAAAGATGTCAGCAGACCTGCTTCCACCCTGGTGGCTCCCACTTTGAGGCACACTCAGGTTGTTGGCAGAAGGCAAGCTGATTCTTTTCTTCTCCTTCTCCTTCTCCTTCTCCTTCTCCTTCTCCTTCTCCTTCTCCTTCTCCTTCTCCTTCTCCTTCTCCTTCTCCTTCTCCTTCTCCTTCTCCTTCTCCTTCTCCTTCTCCTTCTCCTTCTCCTTCTCCTTCTCCTTCTCCTTCTCCTTCTCCTTCTCCTTCTCCTTCTCCTTCTCCTTCTCCTTCTCCTTCTCCTTCTCCTTCTCCTTCTCCTTCTTCTCCTCCTCCTCCTCCTCCTCCTCCTCCTCCTCCTCCTCCTCCTCCTCCTCCTCCTTCTTCTTCTTCTTCTTCTTCTTTTTATCTTATTTTTATTTATTTGAAAGGCAAAGTTACAGACAGAGGCAGAGACAGAGAGAGGTCTTCCATCCGCTGGTTCACTCCCCAAATGACTGCAACGGTTGGAGCTGCACCGATCCCAAATCAGGAGCCAGGTGCCTCTTTTCGGTCTCCCAAGAGGGTGCAGGGCCATCTTCTACTTCTTTCCCAGGCCATAGCAGAGAGCTGGATTGGAAGTGGAGCAACCTGGTCTCGAACTGGAGCCCATTTGGGATGCCAGTGCTTCAGGACAGGGCATTAACCTGCTGGGCTACAGTGCCAGCCCCTTTAATGCAGTTTTAACCAAAATATTCAAAAGTAAAATCATGAAGAGCACATTTCTGCTGCAGTATAAACAAGGGCTAAGACAAAGTTTGTAAGGTGTCACAGCAACCAATTTTGTTTTTGCAATGTATACCCAGATCCAAATTTAGGGAGTCTCTACCAACCTCCTTTACACCCATTAGCAACTTTGCACTTCTATCCTAACTGAATGCCACCTGTCCACAGCCACATATGCCTATAGGGGAGAGGTTCTTTAAAGGCTGGTGTCAAACTGATCCAAGCTTCCTACGGGCTTCTCTGTCACTGTCAACCATAAGTATTCAAAAGAATCAGAGATAATTTGATATAGGAGGGAGGCATTAAAAAGAGAAAGCTGTATAGTTGTAAAATTAAAGTGTAGAAATTCTCTTTCAAGGTCAGTGATTTAACCTTCATCTCAACCAAGCTTTTCCAGTAATTTTCTTTGCAGTCTCTGGTTTTCCGCAGCATCCTTCTGCAAGTCATTTGTTATTTACCTGTTTATTTCCACTCTGGATTTTGACACCTCAGAGTCATCACGGCTTAGTATCAGTACCACACTTAAACTCATGGAACCAAACAGACATGCTTTCTGCCTCTACATAGCTTACAAGCTCATGTTTCGTTATTATAGTTGTCACTAATAATAAAGAGATTGACCTACATTGCTCACCAGAGTCTGCAGCCACAAAATTTGTTCAACATCACATTTTAACTAATCCAACTGAAAAGCAAAAACAATTATTAAAATAATTTACTGACCAATGAAGCAGAAACAGAGAGCTGTTTTTAAAATAACTGTCCAATTATGGAAGTAGAGTAATTAAAAGTATTTTAATGTTATGGTCCTTATGACTGAATTTCAAGATAATCTCAAATAATAACAGAGTAAAAATTTAACAAAAAGTAGATTTGTTTTGCTTTTTCTTTTAACTGACACAGACCAAAATAGAAAATCAACAGTGGAAGAAAATATGCTCTGGGATATATATGAAGGTAAGAAAAGTGAAATAAAGTGAAAATATTCATTCAAATAAAATGATTAAACACTGGCTTTGCCTAGTGAAAGCAAACAAAACTGTGTGACTGTGGACATATAACTTTGAAACTGAACTTCAGTTTTCTCATTTGTGAGATAGTGACAAGAATCTCTTCCTGCTATGCTTTTATAGGGTATATTGAAAAACTAAATCATGTTTATTTATAGGTAGATACTGTTTGATCGATACATATGCCACAGTAAATAGATTT
Source organism: Oryctolagus cuniculus (assembly GCF_051225735.1). Lineage (NCBI taxonomy): Eukaryota > Metazoa > Chordata > Mammalia > Lagomorpha > Leporidae > Oryctolagus > Oryctolagus cuniculus. Next base: position 30,215,913 of record NC_142873.1, read on the forward strand.
GAAGCATTATTATTATTATTATTAGACTGTATTGTACTTTCTTTAAAACATCATTGACAAAGGTAACTATTGAAGGACCCAAGCAATATCATTGTTCTTAAAAAGAAAGGATATAAAACACTCAAGGCATCTGCAGTAAATTGTACACACAGGAGGAACTAGATCATTTTTATTCAGCTTTGTTGGGACTTCTTTTGGCCCTCCAGGTGCAACCTTTGTCTTTCGGGGTTTCTGCTAATTATTTGACTCATACATATGTCTATTTACCAGGATAGGGGTCCAGGTATAAGCATAGAAAACAAATAGTTTCCTTAAAGCAGATGCAAAGGACTATGTCTGGGTTTGCCCTCAGTTGTGCTTTTACGTGGCATTTACAGTGTGCTGTTAAAGCATGCAGCCTGGTGGCACTCAGCGGACAGACCTGTGGCACAGCCTCAGGAGGATCTTGTCTTCTGATCATCATACAGCATGTGTGAGGTGTCTGCATCCCACGTGCTTATGGAAAGCAGTGTCTGTTCTCTCCATCACCATTGCCTCAAGAAATAATAATCTCTCACTTATAACAATATCCCCACATCTTACAATAAAAGTTACATAGGTCTCAATAAATATTTATTTAATGTTTATTGAACATGACTCAGTTTTTATACATCTTGTTTCAAATGTATTCTAACAAGACAAAAAGAGTGAGTTAAACTGTGGAGGCCTTTCTTTGTCAATATGTTGATATGGCACATTGACTTTGCTGGCCAGGTTGAGCAGTGCACCTGCCAGCCCGGGCTTCTATCCACATGTGTGCCAGCCTCTTTACAACAGGCAAGCATCTCACTCCTCAGCTAAACATTTTTCTGTGTCCACAGTTTCCCCAAGTAAAGAGCCCACAGATGGAAAGACAGGTGAAAAGACAGACACAGCTGGGTAAACCATCACTACTACTGGAAAATGACTTCTGTGTTGTGTTTCAACAGGGAGAGTTCGGGCGTTGATTCCTTTTTGAAATTTCTTTCTTTCCTCTTAGGTTTTAACACACAGCTTTAGGAAGCCTCCTAAAAGGGGGAAAGATCTGAATTCTGCCGCTTCTTATTTTGTACACTGGGGCAAGTAACCCCATGCTTCCAATTCTTCATAGGTAAAATGAGAATCATACAGAGTATCAGGGAAGGGGAGAAGCCAGGCAAAAATGTGTTTGCAAGTGAAGTCCTAGCCTGACTCCACAGGAAAGCTTGGAGTATTAAGTAATTCTGCAGGCAATTAGTCATTGCTGGGAAGGGGTGGTGTAAATCCCATGGCCCTATAAGTCAGTCCTCTGAAAAGACTTATAAGTGCTCCACTTGACCCTTAAGCACACAGAAGCTGGGAAGGCATTCACGGAGCCATTGAGAAGGATCTGACCTGAAACTCAGAAGTCAAAGCCTGCTTTGAAGGTTCGAGATGCCTGTATGTAAAGTCCTTGGTACTTCATTCTTGTCTTCTCCCCAGGATATATTCATTTATATTTTTTATTTTCTAAAAGATTATTTATTTGAAAGGTGGACTTATATAGAGAGAGGGGCAGAGAGAGATCTTCCATCTGCTGGTTCTCTCTCCAAATGACCACAATGTCCAGGGCTGTACCAGAACTCTGTCTGGGTTTCCCAAATGGGTGGCAGGAGAACAAACACTGGGACCATCTCCCACTGCTTTCCAAGGTGCAGCCTGGGACTGGAATAGGTGCTCATATGGAACGTCGGTGCACTGGTGGTGGCTTAATTCACTGTGCCACAGTGCTGGCCCTCCCCAGTCTTAGAGTCATTGTTCCCCACCCCTTCATTCCAGCAAGTTGTAATACCAAATCCTTTCAGGGACTATAAATTGGATAAATGATTAGATGTAAGACTAGGAAGAGGTGGAATAGGGTAAGCTAAGGTACACCTGTGCCGTTGCAAATGAAAATAAGGCATTTAAAACCAAGTGTTTATAAAACACTGTGCACTCAAAATCAAATCAAAGCAGGGCAAAACAAAAAACACATCTGGCTGGTGGGCTGACTATTGGTTTGCCATGACTCACCCTGAATAAACCTTCCTCACAATCCCCACCTGCAGGGCATTCCAGTCCTAGCAGGAAAGGACTGGATTTGACTTCATGAGCTGGGCTTGCTCCTGCGCACTCTTTCCCAGGCTTCCTGGGAAGCTCATCCTGAAGTGGTTTTTCATTGGCGGGGTGTGTGTGTGCCTCCTCTCCACCCTGGCTGCAACGACTTCTGCCGAACCCCTGTGTCCTAGGGAAGTCTCTGAACGTCAGGATCACGTAGGTGCTTTGGTTGGCTCTTCTTAGTGAGCTCTCTGATCTCCAAGTTATAGGGATAGGAAATATAGTGGAGAATGGGCCTTGGCTTTTGATTCATTCAGGGGTTATTGATAACAATCAAGTTATAAAGTAGGTACTATGGATCTTCATGACTAACTGTGTGTGTGTGTGTATATGAAAGAAAGAGAAGGATTCTTTCACTGGACATTTGGCCTGGCAGTTAAGATGCCTGTGTCCCACACTGGAGTCTCTGGGTTCAAGTCCTGTGTTCCATTCCTGACTCCGGCTTCCAGTTCATGCAGACCCTGGGAGGCAACAGTGATGTTTCAAGTGGGTTCCTGCCACCCAGGCTGGAGACCAGGACTGCATCCTGGCTGTCGCTTTCAGCCTGACACAGCCCCAGCTGTCACAGGTATTTGGGGAGTGAATCAGCAGAGGGGAGCTCACCCTCTGTTTCTGTCTCTCAAAGGAAATGAATATAAAAAATTTCAAAATAAAACATTGTTTGGAAGAGAGCCTCTCTCTCTTCTGGGAGGGACAGAGTGTCAGGAATGAAAACAATTTCTTCACTATCCACCTATCTTCGTCTTGGACCCTCCACTTTCCTGTTACCTGTTTCTGTTCCTTCCCTCCGCACATTGACCAAGGCTCTGTGAACCTGACCATTCAGCCTTGTGTGTGTTGTGGGTATAGCTCTATGTGTGGTTTTTGAGGGTAGGAGTTTCTGTGCAAATGGAAAAAAAGGTACAGTCATGGGGTAACAGGACGAGCACTCAAAGAGCCACCAGAGACCTATGCCAGTGCAGAATGAAATGGTGATTTGTAAAGATGATGTGATAGATGGAGATGGAGAGAGGAGAAACGACTGAGGGATGAGAGACTAGGAAGAATTCTGGTGTTGTAATTTGCCGCTCTTGTCCAATTTGTACATTTACTTTAATACGTTTGTTTTATTCTATATTGGAGTCCTTCTTATGATTAAAATTTAAGACCATTGGGGCCAGGCCTGTGGCATAGCAGGTAAAGTTGCCACCTGCAATGTTGGCATCTCATATGGGTACTGGTTCAAGCCTCAGCTGCTCCATTTCCAATCCAGCTCCCTACTGTGGCCTGGGAAAGCAGTGGAAGATAGCTCAAGTTCTTGGGCCTCTGTATCTGCATGGGAGACCTGGAAAAACTCCTGGCTCCTGGCTTCCGATTGGCCCAACTCTGGCCATTGCAGCTGCTATTTGGGGAGTGAACCAGTGCATAAAAGACTCTTTCTCTCTCTCTCCTTCTCTCTCTCTCTCTCTCTCTCTCTCTCTCTGCCTCTCCATAACTCTGCCTTTCAAATAAATCTTTAAAAAATTTAAGACCATTATAAAAAATTTCAAAGATGAGAAAAAAGAGGTATTCATAATCCTATACTGGGATGAAGGCACAGTTAGTGCTTTGTTTGTTACCCTTCTAGATCTGCACATTTTCACTTTCCTGGGACAATTCTATTTTGAATTATTCTTTTTTTAAAATTTAAATAATTTATCCTGAACTTTCCACCCATATAATTAAGTACTCTCATATGCCATGTTTTTTAATGACTACATAATATTTCATCACATAGATGACTATAATTTATTTAAGCAAACTCTCATTTCCTTTTCAAGATCTGCCTCCTTGTCTCCTATCCAAATAGCACCAGACTTCAAAAGCTACCCTCAAGGCTCCAGAAGCCAGGAATAGACGCTTTGCCCTTTGCCCACTTGGGGCCTCCACAGAGGAGAGACTGAGGCTGAGATGGGATGGTTGGGAGACCGGGTGAGCCAGGAGTGAAGGGTTTCCAGTGACCAGATAGAGAGTGGCACGAAACCCTTCTCTCGCAGTTTCTTGCAGAAAGAACGAGATACCAGCAAACTCCCAGGCTTGTTTTAAAAGCCAATGGCACATATGAGAACTGAATTTGGTTCCATTTGTACAAGGGAAGGTGGGCGGCTTCAGCTGCCTAGGAAACAGACTTTGAATATGTGCTTCCTGGAATTCTTTATGCTTCTCTCCTGAAAAGGTTCCTAGTGTTCCTGATAAAGGATTCTTATTATTTGGCATTTACAGGCAGCCTGGTTTTGGCAACATCTGATTCAATTCTTTCTATTGGCGTGTTCTTACAAAGACCTCTGTCTCCTCAAAGCTAAGCCCAAATCCTTCCTTCTCCCCCGCCTCCCGCCCCATCCTCCTCCTCCGCTCGCACCACCCCCTCCCACCTACCAACCTTGCACATTCTTTTATTTTCTTTCCAATTTGAAAGCTGAAACTCTGGCACAGTTAGGTGAAGCGATACGCAGAGCATCTGCTACAGAGTCTTCAGCGTTTCAGGATGTTGCTTGGGAGAGTAAACAGCATATGCAGGATGTGGGTGTGGCATCGGAAGGGAAACACATGCCGCCATGATCGGCTGAGTTTTGATCATGACAGAAGCATGACAAGAACACGTGGTCACACCCTCCACGACCTCGCATCAAAAGGAGCAGAAATAAGCCTGTCCTTTCACTTCATCCAGATATATTGTGTGGAAAACAAGGGGGAAGACAGAAGAAGGTCTAGAAAAAAGTTTTATTTTTCATTTAGTCATTTGTTGAGCAAATGTTAATTAGACATGCCTCGATGTTGTTACCCTATGAGGTCTACTCTTCTCAGCAAAGATTAGCTGAGCACTTGACAAGACTAGGGAGGCTGGAGCTCCATAGAAAGACTGGGACTATGCATACTGTTGGGAAAAATGGAAGGGAGAGAGAGGGAGTGTGAACCTAGGGGAATATTATTCCAAAATAGGATTATTACCACAATGCTATTGATTCAGTACACTGGCAGCAGAAACTGAGTCAAAGTCATTGGCAATAAGAAACCTACCTAGGGACATTTCTGTTTCGAAATCTGTACCTGCATTTCTCTCTCTCTCTCTCTCTCTCTCTCTCACACACACACACAGTTTTTGTTTTTAAAGATCCATTTATTTATTTACTTAAAAGGCAGAGTTACAGAGAGAAAGAGAGAGAGGGAGATGGAGGGAGAGGGAGAGGGAGAGGAAGAGGGAGGGAGAAGGAGGGGGAGGGGGAGGGGGAGAGGGAGGGGGAGAGGCAGAGAGAAAGGTATCTTCCATCTACTGTTTCACTCCCCAAATGTTTGCAACAGCCATAACTGTGCCAATCTGAAGCCAGGAACCAGGAGCATCTTCTGGGTCTTCCACATGAGTGCGGGGTCTCAAGGACTTGGGCCACCCTCTGCTGCTTTCCCAGGTGCATTAACAGGGAGCTGGAATGGAAGTAAGGCAGCATACCCAGGCCAGGTTGAAGCCAGCAGCTAGGAACTTCATATGGGTCTCCCATGTGGGTAGCAGGGACCCAAACATTTGGGCTATCTTCTGCGTTTCCCAGACCATTAGCAGGGACCTAGATGAGAAATGGAGCAGGTAGGACTCGAACCAGTGCCCAAATGGGATGACTGCATTGCAGTGGCAGGTTTTCTCACTCATTCAATATTGAAGAATTACATGCGGTTTGATTTTTGGTACAATAGATGATATGTTATATGTATCCAGTGGATACACACACACACACACACACACACACTATTCTTTGAAGTATTTTATATAGAATATGAACATCCCTTAATTTATTATCACATCAGAATTTTTATACTTTATTTGTTTGTAAATAATGTTTCCACACAATTGCCACCATGTCTCAATTTCTTAGGGTCCTAGGAGCTCTAGAGAAGGGACAGCATGACACTGGGAACTGGAAATCCTAGTAACATGGTAATAAAGGATCAATTACAGTTAGCTTCAGTTGCATCAGGCAAGTTACTAAACTTCTCCAAGTTTAGTGAAATTCATACTACTACCTACCTCCTAGTTTATTGTGAGCTTTAAGAAAGAATGCATGAGGGGCCAGCATTGTGGTGTAGCAGATAAAGCCACCACCTGCTGTGCCAGCATCTCATATGGGCACGTGTTCTAGACCTGGCTGCTCCACTTCCAATCCAGCTCTCTGCTATGGCCAAGGATAGCAGTAGAAGATGGCCCAAGTCCTTGGGCCCCTGCACCCACGTGAGAGATCAGGAAGAAGCTCCTAGCTCCTGGCTTTGGATTGGTGCAGCTCTGGCCCTTGAGGCCAACTAGGGAGTGGAAGACCTCTTTCTCTCTCTGCCTTTCTTTCTCTCTCTTCCTTTCCTTCTCTCTCTGTGTAACTCTTTCAAGTAAATAAATAAATTAAAAAAAAAAAAGAATGTATTCATTCAAAGCATCTATCAGCCTGTCTGGCACACTATGAGATAGCCAAAAATGTTTATACACTCACACACATCATTGGTGAATTTGTGTCCAAATTATTATGCAACATGACTGAGCATTGGGTTTTTTAAATTAATGATTTCATAGGGGCTGGTTCTGTGGTGCAGTGTGTTAAGCCACTGCTTGCAGTGCCACTATCCCAGATAAGAGGTCATGTTCAAATCCTAGCTGCTCTGCTTGGGATCCAGCTTTCTGCTAATGTGGATGGGAAAGCAGTGGAAGATGGCCCAAGTATTTGGACCCCTTCCACCTATGTGGGCAACCTGGATAGAGTTCCAGGATCCTGGTTTCCAACTGGCCCAACCCTGGCTATTGCAACCATGAGGGCTGTGAACCAGCAGATGGAAGATCTCTTTCTCTCTTCCTCTGTCATCTGTCTTTCGAATAAAAAACAAAAATTAAATTTTAAAAATGAATAAAACTCGGGGCTGGTGCTGTGGCTCACTTGGTTAATCCTCCACCTGTGGCGCCAGCATCCCATATGGGCACTGGGTTCTAGTCCCTGTCGCTCCTCTTCCAGTCCAGCTCTCTGCTGTGGCCCAGGAGGGCAGTGGGGGATGGCCCAAGTGCTTGGGCCCTGCACCCACCTGGGAGACCAGGAGGAAGCGCCTGACTTCTGGCTTCAGATCAGCGCAGTGAGCTAATGGTAGTGGCCATTTGGGGAGTGAACCAATGGAAGAAAGACCTTTCTCTCTGTCTCTCTCTCACTGTCTGTAACTCTACCTGTCAAATAAGTAAAAACATGAAACTCAATAGACCTATTTTAATGAATATATTTGTTTCATATTTATATGTAAATCACTTATTTATATGTGATCACACTTATCACATGTTCTTATTAGGGCAACATAATCAATGATTCAATAAGATGCGAATGGGTAACATTTAACTATGATTGTATGTTATTATTTATGCTTCTATTGCATATTTTATGTTCAATTTGTTTGACTTTCACATTCATTAAGTAAAATTCCTATAATTGTTGCATGTTGCTAGTGAAATACTATTACTTATCTTTTAAGTTTAATTAAATTTTAAGGATTAATTAAATTGAAAAATAACCTAAAATTGCAATTGATGCTGTTAAAAACCAACTTGATGCTGAGGTTAATGTAGCATACAAATGTCATTCATAAATCTTAATTAAAACTTTTGTGCTCAACAATAGAGCTCCATTGTTCTTGTTGGCTGATATTACCCTTCCAATTTTTTTATACAAAGAAACACATATAGGGGGTTTTAAAACTTTTATTTATTTATTTATTTATTTTATTGGAAAGGCAGAGTTATAGAGAAAGGAGAGAGAGGGAGAGAGAAAGAGAGAGAGAGACAGAGAGAGAATCTTCCATCTGCTGGCTCACTTCTCAAAAGGCTGCAAAGTCTAGGGCTGGGCCAGGCTGAAGCTATGAGCCTAGAGCTTCTTCCAGCTCTCCCTCATGCGTGCAGGAACCTAAGCACTTGGGCCATCTTCTGCTGCTTTCCCAGGCACATTAGCAGAGAGCTGGATTGGAAGTGGAGCAGCTGGTACTTGAACTGGTGCCTATATGGGATACCATTGTTACAGATGGAGACTTAACCTGATATGCCACAATGCCAGTACCATATAGGGAGTTTTTAAAACAAAGAAATATTATCTTAAAATCCTTTAGGTGGCAAGTAACCATACTCTAACTTATTCTTTGTATAAATATATTCATATATATGTTGAATTTCATTTGAAACGAACTTGCACTGTAAAATCTATTGAAATCTATTGAAAACCCAGAAGCTAGAGTGTTACTCTATGCAAAAGTCAGGGAGAAATCTTGAAAGGAAAACTGAGACAGAAGCTATGAGTATATAACCACTGGTGTGTATCAAATAGATGCAGAATACAATGAGCTATTTCCATACCACATGGCCCTCTAGAAAGGAAATGTGTACAAAAAACCCTCATACAGTCAAGTGGTAGGTACATTAATTGAATCACTTCTCGTCTAATAATGGTCACACACAGAATGCGAGAAAGAGTGAGCAGTTCAGCTAAACTTAGGTATCTTCTACATATGGCATTTGATTAAATATTCTAAGTCTTAGGGAGAAGAAAAGGCAAAGAAACTGAACTCCTTTGAGTTTCTTTTTTGTAGTTGTATAGACAAAGGCATTCTGAAATTATTTTGGATATATTATAGGACTAAGAAAATGAGTAAGTGCACATATTTTGTCGGTATCCAGGTATCTGATTATGGAGAAGGGACTTACAGAGATTTCAGGTGGTGCCAACCCTGATTGCTATATGAATGCAAGTGACAGAACTGCCTACACAAGCCAGTCAATCCATGGACGGTAAGGGGAACAATTTATTTCACAGCAATAGACAATGAGAAATCCTATTAGATAGGGCTATTTTTCTAATTTAAATTAGGTTTGAATGATTGATTTAGATATGTGATTTTTTCTGTAGCCTCCCTCCCTCATTTGTTCTCACCCTCTTCATTCTTTTCTTATTTTTCTTTTAATTTTTACAATGACATACTTTCAATTTTCTTTATAATCACAAGTTTAAGTTTCCATTAAATAAAGAATTCAGCAAGTAACAAGTTAGAATAACCATTGTTCCACAGCAGTATAGACAAGAGCTATAAACAAGTATCAAATCTCAAAATATCAATTTCTCTCATACACATTACCTTTTTTGTACTCTATATTGGTTAACACAAATCAGGGAAACTGTATGATACTTGTCTTTTGGGGACTGGCTTATCTCACTAATCATAATGGTCTCTAGTTGCATCCATTTTGATACAAAAAACAGGATGTGATTTTTTTAATATAGAAGAGAAGGGAAGTTTACTAGGTATATAAACAACATTTTAGTCTTGAGGGGGTATCAGATTCGCTGTAGTGTTATTTATTACATTATAAAAAGCTATCCAAATATTTGACAGGATTCTGTTATATACTTAAAGTACTTATAAAGCAAATCAAATAGATCATATCAATGATGCATTTTAATAAGTTTATGGGTATTTAATACACTAACTTATAAGTTTCCTTAAAAATAGTGCTAACATTCTCTATATTTATAGTGAAACGCTGTAAGCTGGAGTGAAACACTTAAGGAGCATTAAATTTCAAAATCTGCTATTCAATAACCCAATAATAATGATAAACTTCGAAGTAACTACAAATTATCTTCCACATCTATGCTCATAAAAGCCCTCTCTGAGGGACACAAAAATTATTTTGAGAATACTGTTGGGGACTTTAACAATTAAGAGCTTGAAGTGAAAGTAAATTCCCCAAATCCCAAGTTTTTATGCTTTGCACCCTCATTGCTATTTTCCTTTGCAGTGGGCATCCAATTCATTTAGAGGAACTAAAAAAAAAAAAAAGGGAGCAGCCTATAACCCAGCCCGAGAAGTAGCTGTACCTTGTGGGACATCTCCCGGCTCTTTAGCATGCCTTCAGTCTAGGTTTAAAACCGCACAATCAAGCCCTAGGAAGTGACCTTGGCTGGGAGGACCATGCAGGCTGCTTATCCATGGTGGGAGAGTTAGGACATGGGATTCATCAGTAAGTTTCTAAAATATGACCCTTGCTTGGCTCCAGAAGAGATCACAATCTCGAGCCAGACCCTACTTGGACAATTCTATACCACACAGAAAGACAGAGTCCATTCTAGCACATATTCATGGACTCCCTCTCTGCCCCCAGTTTGTCCAGGACACGTAGAAGTGGCTGTGGGGTGATGGAAGGTAGTGGGTGACAAAATACTAGTTTTTGTCCTTGCATATGTGAGTACTTCAAAAAGTTGGTGTAAAATGCCCTTTATTATCTAATTCTGGTTTTCTGTGAAATTTTTGTAGTAACATTGTGTTCCTGCTGGGGCATCGTTCCACTCTTTCAGGGAAGGGTTATATGTCCTCCTCAGGTGACCTCCTTGTGCTCCCAGAAGAATATCACTCCCATTTCTGATAAGGAGAAGGTCAAAAGCATACTTGAGACAGAACTCTGGACCCAAAAATGTAGCAATATGTTTCATGGATAGATTATAGCACAAAAAGTGAGAGGCCTTTCAGAAAACTAACCTCAGAATTCCAAGATTCCAAGTGAGCAGCTAAGTTTTCTGGGATGAAGTTTTTTTTTTAAAAGATTTATTTACTTATTTGAAAGGCAGAGCACAACAAAGAGAGAGAGAGAGATAAGGATAGAGAGAGATGGAGAGCGAGCAAGAGAGCTCTTCCATCCACTGGTTCACTCCCCAAATGGCCACAGCAGCCAGGCTGTAGCCAGGATTCAGATACTCCATCCAGGTCTCCTGCATGGATGACAGGGACCCAAGCATGTGACCATCTTCCATCGCCTGCCCAGGTGCATTAACAGGAAGCTGGATCAGAAGCAGGTTAGCTGGGACTCATACCAGCACTCCAATATGGAAGGTAGGCATCACAAGCCAGGGTTTAACTTGCTGTGCCACAGCTCTGTGCTCTCAATTATGTCTTTTATAACAGTAGTGGAGATAGAGAACATGGAAACTCTTGAAATAAACAATTTATGTAGCTTTATTCTGTGGCAGCTGAGGAGGAATGATCGATTGTCAGACATGGGATACATACTCATCACTGTGTCGACTCAGCCTCTGAACCGACAGGAAGGGCCAAGGCACACACGCGAAGCCGGCAGGAAAGCCAGCCTTGCTCAGAAGCCTCTCATTGGCCACTCAGGCCGAGAGGCAAATGATGCCCAGAGGACCCAGCCCTCACAGGCCAATCAGCTCAAGTACAGGAGAGCTCAGGAGGAGATTCTGTCAGGCCAGGAGGGTGCTGAGAACTCGCTGTGGCTCTGCCAGTGTAGCAGTCAGTGAGGAACTGCTCACAAAGCCTGCCGATTATTCAAAGGGATGGGGTGAGGGGGCGGGAGTTAGAGATGTGCAGAGGAGAAACAGAGGAGGAAGGGGAAGCAACAGGAAAAGGAAGGAAGCCTTGTGTGGAGCTCTGCTGAGATCTAAATGTAGTGTCTGGGCTTAGGCAGCCAATAGTTTATTTCCAGGCCTGTGAAATCACTTATTTTGTGCTGCTGTCGACATGCAATCTCATAGACATTTCACAGAGATGGATTCGTTCACTGGGGCTGTATTTTAACCCACGCTCCTTGGAACAGTTGTGCCAGGATTTCTGTGTAGGAAGTACTCAGGGGTAGTAATTTAGGTGGGAGAGGGGGATAAGCTAGGGAAGTTAAATTGAAATTGTGTTACAATAGAGAGCACTCCCCCCCCCCCCCCTTTTTGAAGCTTACATTGTATGCTTATTTGTAGTTGGGAAGTGATATAAAGTACCTCCCACTCCCAGCTTCCCAAATCCACCCCTCCCCCAGAACCCTGCACAGAATAGGGCCGATGGGATTGCCACATTGTGAGAGCCCAGGTAGCTGGCAGGACTACAGATAAGCTGACCAGGGATCTGGTAGGTGTGTAAGCTCCCCTTTCATCTAGTCACCTAGATCCTTTATCCAAGCCATGTACTTACATTCAGATGTTCTCTTGGTTCTTTAGAAATATTCTCACCCTAGAGAAGTTGCATAACCTCAGTGTTTGAGGTTTCACTTGGGGCACCATATCTACAGGTGTCTAAGACAGTGGGTGGTTTTGTTGTCTTGTCTCCATCCATCTGGTGTCACATCCTAAATGAATCCCATGAAAGGGTGGACCCTGGACCAGCAATGTTGGGAATGTAAGGAAAAGAGTGCAGTTGGTGCCTCCTCACACGGGGCACCAAAATGTAAGGAAAAGAGGTGCAGAACTGAGAGGAGGCAGAATGCAAACTTGCAGCCAGACTGAATCGACTAGCTAGCTGCCAGCGTGTACACAGCCTGAAAGAACTGGTGGCAGAGGGCCAGCCCCCTTTTTATATATATATATATATATATATATATATATTTTATTATTATATATTTTATATATTAGGAGGGCTGGGGGTGGGAGTGGCAGGCAGTAGGCGGAGTTGAGCTTCTCCATACTGGTTCTTCAAGTGTGGCCCACTGGCTTCCAAACCTGGGGAGGAATGTAGGGGATGGGATGGGACTGAACTGGTCTCTTGAAAGAAGGCAGGGGTAACAAGAACCTAAAATGGCTGAGGCTTATGTCCTTGTTCCGTTGGGGAGCTTCTTAAGTGCAAAGTCTCAGATCCTTTTGCCCCTAAATGTACTGCATTAGAATCTCCAAGTCTTGGGTCTAGGGATCTGTGTTTTTAACAAGTTCTCTAGGTGATTTTGTTGCCATTCCAAAGTGTGAGAGCTCCTGTTCTTGGTGCTTTTTTTAATTTTATTTTTATTTTGATTTTTTTTGACAGGCAGAGTTAGACAGTGAGGGAGAGAGAGAGAGAGAGAGAGAGAGAAAGGTCTTCCTTCCGTTGGTTCACCCCCAAAATGTCCACTATTGCCAGTGCTCTGTGGCTGGCGCACTGTGGTGGTCTGAAGCCAGGAGCCAGGTGCTTCCCCCTGGTCTCCCATGGGGTGCAGGGCTCAAGCACTTGGGCCATCCTCCACTGCCTTCCTGGGCCACAGCAGAGAGCTGGACTGGAAGAGGAGCAACTGGGATAGAATCCGGTGCCCCAACTGTGACTAGAACCCAGGTACTGGTGCCGCAGGCAGAGGATTAGCCAAGTGAGCTATGGTGCCAGCCAGTGCTTTGTTTTGTTTTCCCTTTTCCATACTGATATTCTTTATTGTTGAGTGAAAATTTATGTTTTGCAAGACCCCAGCAGAAGGAACAGGCCATCAAGGAGAGAGGCGCCTTTCTCTGAAGGGAGGAAGGAACCTCCACTGTGATATGGCCTTGACTAAACACGTTCAGAGTCAGTGAACTCAAGGGGCTTCCATAGCCTAGACAGCTCATAGCAAGAGTCTCGGGTGATTGCTGACATCATAAATAAGAGTGCCAATTGTTAAATCAACAACGGGAGTCACTGGGTACATGCTCCCCACGTAGGATCTCTGTCCTTGATGTGTTTTACTATGAAACTTAAAAACAACACTACTAGTCGAACAATACCCTGTACCTTGTGTGGTTGTGTGAGTGCAGCCTGTTGAAATCCTTGCTTAGTATATACTAAGTTGATCTTCAGTATGTGAGGGTAATTGAAAATGAAACTCGATGAAGGGCAGGATGGGAGAGGGAGTGGGAGAGGGGAGGGCCGCGGGAGGGAGGGAGGTTGTGGGGGGGAGCCACAACAATACAAAAGTTGCACTTTGTAAATTCACATTTATTAAATAAAAAAACTATATAACAAACAAAAAAAGAAAAAGGAAAAAAAGTACTTAATACTTTACCCTTTTAGTATTTTTTATGTTCTACTTTAAACTATCGGTTGAACTCTGTAATTAATACACAATTACTCTTAGGTGTTTAATTAATGCTATAACTAGTACTCAAATAGTATTTTACACTTTGTGTTTCTGTGTGGGTGCAAACTGTTGAAATCTTTACTTAATATATGCTAAATTGATCTTCTGTATATAAAGATAATTGAAAATTAATCTTGATGTGAATGGAAGGGGAGAGGGAGTGGGAAAGGGGAGTGTTGTGGGTGGGAGGGAAGTTATGGAGGGGGGAAGCTATTGTAATCCATAAGCTGTACTTTGGAAATTTATGTCCATTAAATAAAATAAAATATAAATATAAAAAAAGAAAATTTATGTTTTGATAATAGAGACAAAGAATTAAATATTCATTCAAGCAAAGTAATTTTAGAGGTGTTACAAAATTTTACATGCCCCAAAGATATCCTGAAATGTGAAACCACCATTGTCTCTGTTCTTGTTGGTTTCCAGACCATGGATGAATGGGTAGAAGAGAATGCCTGGTAGGTTTTAGACATCAAGACCCAGGAAGAAAGGAGGTTACACTGTTAAGGGTTTTGCTTCAAACTCTGTGCAAAGAGACATCAGCATAATAATTAAAATTAATTTGTTATAGTAAAAGTTCATTTCCATTTTGTATAGAAAAAGCAGAAAGGAGTTCCCTGCCTGGGGGAGACTACATAGAGGAAATGACATTTGTGCTGGGTTTTCAAGATTTGCTGACTCGTTGCTATTGATTAAATCCTTTGACCATTCTGGACTCCGTCTAGAGAAGACACATGGGGAGAAATGGCTTGACACCCTGATCACTTGGCGGTGGATGAGTGGATCCAGGATTGTGGGTTATAACTGCTGCTAGTGCAGGGTTTCTCAGCCTCAACGCTATTGACATTTAGGGCCAGAGGGTTCTTTGTTGGATGCTGTCCTGAACATTGTGGGATGTTTAGCAGCATTCCTGGCCTTGACTCACTAGATGTCAGTAGGACCCTCCCTCCTTCCCCCAAGCAAACACACACTCCCATCTAGCCTAAATTAACACAATGTCCTTTGGGTGAGTGGGTAGGGGAGCACAAAATGGCCTTGGTTGACAGCCATTGTACTACGTGTATGGCTGACTTAGCACCCAGGCTCTGTACTGGAGAATTCTTTAATTCTGAGGGTCAGGAAGGCTCTACCATCCAAAAGGAGCAGTTGCCAACCTGCCCCTCTCCTTCTTCTCTGCTCTCCCCAGCCAGTAATGCCTTCCTCTCTGTCTATGAGAGAACAATGGTCCCATAGTCTTGGAGGGGGTGTCAGGGCCAGACCGTGGTCTCCCTGCCAAGAGGCAGTGAAACAGGAAATGGGGAATCATCAACCCATTCTAATGCGATAAGTTTCTTAACCAAAATGTTTGGATGAAAGTTGCAGAGCTCTGAAGGATCTTTGATTTTATCTTTCATGATCAACCTTGTTTTCAAAATAAAAATTTTCTTCCCCCTTTTATTCCCAAACACATACATATCCTGGTGTATTGAATAATAAAGGGGCCAAGAAACAGATCCTAAGCATTCATACCACTATCACCAGTCCCTCAGGAACTGTTCATGGCAAGCCAGACATTTTATATGTATTTCAAAAATGTTTTATTAATCTTCAGAACAACCCTGCAATGTAGAGGTGGGTTTTCCTATTTAACAGCTTAAAAGCCAACTTGTCTGTGGAAAGCTTGTGTTAGAGAAAAGCATCAAAAATTCCCTTGCTGTTTTAAGACAATAGCAATATTTTAGCCTGCATGGTGCTTTATAGGCTTTTGACTACTATTTTTACATTTATTATCTAAGTTGTACTTGTAGCAAAAGTGCTATGGGAATTCTGAGAAGCTATAAAAAGTTTGCTGTGGTTGAAGGAAGTTTCCAAAAAAACTGGAAAGTGGGCTAGTCCCTGAAGGTGACATGGGTCTGTGCTGTGGTGGAAGAAGTGGTAGTGGTGTTTGTCCTAGAGAGGAAACAGGAAGGACGTTCCAGAGTCAAGAATGGGGGCATACAGGAGCAGCAAGGGCATAGACTGCCCCATGTTGCAGATGGTTTATGGTGGTGGCTAAAGAGATGGCGTATCTGGTAGGATCAGGTTATGCAGGGTGTAGAGATACAGCTCCATGGTACCCCAGAGCTCCCTATGATCATGGCCTTGGGAGATTGTGACTGTTTCATGATAGAGCTCTGATTTACCTGTGTTTGTGTCCCCAAGGTCTGGCACATAGTAGGCCCTCAGTAAATAGACCAAGGAATGAGTGAGTGGAGCCTGACAAGGAATCACACCCTCCTCTGACTTCTCAGCACCACTTGAGGCTGGAGTATAGGAAGAGGAAGCCCCTGGACACAGTTTGAGTGCAGGCAGAGGCACACATGGAATCTCAGAGCTAGTTTGAAAAGGTTCACTCAAGGAGGGCGAAGCTGGAGGAGAGGTGGCAGACAAGGAAATGTTGAGAGAACCACCGAGTTCATCAAAATGTCCTTGAGAAGCATGGTGACCTTCACCCATCCTGGAACATTCTACATTTTAGACGTTAGGAAGCAATTAGGCATTTCTACTGCCACAGCTAATGCCCACTGCTCCTCTGTAGGGCATGAGATTGTCTCATTCTTAATCTAAAACCCAAAAAAGAAAATGCTTTCAAGTGCTTCCCTCTTCCTACATCCTCACCCCTAAGCATTCACACTGGCATGGACACGTTCCCACCGAATGAGTCAGTCAGGTAGGAACATTAGTCTATTTGAGTAGATGTCACTTTAAAAAAACAACATTGCATCATTGCACAAAGCTTACCAATAATGTCTGTCGTGTAGCAATGACACTGATATAAAGCAAAGGGGTAATTTTGGTGAATTCAAAGGAGACGCGATTACTGTAATTATGGGGGACAGCTTCTAAATAACCCTGGGAAAAAGAAAGGCTGTTTTGTATCATGTTGAGCCATGGGAAGAAGGAGGGAGAAAGCCTGGCGAGGAGGTGGGCTGTCAGCAAGGGAGGAGGTGGAGATGGCAGTGTGCCTTGGTGGTGTTCTTGAGGCTGACTTAGCCTGTGAGCACTTTGCTGAAAGTAAACAAGGTCTTTGAAGGTCAGTGGGGAAGAATCCCTGGAGTCTACTCAGAATAAACTGCAATGCTCTGTCCTCACAGGATGCCTAAAATCAGCCCACCATTCAAAGGCCTCTCAATCCTTTCTGCTTGTTTGAAACCATTTCATATCCATCCAGCCTGCAGAGCTTGACTTTGCAGTTGTTGGCAGTACCAGTCGTAGGACAATTTGGGCAAGTTTTATGACTTCAGCGTTGGGGAATGTTCCTGTTTGGTCCTTTTATCTTTTATTTTACTCCCTAGCCAGATTGGCATCTTTGTGAAGGGAGGCATGGTGCTGTGCCCCACCACTAGGGTCCCCACAGTGCCTTCCATAAGTGCGTGGTGCATGGTGGCTGGTTGATTGATGAGGTGTTCCTGCAAGTGGCTGTTGGCTAAGGTAGTCTACCCATGTGAAGTGGGGTTTGATTAATTACACAGAACACCTACAAGCCAGGCCCTTTACTAGAATTAGATGAACTCAATTTAACCATCTAAAAATACTGTGGATTAGGGGAGTCTCTAGTTAAGGCTGAGAAAATGAAGACTCAGATAAATGTGGGTTTCTCAAGTCCACAAAACCCACAGGTGGCTGAAGCTGAGATTTAATTTCAAATTCATCTGATTCTAAAACAGCCTTTTCAGTTGAAGCTTCAGTATTCCTCAAGACCAGAAATTTGGACAGTTTTATCCTAAGTGCTTTATATTTTGATACTTGTCAATCTGAAAACACTTCTCGAATAAAGTCTAGTCAGCAGAATAATGGCACCACTCAAAGGCCCCATCCTAATCCCCAGAATTTGTGGATGTCTTATGTTACATGGCTAAGAGCAATGAAGGTTGCAGCTGCAACTAAGTTTGTTAAATGGTTGGTCTTAAAATAAGGAGATTATGCTGGGTTGTGTGTGTGGTCCAGTTTAATTACAGAGTTCTTAAATGAGGAATGATGAGGGTCCCAGTGAGTGATTTGATGTGAGGACCACTTGATGTGCCAGGGCTGGCTTTGAAAATGGAGGAAGGTGCCGGCGCCACGGCTCACGGCTCACTAGGCTAATCCTCCGCCTTGCGGCGCCGGCACACCAGGTTCTAGTCCCGGTCGGGGCGCCGGATTCGGTCCCAGTTGCCCCTCTTCCAGGCCAGCTCTCTGCTGTGGCCTGGGAGTGCAGTGGAGGATGGCCCAAGTGCTTGGGCCCTGCACCCCATGGGAGACCAGGATAAGTACCTGGCTCCTGCCATCAGATCAGCGCGGTGCGCCGGCTGCAGCGCGCTGGCCACAGTAGCCATTGGAGGGTGAACCAACGGCAAAAGGAAGACCTTTCTCTCTGTCTCTCTCTCTGTCTACTCTGCCTGTCAAAAAACAAAAAACAAAAGCAAAACAAAACAAAAAGAACATCCTTTACATCCTGTACTTGAGACTTTGGTTCTTATAATACCAGTATTTCCAATGCTCTAAGAAAATGGATCTGTAGATAGCTTTTCCATAATATTATTCAAATCAACAAATATTACCTATCAATTTTTTAAAAAATTATTTTATTTATTTCAAGATTCTATTTATTTATTTGAGAGCTAGAGTTACAGACAGTGAGAGGGAGAGACAGAGCTAAAGGTCTTCCATCCGTTGGTTCACTCCCCAAATGGCCACAACGGCTAGAACTTTGCCGATCCAAAGCCAGGAGCCAGGTGCTTCTTCCTGGTCTCCTATGTGGGTGCAGGGGCCCAAGCACTTGGGCCATCTTCTACAGCTTTCCCAGGCCGTAACAGAGAGCTGGGTTGGAAGAGAAGCAGCCAGGACTTGAACCGGCGCCCATATGGGATGCCGGCACTACAGGCAGAGGATTAACCTACTGCACCAAGGCATCAGCCCCTATTTCATTTATTTGAAAGACAGAGTTACAGAGAGAGGTAGAGCCAGAGAGAGTGAGTTATTCCATCTGCTGGTTCACTCCCCAAGTGACCACAATGGCCAGAGATGAGCTGATCCAAAGCCAGGAGTCAGGAGCTTCTCCCAGGTCTTCCACACAGGACCTGGGCCATCTTCTACTGCTTTCCTAGAACATAGTAGAGAGCTAGATAGGAAGTAGAGCCGGGACTTGAACTGGTGCCCATATGGGATGCCAGCGCTGCAGGCTGGTGCTTTAACCCACTGCGCTGCAGCACCAGCCCTTATCTATCAATTTTTAAAACACATCAGCTAGACCACTGAGAGGCAGGCAAATTAACACCTGTATTTGAACAGTGGCTGATTTTGGATCTTTTTGATCTTGGCTTGTTTTAGGAGAACTGAGAGGATTTAAGAATTAGCCAGAAGGAATCTGCTTTTCACATCATGGGTTTTCCAATAACACACTAAAATTAATGGAGATAATCTAAGTGAAAGGGAGATTACCGCTTAACCCTTCAAAGTTCTGAATAAAGTTTCATTTGTGAAAAACTCTATCAAAAAAACCACATGCTTATTCAAATCCATTTCCAGCAGCTCCCCACTCTTCATTGTCTGCTGTAGGTTGAACATCTTATTGTCAGGGATGATGTTGGTGGGAACCTTGCAAGGATGTTATGGCTTATTGAGTTTCCAGAACAGATTGCACAGCCCTTCACTGAATGATTGGCCTTGACATACATGGATTTCGGAAGTTTCATCCTACCTGCTCGTGCACCCCAGATTTAGCTCTTGGTTTGTCTTTCTTCCTTCTTTCCTCTAGTTCCAATCTCCTTCCTTCATTTAGCATTCCCTTCACCTTGTGTTCATTGCATTCAATCAGGGACTTTCTAAAGTAACATCTATTGTGTGTGTATGTGTGTGTGTGTGTGTGTGTGTGTAAACAAGAGATGCCAAGTAGCTGAATGTGATCTCCACGTTCCAGAAGCCCCGTTCCTCGTCCCCCATCTCTGCTCTACTGTTTTTCTGTTTTGACTTTTCCTTTCCTCTTCCTTTTCTAAGTTCAGTGGACTCCTATTCTCTCCCTCAAATATTTAAAACCTATTTTCAAATATCCCACACATTTGGACCACACATCAATTTATTGTTGTATCTTATATGTATCAATTACCTACTACAGCTTTAGTAAGTGGCTTAACGTAATACAAAGTTCTTACCTGACGGTTCTGTAGATCAGGATGTGACGCAGGCTCACTGGGATAAAACTGAAATACTGGGAGACCTGCTTGCCTTTCTGCAGGCTCTAGCAGTGTCTGCATTTTTCAGCTCTTTTCCTGGGCTTGTGGCCCCTGCCTCCATTCTCTTTTCTCTCTCTCTCTCTCTTTTTTTTTTTTTTTTTTTGACAGGCAGAGTGGACAGTGAGAGAGACAGAGAGAAAGGTCTTCCTTTGCCGTTGGTTCACCCTCCAATGGCCGCCATGGCCAGCACACTGCGGCCGGCGCACCGCGCTGATCTGATGGCAGGAGCCAGGTGCTTCTCCTGGTCTCCCATGGGGTGCAGGGCCCAAGCACTTGGGCCATCCTCCACTGCACTCCCTGGCCACAGCAGAGAGCTGGCCTGGAAGAGGGGCAACCGGGACCGAATCCGGCGCCCCGACCGGGATTAGAACCTGGTGTGCCGGCACCACAAGGCGGAGGATTAGCCTAGTGAGCCGCGGCGCCGGCCTGTAAAGGATGTTCTACATCATCTTCTTTGCTACTGTCTCTTTGTTTTCTATCTTTCTATATTATTCTTTTTTTTTTCAGAGACACATGCATGCTCATATAAACATACCACACACACAGACACACACACTCACACCTTAGATGGAAATTTTAATCTACACGCATTAAACCATACACAGAACTGTTTATTATTCCACAGTTTGATGGCATCTAATCTTCTTTCTGTCATCAGATAATGAGCTGAAATCATGGCCCACAAAGACAACCAGTTAGTGATAGCAGAAACCCAAACCTCAGGTTTCCTGACACCATTCAGACCTGTGTTTTCTACTACACCTTATCACTTCTAAATGCACTAAATATATATCAGTTATTTGTTTATGTAATTATATCCTTTCTCCCCACCTCATTGTTGGTGAATTCTTCTTTGGGTTAACTCATCACCTGACACACTGTAAATGCTCTAAAATTAATTTGAAATTGAGGAAGGAGAGGGATAAGAAAATGAGGAACTAAATGTCAAACTCAGGAAGAAAATGTGAAATTCAAACTCTGACTCTACTAATCTGGATGGATTTGGTGAACAGAAGTAGGCATGTTCTCACTGCTTTAGTGACTCTACAGGATATAATCTCTAGAAAATAATTTTCTTTTTTGAAAAAGATTTATTTATTTGAAATCAGAATTACAGAGAGAGAGGGAGAGACAGAGAGAGAAAGCGATCTTCCATCTGCTCGTTCACTCCCCAAATGGCCACAAAGGCCAGGGCTGGGCCAGACCAAAGCCAGGAGTCAGGAGGGTCTTCCATTGTCTCCCATATGTGTACTGGGGCCCACGCACTTGGGCTATTCTCTCTTGCTTTTCCAAGCCATTAGCAGGGAGCTGGATCAGAAATGGAACAGTAAGGACCCAAACCGGCACCCATGTAGGACTGTGGTTGGCAACTTAACCCATTGTGCCATAGCACTGGCTCCCAAAATAATTTTCATTTAAAAATATAGTTCCTGAGGCTTACAACTGCCTACTATTCCAGGGACACTGTAATGGTTGGATAGGAAGAATGCACAATTTGGGCTGCCATAGGTCACATGTCTCATTTTAAGAAAACTGTCATGAGTATTGGGTGCATACTGATGCAGTGGAACCAGGGGACTGATGGATGCATGCATCCTTTCTTTCTCACGATCCATTGCCCATGTTGGTTCGAGCCACCTCCTAAAGAAAGCCTACCCATGTAACAACATGTGTGAGGATTGTCAGTCTGCCCAGGCTCAAGGTCAGTTCTGACAGGAAGATCCCGGCTTGGTTTCTGCTTTGCTGCTTGACTTGGACAAGCTACCTGACCTCTGTCCTCCATGCTGTGGACTGAGAAGTTACTTGGATGGCAACATGATATAGAGGGAAAAAAAAGAGATCAACCAGATCTACATTCAAATGCTGGCTCTACCATTTGTGAGGTATGTGATCTCTGTTTCCTCAAACAAATGGAATAACAATATCAGCCCCAGAATTGTTGAGAGCACTACCACAAGACAAGGCACATGAAGAGACTAACACATAGTTGGCACTCAGTAGATGCTTGTTTCTTTCCTGTGTCCAGATGGGGAGTGGGCTGGTTAGTCTCTAGAAAAAAACTGATGTTTTGGGGATGATAATATCTATGCCATCTGTAGTAATTTAGTGCTGATTAGGTACTCAAAACACAAGACAAAAATGTATGGCACAGATTTGGTTTGGGATTTTTTATATTTGCTTCAGAATTTACAAGATAAATAGCTTTCATTACAACCTATACTACCTTTTAAAAATAAATTAAAAACTAGATAATAATTTAGGTGGCAGTGAGAAGGAAAACACATTTTTTTTAGGATGAATGATTTATTTCACTCAATTTTTGGTTCATATGGCTCTCTCTCTCTCTCTCTCTCTCACACACACACACATTAATCTTAGTAGAGAAAAGTAAAAGTGGCTTTCTTATTGAACCTGTGCCTCTACACAATGATGTCTAACTCAAAAGGAGTGACTGTTTTTGAGGAAGAGAAGTCCACATAATTTTTACTACTAAATTTTAAGAGGTAAGCCAGCCAGCATCAGAAAGAGGAATTGTCAGGTGTCAGGAAGTGATCCATCCCTGAAAATGGAAAAAGTTTCTATAACAGGGAAATCAGGCTGATACAATTGAAAGAGTAGTTCCAGTTCTGTTAAGTCCATGACTTTGGGCAAGTTATATCACCTCTAGACACTTGGTGTAAATGACCTCCAGAATCTGTTCCAGCTCTGCAATTCCATGATTCATAAAATAAAATGTGACAATGCAATGAGAGTCAATTGCCAGGAACGACCATGGAAAAGCAAAGAAACGTATTCTCTGGAACCCATGAGTGGGTAACTTAGGGATGGGGCAGGGAGGGATTTATTCCAACAGGATAATGTTGAATTGGTAAGGAGGATATTTCATCATAGTCTCTCCTCAGAGTTTTATTTTCTGTACTCCACTTTCCCACTGTTGTACAGAACCCCAACATTCTCTGGGTTGTATTTAAGGATGAACCAAAGACATGCTAGTTTAGCAAGAGTACCACGGATTGACATTCGTGGGAGCAATGATGCCTTACAGAGGGTACTTGGAATGAAGCAAGATCTGATCCCAGCTGAGAAAGGTACTATGAACAGTAAGGAGGCATTCCACCAAGCAAAGAAATGTTAGAAAAATAATTTTCAAAATGTTTAACTCTTATTGCAGAACATGTCACTAGGGGTATCATACATATATGAATTACATGATTTTTATTACATTTTAAATTCATTAATATAGAGAACCGATTTCATGTATCTCACAGATGTGATTCTAAGAATATAACAGTACTTTCCTCCCTCCCTCACTCCCTCCTCCTCTCCCTTCATTCCTTTCTGTTTTCCTTAATTTTTTTGTGATATCATATTTTTAATTTACTTTATAATAAGTATCCTTTATAATACTTTATAATAAATATCCTCCTTACCAATGGTCCCAACTCCAGCCATTGCAGCCACTTGGGGAGTGAACCATCCAGTGGAAGACCTCTCTCTCCCTCTCTCTCTCTCTGCCTTTGCCTCTCTATAATTTTACCATTCAAATAAATCTTTAAAAAAAAAAAACCCACTACCACCAGCCCCTTTGGGTTTTGCCCCTCTTAGAGCCCCCCTCAATGCCACTATGGCTAGAGGTCTCTGACCCTAATAAATCTTGCTTTTAAATCTTTGCCTTATCTGATTTGGAAATTCTTCTTCCATGTGAGACAAAGAACCAGAGTAATATTTTCCCCACTATTTCATCTGTAACAATTTCGCTTATATACTTAAGTGTTTTTTTGTACTTTATATATTAGCTACTATAAAAAAGAAAATGTATGGTATTTGTCTTTCAGTTCTGACTTATTTCACTAAGAATAATGGTTTCCATTTTGCTGCAAAAGACACAATTTCATTCTTTTTATGTCTGAGTAGTAATCCATCATGTGCATATACCATATTTTCTTTATCCAGTCATCAGTTGATGGATATTTTGCTTGATTCCATATCTTAGTTGTTGTGAATTGAGCTGCTATAAACATGGGGGTACAGGTACATGCTGATTTCATATTTTGGGGTATATTCCTAGGAGTGGGATGGCTGGGTCATGTGGTAGATCTATTTTCATATTTCTAAGGAATCTCCATAATGACTTCCATAATGGCTGTACTAGATTTTATTCCCGCCAATAGTTTGTTATGGAATCTTTTTCTACACATCCTTGCTAGCATTGTTATTTTTGTATTTTTGGATAATAACCATTCCAATTGGGGTGAGGTGAAACCTCATTGTGGCTTTTATTTGTATTTTACTGCTGGCTAGTGATCCTAAACATTTTTTCATACATCTGCTGGCCATTTGTATTTCATCCTTTCATTAATGTCTGTTTATATCCTTTGCCCCCTTCTTAACTGGATTGCTTGTTTTGTTGTGGTTGAGTTTCTTGAGCTCCTTATATATTCTGGATATGGTTAATCCTTTATCAGATGCATAGTTTGCAAATCTTTTCTCCCATCCTGTTGGTTGTTTCTTCACTTTGTTGAGTTTTTTCCCTAGCACAGAAGCGTCTTAGCTTGATGTAATCCAATTTGTCTATTTTTGCCCTTATTGACTGTGCTTCTCAGGTTTTGTCCAAGAAGTCTTTGCCTATGCCAAAGTCTAGCAGTATTTCCCCTGTGTTTTCCCCTAGTAATTTGATGGTATCAGGTCATTGATTTAGATGCTTGATCCAGGAATGCCATTTCCTTTAGGTGGAATCTTCCTCCTCACAGCTCTTTCCATTTTCAATTGGTTTTGATTATTGGAAAGCAATTTTTTTCTGTGAGTTGAAACATGGATCTCTCTACCATTGAATCATTTGACATTGCTTTATTTCCAGAGCTACAGAAGATAAATTCTGAGGTTCTTTGACTTTGAAGATACCGAACGTGTACCTTTATAATCTTATTTGTTTCCTTTTAGTGATATAATACCCAAATCCTTCACTGTCCTTTCAGCTGAGGTTCCACGACCTTAAGCTAGCCTTTTGTGGCAGTCCAAAGTCTCATTAGTTCTGTCTGCATTGCCCTGTTTGCCCAAGGTTCTCTGTGGTTGTGGTATTTCCTTGCTGGACTTTTTTTTTTTTTTAATCACATAGTAAGGAAATCCTGTGCCAAGACATATGTAGTCTTCAGCCTGTGAAGGCCCACACCTCAGTCTGCAAGAAAGCTACTGAAGTAAAGCTGACGAGAGCTAAGTGCTCTCTCCATCATTTCCAGTTTGAAAATATTGGTTGTCTACAGCTTTCTTCTTGAAAAGTTCATGGACACTTGCATCTCTGGAACCACCATGCAATTGCTGCCAATTCCATTAAAAGCCTGTTATGTACACTTTGTCAGACTAACGTGGCTGTGTGACCTCATATGACAAGCACATCAGATATCTAAGTCTCAGACACTAGGAAGAAAAATCAGGATGCCTTTTCTGAGGCAAAGCTGTCAAGAGTTTTGCAATATATTAAGGAGCTTGATATAATGAGGAGAGTGTGGATTTGGAATAATAAAGGATCAAATTATAACTCTGACACTATCTGGGTGACCTTAGGTTGTGGGAATATTAAGATAGATAATAGACATTAGATAAGATGTCTGGTACTATCTATGAAACCTGGTGGTTGCATATAATTGTAACAATCCATCCTTCTTTTCATAGGAACCAACTCTACATTATATTTCCTGTGATTGCTTAGCAACCTCTAAACAATGTGTTTTGAATGCAACTTCCTGGCTAAGAAATACTTTCTTTTATGCAAGCCATCTGCCTCTGTGCACTGCTTACCAGTGTAATCATTGACCCCGATCCCTTTAGAGTGATTTTTCTTCCTTGATTGTGCACTCAGATTGCACCACTGCACACACTACCAGCTCCCACACTTAATCATCTGCCACACTCGTGACTTTGAGCTGCCTGAAGTGGAATAAACAGAAGGTTACTTGGCATCTGGCCATGGCTGAGTGAGCATTTCTAGTGGGGGCTGAGCTACGGTGGCTGAACTCTCCAGTTTCTTAAAAACTGAAGGAAGCAGGAAATGTCACATTTTGACAAAGCTGGAAATCTAGAGGAAGACCTAAGAGATAAAATAATAAATAAAATCTTAAAATAAATGTTTTTATTTAATATTTTTGTGGTCAAAAGGATTTATAGGCTCATATATGTGGTGTCTTGCATCATCAACAAAAACTACTATTGTGATCTGAGACTCACAGGATGTCACAAAAGGACACTTAATTCAACTCTCACTCAGTATGAGACTCTGTTTTAGCCCTTCCATGCCAGATGGTGTAATGTAGTAGTGGAACCAGATTCCCTCAGATTAAATCCTAGCTCTGTGTGTGAATTTAGGTGACATTCCTCATATCAAAGGAAACCTTTTAGACTTTATGCCACACTTGCACATGAACAGCCACCAAGTCTTATCACATTTCACAAGCTTATTGTTTAACTGTTCATATAACCGTAAAATGGTATCAGGATCCCATATTTGGTTTGTTCAGTGTAACTCCTGGATTTCTTTTCTTTTTTTTTTTTTTTTTTTTTTTTTTTTTTTTTTTTTTTGACAGGCAGAGTGGACAGTGAGTGAGAGAGAGAAACAGAGAGAAAGGTCTTCCTTTGCCGTTGGTTCACCCTCCAATGGCCCGCGCGCTGCAGCTGGTGTATCACGCTGATCCGAAGCCAGGAGCCCGGTGCTTCTCCTGGTCTCCCATGCGGGTGCAGGGCCCAAGGACTTGGGCCATCCTCCACTGCCTTCCCGGGCCACAGCAGAGAGCTGGACTGGAAGAGGGGCAACCGGGACACAATCCAGCGCCCAGACCGGGACTAGAACACAGGATGCCGGCGCCACAGGCAGAGGATTAGCCTATTGAGCCGCGGCGCCGGCCCAACTCCTGGATTTCTAACTTGCCTAGCTGCTATCAGCTCAGAGATCATGCTCCAGTGTTCTTTGCAAGAATATAAATTTCTTTGAGAAATATTTTATTCATGGGCAGGGGTGGATTTACTTACAGGTAATGAAGTTCAGTTTGGGGGCTTCTCAGGAAACAAGCCCTTTTCATTATGTTTTTTAAAGATTTATTTTATTTATTTGAATGACAGAGTTACAGAGAGAGGAGAGACAGAGAGAGAGGCCTTCTATCCGCTGGTTCACTCTGCAGATGGCTGCAATGGCCGGAGCTACAGCGATCCAAAGCCAGGAGCCAGGAGATTCCTCCGGGTCTCCCATGTGGGTACAGGGGCCCAAGGACTTGGGCCATCTTCTACTGTTTTCTCAGGCCATATTAGAGAGCTGGATCGGACAAGAGGAACAGCCGGGACCAGAGCAGGCACCCATATGGGATGCCAGCACTTCAGCGGATTTTAACCTGCTGCACCACAATGCCAGCCCCAAGCCTCTTTCTTTCTGTATGGTTTTACAGAATTTTGTTGTATAGATGTTAATCAAATGTTATGCAGCCACAAAATCTATAGGAATCTATGAAAAAGTGATGCCAAACTTATAATTCATAAAAATATTTAATGTTCTGGATTATGGTACTCATCAGCTTTTTAAAGTTTATAATTTGTCATGATTGATTTTCTCTTTCTTAATAAATCTTCATTTTTTACCTAATTTTATATTCATATGTTTGCATTCTTTTTCCTGGATACAAATATGCAAATTACATACATTTGGGGCCTACTAATATCTTGATAACCTCAACCTTAACTAAATATTTTTAAATTTAAATTTAAATATGACAGCAGCTCTAGGCCATTGGTATTGTAAGTGCTATCACTGTGACATGTTGGGTTTTGTAACCCCTATTTGTAATCCTGATCCATTTGCTGCTTTAACATTGATGAAATTATTTTGAGGCATGTTGTAGCACACCAGTTTTACTTTTCCATAATTATCACATGTTGTTGGAAATCAAGAAGCTTCAGGGGCAGACTTTGTGGCATAGTAGGTTAAGCCATGCTTGGCACTCCCACGTCTCATATCGGAGTGTCTGAAACAGAGTCCTGCCTCTGCTTCCAATCAAGCTTCCTATTAGTACTTGGGTCCTTGCCACCAGTGTTTGAGACCCACATGGAGGTCCTGGCTCCTGGCTTCTATCTGGCCCGCTTGGTTGTTGCAGACATTTGGGAAGTAAATCAGTAGATGGATGATTTCTGTCTCCTTCTCTTCCTCTCTCTTTGTCACTCTGCCTTTCAAACTGATTCATTAAAAGAAAGAACTTTAAAATTGCAAAATATGCTTTCTGTTCAAAGTCAGCAGGAAATTTCTGATGCAATGATGCTCTACCCAACACATGAACACCAGGCTGTCACTAGCTTTAAAAGTTCCTTTCGAAAATTCCCAGGACTTTGGGTGTTTTCTGCTGCCTTTAGTTGACTTATAATAGCCAATAATTTTTAAATTTTTTATTTGGAATAATCTTATATTACAAAAAAGTGATTAGATAGGAAAGTGAAGAACTCTTCTCTAGCCTTTACCTAGATTCCCCAAATATTAGTATTTTACCACATTGCCTCATTGTGCTTTAACTCTTGTATCATTTTTCTCAACCATTCAAGAGAAATTTAGAGATGTGCTCTATTACATCTTAATGCTTCAGTATGCATTTCCTAATAAGAACATTCTTCCTAATGATCACAGTACAACCATGAAATCAGGAAATTCGCATTGATGCAATGCTATCACCTAATCCATTGACCTCATTCACACTTTGTTATTGTCTCAGTAATGGCCTTTGTAAAGTCCAGGATCCTATCAATGATAATCTGTGCCTTCTTTCCATCTGGGTCAGTTCTTCAGTTTATCCAGCTCTCCTGTGGCCTTGATATGGATGAAGAGTCCGCCCATGTTATTTACAGAGTGTCCTTCCATTTGGGTTTCAGTTTGATTAGACTCAGGTTTTGATATTCAGGAATACCACAGAAATTATGCCTCATTCTTCCCATTACATTATTCAGGTAGCATATGACTTCTGGCAATGTTAATTTTACCAGTTGGTTAATATGGTATCTTCCAGGCTTCTACACTCACCAGTTAATTATACTTATTAAGTACTTTGTAATTAATAAGCAGTTAATATGTATTTTATGGGATGCATTTTAAGATTATATAAACTTCCTATTTCTTATCAAACCTTCAGTTCCTAGTTTTAGCTTCCATTGAATAGCCCTGAACTCTTTTTTTTTTTAATAAAAGTTTTTTTTTAAGATTTTTAAAATCTATTTGAAAGGCAAAGTTCGAAATACAGAGTTCAGGGAGGGTGGTGGAACTGAGGGAGAGATCTTCCATCCACTGGTTCACTCCCCAAATGGCTGCAACAGCCAGGGCTGGGCCAGGATGATTCTGGTAGACAGGAGCTTCTTCCAGGTCTCTCACATGGGTGCAGGGGCCCATGCACTTAGGCCATCTTCTTCTGCTTTTCCAAATGCATTAGCAGGGAGCTGGATCAGAGGTGGAGAATTCAGGATTCGAACCAGCGCCTATATGGGATGCAAGTGTTGCAGATGTTGACTTAACCTGTTATGTCATAATGCTAGCCCCTAATAAAATGTTATTAGAGCACAACCATGCCTGTTTTTAAAAGTTATTTTCTGTGTCTGTTTCTTTGCTATAAGAACAGAGTCAAGCATTTGTGGCAGAGATCAAATATCCAACAAAGTCTGAATTATTTACTACCTGGGCCTTTACCCAAAAGCTGGCTGATCCTTGCTCTTACAAGCCTGGTAATATGTATTTCAACAAGTACCTGAATAATTAAAAGGCTTGTCACAGTATAAATTTTTCCTGTGTACTTCTATAGTCTACATTTTATTGTTTGCAAGTCTTTTCAATTTCATAAATGTTATTTATCCTTTTACATATTACTAAATACAGTAAAACTGTGAAAATTACAAAAGTAAATTTTATATATATATATATATATATCTCTTTCAAATGCCTACTCTATAAACTATACAGAAACTGGAATTATAACATGGATTTTCAGCATATATACTATGGTTCATTGAACAACTTTATTTAAAAAAAAGCCCAGATACTTTCTCAATCATGACAACTTTAAGCTTGATTCCCTCCCTTTAAGTGTTCCATTTTCTTCAAATATAGTCATGCAACTCACATGATTTTTGGTCAATGGCATATTGAATATAAGACAATGGTTCCACAAGATTATAACAGAGTTGAAAAATCCCTATTTGTGAGTAATGTGATAGCCTATGTATTACCCACATCTACGCTCTGATGCTATCATAAACAAATTTACTGTGCTCCCAGCACATACAATTTTATAGTACATAATACTTGATGATGACAGTATATAACTGGTTTATGTTATTGGTTTATATATTTACTGTATTATACTTTAAGTGTGCTCCTTATTTTTATTTTTAAAAAGTTTATCATAAAACAATATGACATGTCAGCCCATCAGCAGCCTCCTACATCTTGTGTTCACCTGGCTTTCTGATTTCATGCTAGAGGTCACCTTGAGCGACTGCTCAGCATCCTCCAGGCTTGTGTGAATGTTCTATGATGTTCATGGAATTCTGGAATCTGCCAAAAGCACCTTTCTTAGAACATATCCCATCATTAAGCCACCCATGACCACCACTGTCAGATTGGCCTTCTTAAATGACAGCTCTGGGTTTTTTGCCCCTGGTTAAAAAAACAACACAAACAAATCATTTCACAATCTCCCCATATCTTAGTGATCAGGGCCCACATTTCTTGGCTTAGCATTCAAGAGTTGAACCCAATCCAGGCTGAATAAGGAAAGAGGTAGAGAGAGTGATTTTAGAAAGAGATGAAGGAGTTGGAGTGGTTTTTTTCTTTTCATGATGTCTTCCACTCCTTTTACCATGTTGTAGGTGGCTCAAACTGTGAACTCTGTCATAGGTGTCCTGTGTTTAGGTCTCTCTTGAGATGAAGCACACACACACACACACACACACACCCTTACTTACCTTGTTGGTATATCCTATG
Organism: Oryctolagus cuniculus; assembly: GCF_051225735.1. Classification (NCBI taxonomy): domain Eukaryota; kingdom Metazoa; phylum Chordata; class Mammalia; order Lagomorpha; family Leporidae; genus Oryctolagus; species Oryctolagus cuniculus. The sequence goes on from NC_142873.1 coordinate 30,247,129, forward strand.
ACTTGTCCTTTAAAGCTTTCTCCATGGGTCCAAATTCTATCTGCTCTAGCTTAAATCCCATCCCTGTAAGAAACCTCTTCTGGTCAAGAACTGGAAGTGATCTTTCCTTCCATGGGACATAATTTGCACTTTATCTGTACTTTTCTTATGGAATTACCATTTTCTATCTTGAATTACAGTTTCTTATGCACATAATATTATCTGCCTCATTGTTCTGTAAAAGTCGATGATAAGCTTGATATATGCTTTTCCTCATAGGACAGGATTAAGCAGACCCTCAAGATGCAGCCATGAGTGACTCACAAGTGTCACCCACGCCGGAAGACCTGCTGGGAATAGCACAGCTTCTGTGCTGCTGAGTGCCTTGTGCCTCCTGGGGGTGGTTGAGTTCTGTTTTCTTTGAGATCTCTATGAGAACTGTGAGAAGGGCCGTACTAGTTTTCTTTCGTGCTCCCTGTCACTCCATCTCTAAATCTTAGAATGAAAGCACTGTGAGAGGTGGAAGTCGGTCTTTCCACTCCAAACCACTGTCCATTCACCTTGGATTCTTTAAAGCCCCAGCCTACATAGTCCTGATCCTTTTGTTCCCAGTACTTGAACAGGCTTTTAACTTGATAAATGATTCTTCCCACTGTAATCAACGATTCTTTAATTTGACTTTTTCCAGATATAGGAAGTGAGAGAGAAGTAGGAAGAAGACAAATCATAGATCAGGATGAGGGCAAACAAAGCAAAATGGCAAAAAGACTGTCTTTGGTGCAGACAGGTTTAGGCTTGCAGTACAAATTGCCACAACCACTGTGGACTGTCAGTGACATAGCATAACTTTGTCTGAGATCCAGTTTCCTAATCTGTAGAATGGGCAAAATAATAGTTACTTCATGAGGCAGGTGCTCCAAAACTTGCTGTTGTTGAGTGGTGCTTAAGAGAAACTGGGCAAAAGGAATGCAATGATTTTAAAAGTGATGATGTTGACTGTAAGGACACTGATGGAAGCCATTACTTGTATGATGAACTAAGTTACTTTCTTATAAAAATTATTATATTTTAACTAAGGAAAAATCATTTAATTGGGAGCTAAAAAGGTATAAGGTGTAAAGAATGATGAAGAACTTCCCAAAAACTAGAGAAACAAAACTTCTGCATTGGAGCAGTCGTTTTTCTATTGTTCTATCTCCCTTTCCTGCCTATCAAGGAAAGTAACTTTGAAATGACCAGTCAGCTTTTTGGCTTTTGTTTGTGCTTTTTTCAGCCATTCTCTGTGCATAAAACCAGCTTCTTTGGCTCATCCCATGCAACACTTATTCTATTATATGGAATAAAATGTTGCCCAATTCTATAATTGCAAATAAAGCCAATTAAGATCATTAAATTCAATTTATTATAATTGTGTCTTTTGATACATTCAAGATCATTGTAAAGGTAGTGAGGCATGATAGCAGAAGCTGTGGCAAGATGGTAATTCAAGTATTGCAACATGAGTGTGGGTTGAATAGAGAAAGTTGTGATGTTGGGAGTGGTCTTTGAAAGGACGAAAAGATTTGGAGAAGTTGTGCAGATCAAGAGCAGATGAAGCAGGAGTAATTGAATGGAAGATCCAGAGGGCTGGGAGATTGTGCTTGGAAAGTAGTGTGTCTGCGCTGAAGGTGTCCAGAATGGCGTGGTTACAAGGGTCTATGGCAGTTCAGGATGTGACTGTAGGAGTGGGGAGCTGATGTGGGCGCTGAAGGTCCCTGGACATGGTGAAACACAAAAAGTGATTTGGAAAGGTTGAACACTTTTGTGGACACAAATTCTATACAGTGGGAGTACTTCTGCATGGTAGGAAGAGTTCATTGACTAAAGTACCAAGTCTGAAAGGATTGTTGAGTCTGGTGATCTCAGAAGACAGTAGCAGATGAAGCAATAAGGACTTTTCCAGTGTGTGAGTCAACTGAATTTCAGCAGAACGCACCCTGGATGTTTTCAATAATGCTTGTTTCTACACCTCACCCCTTTGCCACCCTGCAAACAATAAAGTATGTACTTCCTTTGTTCAACTGATTTTAGAATCTTTGTTATAGCCCGCCATCACTCTGTGTCTGGCTTCTGTTATGAGAACAGATGTTTCCCCTTGCCCCAGATTCTAGCTGATAAATTTTCCTTCCTGTTGTTGTGCCTGAAGCAATGGCTTCTTGGTTTCTGATTTCTTCTTGTCTTTTATAGTCAATAACATATTTAATTCTATTGTCCATATGGTGGTCAGGCTTGACTGATTGCTACTTATTTGATTCTAGTAACTACAGTAGCCCCCAAACAATACTTCTGTGAAAACTTTGATAGCACACTGACTTCAATAAATCTTCCTCTTGTCATGGAGAGGAAGGGCACGTCAATATTTACTGGCGTCAGAAAACACTCCCCAGCAGGTGCATAATTACTTTATGAGTGGTGCCTGTGACTCATTCCTGCCCAACCTACCCAGGATCACCTATCCTTATTAGCTTGTGATATTTTCTGTCCTTGCATGAAGGTCATTTTAAATCCAATGGCCATGAGTATCAAATGGAAAAATTACTGGAAGAACCCACCCATTCATGTAATTTTTAACATAATATAGCTCCAAATTAGATTTCAAACAGCACTTAAGTGCTTTGTTTCTTAAAATAATATTAATTTGCCTTGAAGGGATCTTCATGTATATTTTCTTAAGGTAACCCGGTCCCATCTTGAATATCCTTTTTTATAAGAGACCACTCTTAAAGATGGAAATCAATTCTAGAGTTTTGGATAGAATACCTTGGTGATGATTCAAAGCGTGCGTTAACGGTTTTGAGAGCACTCAGGAGACACATGCCTATTGAGCACTGCACAATGGACTGACTGATTTAAATGCATTCTGCTCACTCATAAGTGGTCTACTTCTGGGCCCCCAAAAGAGAACAAACCTGCACTAATTCTTGTCCTCTCCTTTGCAAGGGAGGCATATAAGTATCTTTGGGGGAGTACATATAGTTTGAAAAAGCATAGTCACCATTAAAATATAATTTTAATAGAAAAACTGCTATTTTTCCAATGTAAATTTATTTATAGAAAAAGCTCAATAAAATCTTTTTAGCTAGCAAGACTACAGCAACCCAAAACTGTATTATTTATGTGTCAGTGATCTTCATAAACAATAGGAAATAGTGCTACTTCGTGATATCTATTCTTGATCACCCATTCCATTTCTTTTGCCTACAGCCAGCTGCATGGCAGGTGGGAATTTTACCTGGTGGGATAAACCTACCCTTTATTCCCTTGTGGGGTATTTGTTTGTAATTTCCTATTCACATTCAGCATGTCCACATTGATACTGGTAGAAGAGTGGTAGGCAGGGAAAACAAACTCAAATAAATAATAACTCTATTTGAACAAAGTAAAATCATTTCCCTTGCCATGCAGAATGGTACCCAATCTAATTAACTTGCTATTGTTTTTGGAGATATGCAGGTCCTGGCTGGATTTACTCCAAGTTTTTGTCTCTAGGTAAGAGATGAATTCAAAGCAGAGATATAGATAAGAGGCAAGAATGAGAGCAGTATTTATCTAAAGAGATTGAAAATATAGTCCACATTCTGACAGGAGTGCTAGCAACCTCATGAGGGTAATCACTCACCCCACTTCAGCTGCACCCTTTATGGAATAGCAGGTGGTACCCTAACTGAATGAACAGATGGTATGGCGTTTGTGTGGGGTTCAGTGTGAGTGATGATTTCTGGTATGGTTTTATGGTGTCTCCATATTTTCACTATGGTGTCCTCTGCTTGATGAAGGAGGTTCATTGATACTGTGGGAAAGTGGATGTGCTGAATTAGCATGGAAAGGGGTGGGGTCTTTAGAAATGCAAGACTAAGGCACACAGACAACTAGAAGCTGCTCATCTCCCTGCTCACTAACTCCCGCCTAACCCATATTGCTCTCATTAAGCTGGCTGGCACCTAACTGTATAACAACATAATAAGTAGAGTTCAACAGTCATTGAAAAATTGGACATTCAACCATGATAGTAGCTGAAACAAATTTCATAAGTCCCTGATATAGAGACTTTGCCTCACTTATGAGTTAACTGCCTTGGGTAGTTAATTTATAAATCATTAAACAAACTCTGTGAGGGCTGGAGGAGACCAACTGGCTTCTACAGGATGGGTGATCTTACATAATTGATTTTTTTTTTTGACAGGCAGAATGGATAGTGAGAGAGAGAGACAGAGAGAAAGGTCTTCCTTTTGCTGTTGGTTCACCCTCCAATGGCCGCCCCAGCTGGCGCGCTGCTCCCGGCGCACCACGCTGATCCGAAGCCAGGAGCCAGGTGCTTCTCCTGGTCTCCCATGGGGTGCAGGGCCCAAGCACTTGGGCCATCCTCCACTGCACTCCCAGGCCACAGCAGAGAGCTGGCCTGGAAGAGGGGCAACAGGGACAGAATCTGGCACCCCAACCAGAACCCGGTGTGCCGGCGCCACTAGGTGGAGGATTAGCCTATTGAGCCATGGCTCCGGCCACATAATTGATTTTTATGCGGGAATGTTTTGTTTGAGCATTCATATCACATAAGCAATATATATTTCTTATACTCTGGAACCATTCTAAATGGTGCAAATATACAATGTTTTCTGACACTTTATCATCAATCCTCTTATTTTACTCTTTTGAAGAACTTTGCCATTAGATGCACACAATTACCATATGGCATTTCTCCTTTCATACAAACGATGTTGAAGCATTTACAGGTTGTTCTACCTGAAAATTTTCTGTTTTCTACTACCCTTCAAAGCCCTAAATGGCATTGTCATGCTGTAGCATTCCATTTCTTGATGTATCATGCTAAGCTTTCTGTAAAGGAGACTCAAATTATGGTTCTGGGGAACTCCTCCTGAGCCTGTGGTAGGCACTTTGTGGTTGGAGTAGGCATACAGAGAGTATGAACCTCTTGCTTGTCCAAACTTGGGACTACTAGGGCCAAATTCTGAATATGCTTCCTTTTTTATTTATTTGAAAGATGAAGTTAGACAGTGAGAGAGAGACAGAGAGAAAGGTCTTCCTTCCGTTGGTTCACCCCCAAAATTGCCGCTACGGTTGGAGCTACACTGATCCGAAGCCAGGAGCCAGGTGCTTCCTCCTTGTCTCCCATGTGGGTGCAGGGACCCAAGCACTCGAGCCATTCTCCACTGCCTTCCTGGGCCACAGCAGAAAACTGGACTGGAAGAGGAGCAGCTGGGACTAGAACCCTGCATCCATATGGGATGCCGGTGCTGCAGGCACAGGATTAACTAAGTGAGCCATGGCGCTGGCCCCCTGAATATGCTTCTTCTACTACATTACAGAATGCTTGTGACTTATGATTAGGTAGATCAGAAGCATCCAATTCATTATGTGTGTATTACTGATTTCTATGATCATTTATTCTATTAGGATCATACATTATGTTCTAAGAATTGTATCTATGAACTACATTGAATCTAGCAAATAAAGGAAAATGTATTGTATCTATAAACTACATTGAATCTAGCAAATAAAGGAAAATGTAAATGAAGAGACTTATAACCTCTTTTACCTACTAAATATGCAATTGTACATTCAATATATTTATTTAGTGTTTTTTATCAAAATAACATGTAAACTTTTCTTAACAAAGAATATATTAATTATTATCCCATCACTGGAAAATAAGAGCCTTGGAATATTGGAACTCTACTCACCCATAATTCAGTCTTGCATATCCACCATACATATTTTAGTTTGTTCTTATTTTTGCTCCTTTAAGCTAATGGCTATTCTTTGTGAAACCAATGGTTAAGAATGTTATACTACTATAGTTTTATTATCTGTGATTACTTTAAAATTTAATGTATATGAGTGAAATGCTCATTTTTTCATTCAATTATTGCTTATAGCTGTTGTCTAAATTCCCACTAAAGTCTTTTTGCTTTTAGCTTGTTAAACTTCTTATTCCCTGAAATATTAAGTAATTTTATTGTAATGTAAATTTAACATATCTTATCTCAAAAACTAGAAAAGAAGAAAGAAAGAGAGAAGGAAACAAGGTGGGAAGAAGGGAGAGTAGAAGGAAGAAAATATCATTATATTCTCAGAATTGTATCTACAAAGCACATTGAATATTTTAAAAACTAATTAAAAATTATAATTAAAATTTAAAATGTTAATGATTTTTATGACAATGTTACAAAATTCAGTAGTTGCTTAGAATTACTGATATTTTCAAATATCTTCTTTATATTTGTTATTTCTGGGTTGAAATTCTTTTTTACTATTGTGCATACTTATTTTATTCAGTAGAGGTGTGTTAATGATAAACTCATACAATCTTGGGTGTAAAATTAATTACCATTCTTTACTGGTAATAGAACTATACTTGAAATTCTAAATTGAGAAATATTTTATCTCAACACTGAATATATGATTTCATTATCTTTTTATTTCTACTGCTTCTGTGGAATGGATTGAGACCAGACTATGTGTTTATACTTTGTAGATATTATGACCTTTCTCTCTAGATACCTTCAATATTTTCTCTTGGTCTTTATTGTTCCATGGTTTCACTACGTTGTCTAGGTGTATGCTTATTTTTTAAAAAAATTTATTTGAAAGGCAGAGTTACAGAAAGGCAGAGACAGGGAGACAGAGACAGAGAGAGAAGAGAGAGAGAGAAAGAGAGAGAGAGAGAGGTATCTTCCAGTTGCTGGTTCACTCCTCAAATGGCTGCAATGGCCAGAGCTGGGCCTATCCAAAGCCAGAAACCAGGAGCTTCTGGGTCTCCCACGTGAATTCCGCAACATCTGAATAAGACCCACCATATGACCCAATCATCGCACTCCTGGGAATTTACCAAATTAAATAAGCATATGAAAGAGTGATCGGTATCCCATGTTTACTACAACTCAATTTAGGACAGCTAAGGTACGGAATGAACCCAGCACCCATATGGGATGCCTGCACCCACTACTCCACTACGTCGACTTTTGTAAGCTTACTTTTATTTTATCCTTCTTGGAGCTTTTTTAGTTCCAAAATTGTAGAATTCATGTCTTCTACCAAAGCTGAAAATTTCAGATATTATCTCTGTCAATACACATCTCCCTCAGAAAACATTTGAAGACAATGTTAAGCTTTCTCATTTTATCTTCCATGTCTCTTTATCTCTCATTCATATATTCCATCTATTTACCTGTCCATAACACATTCCAGGTAATTTTTTCAGATATATAGTCCAGTTAATACAGTCTCTTCATTCCTATATCTACATTGCAACTTAAGGCATATCCTGATGTAATCAGTGACTATGCTTTTATTTTAGGCCTTTTTTTAAACATTAACAACAAAGTTTGACAGAAATACATTTGCAGCAACACTGAAACACACAGACATTTCTTTTTCTTTTTCGAATTTTAGCTCCCACATATAAGGAAGAAAATACGATAAGTGTCTTTCTGTGTCCAGCTTATTTTGTGTCCAGCTTACATTTTCTGTGTCCAGCTCAATATAATGTCCTTCAGTTGCATCAATTTTAATGCAGATAGAATTACATTCTTTTTTATAGCTGTGTAGTATTTTTCTGCTGTGTAGTATTCAATAGTTTATGTGTACCATAATTTCTTTATCCAGTCTTCAACTGATGGACATTTGGGTTCATTCCATACCTTAGCTGTCCTAAATTGAGCTGTAGTAAACATGGGATACAGATCACTCTTTCATATGCTTATTTAATTTGGTAAATTCCCAGGAGTACTATGATTGGGTCATATGGTGGGTCTATATTCAGATATCTGAACTAACTTCATGCTGTCTTCCACAATGGCTGCACCAGTTTACATTCCTATCAACAGTGGATTAGGGCACCCATATGGGATGCATTCGCTTCAGGCCAGGGTGTTAACCCACTGTGCCACAGTGCCGGCCCTATCCTGCTGTGTTTACTTCTCATATGGGCATTGGTTCATGTCCTGGCTGTTTCTCTTCTAATCCAGCTTTCTGCTATTGCCTGGGAAAGCAACAGGAGATGGTCTATGTTCTTGGGCCCCTGCACCATTATGGGAGACCCAGAAGAAGCTCTTGTCTTTTGTCTTCAGATCATCCCCAGCCAATGAGGCCGTTTGGAGAGTGAACCAGCAGATGGAAGACTTTTCTCTCTCTCTCTGCTTCTCTGTAACTCTGCCTTTCAAATGAATAAATAAATCTTTAAAAAAAAGGATTCTATTTATGCATTTGGAAGGTAGAGTTACAGAGAAGTAGAGACAGAGAGAGAGAGAGAAAGGGCTTCCATTCACTGGTTAACTCCCCTAAATAGCCACAGTGGCTGGTGCTGGGCAAATCTGAAGCCAGGAGCCAGGAACAACTTCCGGGTCTCTCACATGGGTACAGGAACCCAAGCACTTGAGCCATATTCCTGTGTTTTCCTAGACCATAGCAGAGAGCTGGATCATCTGTCTATCTATCTTTCTATCTATTTATCTATGCCACTTTATCTAGTCATCAGCTGATGGACATCTGGGTTATTCCACATCTTAGCTATTGTGAATTGAACTGCAATAAACATGGGGGTACAGATAACTCTTTCGAATACTGATTTCATTTTGTTTGAGTAAATTCCCAGAAGTGGGGTTGGTGAGTCATACTATATATCTATTTACAATTTTAAGCCCATAATGATACTTCCCACCTGCCTTCCTCCTACAAGAAAAGCAAATATTATTTCTTAAAAGTAAAATTACCTAAGGTAGAGGGCTCAATTTTGCTTCAAAACTCTAGGTCTCTTTAGTTTGATTCAGTTAGAAAATTTCCTTCAAAAAACATAGAATAGTCCAATCTACCACACGTAATTTGATACTATGTAAGACTGTCTTTCTTGTATAAGAACAAATGGCAAATCTGCTTGTCTAGTACCTAGACTAACCAAAGAGTGTCCTCTTCACTGTATTCTTGAGTCTTACTCAGAACTGGATCAGATACATGTGTTACTGTGGTATGTACTACATCCAAATTCCCAAGTTCCAACAAGTACTCTATGCTTAAGTACTTTCCTTTTGATAGAATACATTTACCTATTTGCATGTACTTTCAACTTCAAAAATTGTAGTTCTGTACTAGAGTTTTCTATGTTTGTAGACTTTATCTTGTATTCTTTGAAACCCATGTTACTATCAAAACATTTATGTTTTGATATTTGTACCATGTTTTCCAGGTTCTCTGAATATTATTTATAAACATAGGAAACAGATGCCCTAACAGAGCAGTGTCTTTGTGGATAAATTGTGGCAAAAGCAAGAAAGTTTAAGAAAAAAAGTGGACATAAACTTGGACAAAATATTTACATTTTTTTTTTTTTTTTTTTTTTTTTTTTTGACAGGCAGAGTGGACAGTGAGAGAGAGAGACAGAGAGAGAAAGGTCTTCCTTTTGCCGTTGGTTCACCCTCCAATGGCCGCCGCTGCAGCCGGCGCACCGCGCTGATCCTGGCAGGAGCCAGGAGCCAGGTGCTTTTTCCTGGTCTCCCATGGGGTGCAGGGCCCAAGCACCTGGGCCATCCTCCACTGCACTCCCTGGCCATAGCAGAGAGCTGGCCTGGAAGAGGGGCAACCTAGACAGAATCCGGCGCCCCAACCGGGACTAGAACCCGGTGTGCCGGCGCCGCAAGGTGGAGGATTAGCCTATTGAGCCACGGCGCCGGCTAAAATATTTACATTTTTAATCACAACATGTGATCTCATTTTTGTTTTTCATTTGTCTTTGGTTTGTTGCAATCATCTGTGCATGTCATCCAAGACCAAGTAAAATCCAGTTCTACTATTGTGAACCTTTAGCTGCCTACCTTATCTTTACCTTAGGAAGTCATCTACTTGTTGAAAATCCCTATATCATCCTGGGAACATTTATGTGTACATTTTTTCATTTTCTTAGATAATTTACATATAAATATACATATTACATAATTATACATAAAAATATACAATACATAATATATACATAAATATATGAGTACCTATATTGTATATAAACATATGCATGTACATTATATAAAATAATCATATGAATTATACATATATAACTTATATATAAAATAAATATATATACAGAACAGATTTCATGTGTTTCTTATAATCAATATTAGCCCATAATGATTCTTCACATCCCTCTCCCACCATCCCTCCTCCTGCATTTAGTGAAATAAGCCAGGCCCAAAACAAATGTCATATATCTTCTTTACTTTGTAGCGAATACACGGAATACAAAAACTTGAGGGGTATGAGTGAAATTGACATATTGACATTCGATTACTGTTTATAGCCTTTGCCTATATTCTGTGGAACAATGGTCTTTCTACTTTCTACTTGTTGAATTCTTTATTTAGTGGAGTAGTAAACCTGTGACTATTAAGTAAATTGAAAGTATGTAAAAAAAAAAAGAAAGTATGTTATCACAAAAATTAAAGGAAAAACTAAATATTTAAACTTATGATGTTTTATATTATTGCTTCCAAAAGTTTTCATGTTAATCACTTAAGAAATCTTTGGAGATCTTTTACATCCTTGGTTAAATTTATCTATCCCAAGCTAATTGAATTTTCTGTGTAACTATTGTGAATGGAACTGATCTTAGTTCTTTCTCAGTCATGACATTGTTTTGTATACAGAGGCTATTGATTTTTGAGTGTTGATTTTATAGTCTGCAACTTTGCCAAACTCTTTTATGAGTTCCAATAATTTCTTAGTGGAGTCTTTTGTTTTGCCTATGTATAACATCATGTGATCTGCAAACAGAAATCATTTGACTTCCTCCCTTCCCATTTTCATCCCTTGGATTTTTTTGCTTGCCTAATGGTTCTGACTAAAACTTCCGGACCTATATTGAATCGTAATTGTGAAGTGGACATCCTTGTTTGGTTCTTGATCTCAGTGGAAGTGCATCAAGTTTTTCCCCATTCATTATGATGCTGGGTATGGCTTTGTATATGGCCTTGATTATGTTCAGGTATGTTTCTTCTACACCCAATATGCCTAAGGTTTTTATCTTAAAAGGATGTTGGAGCTTATCAAGTGCTTTCTCTGTGTCTGTTGAGATAACTGTATGGCTTTTATTCTTCAGTTTGTAGATGTGATGTTGATTTGTGTATGTTGAATCATTTCCACATACCAGGGATAAATCCCACTTGTTCTGGATGAATGATCTTTCTGATGTGTTGTTGGATGCGATTAGCTAGTATTTTGTTGAGGATTTTTGCATCTATATTCATCAGGGATGTTGGTCTATAGTTCTCTTTCTTTGTTTTATCTTTTTCTGGTTTTGGAATTATGTGATTCTTGTCTAATAGGAGTTTGGGTGGGGGGAGAGAGCATTGTGGTACAGAAGGTTAAGGCCACAGACTGCAGCACTGGCAGCCCATATGGAAACTAGTTCAAGTCCTAGCTGTTCTACTTCCTGTCCAACTCCCTGCTATGGCCTGGGAAAGCAGTGGAAAATGGCCCAGGTGCTTGGGCCCCTTACCCATGTGGGAGACTCAGAAGAAGCTCCTGGCTCCTGGCTTTGACCTGGCCAGGCCCCAGTTGTTGCAATTAGTTTGGGAGTGAACCATCAGATGCAAGACTTCTTTCTCTTTCTCTGTCTCTCCTTCTCTCTTTCTCTCTAACTCTGCTTTTCAAATAAATAAATAAATAAATCTTTAAAAATGAAAGGAGTTTAGAGCATTCCCTTCCTTTCAATTGCTTTGAATTGTTTAGGAAGAATTGAGATTAGTTCTTCTTTAAAAGTTTGGTAGAGTTCAGCAGAGAAACCAACTAGCCTTGAACTTTTCTTTTTTGGACAGGTCTTTATTACTGATTCAGTATCCATCTTTGTTTTTGGTCTGTTTAGGTTTTCTGTGTCTTCATGACTCAATTTTGGTAGATTGCATGTGTTCAGGAATCTATCCATTTCTTCTAGATTTTCCAATTTGTTGGCATACAGCTCTTTGTAGTAATTTATGATGATTCTTTTTTTATTTCTGTGTTATCTGTTGTAACATCTCCTTTTTAATCTCTGATTTTATTAACTTGAGTCTTCTCACCTACCCTACATCCTTTTTGGCTAGTTGGGCCAATGGTGTGTCAATTTTGTTCATTGTTTTTCAAAAAGCCAGCTCTTCATTTCACTGATCTTTTGTATAAATTTTTTATTTTAATTTTGTTTATTTCTTCTCTAATTTTTATTATTTCTTTCTTCCTCCTAAATTTGTGTTTGGTTTGTTATTGTTTATCTAGATCCTAGAGATGTATTGTTAGATCATTTATTTGATGTCATTCCGATTTCTTGATGTAGCATTAATAATTATAAACTTTTCTCTTAACACTGCTTTTGCTGTATCCCATTAGTTTGATATGTTGTGTTGTCTTCATTTGTTTCTAAGATTTTTTTTTAATTTCCCTTTTGACTTTTTCTATGGCTCACTCTTCATTAAGGAACATGTTGTTCAGGCTCCATGTGCTTGCATATTTTCTATAGATTCTTAAGTTGTTAATTTCCATCTTCATTCCATTGTGGTCAGAAAAGATGCCTGGTGTGATTTCAAATATTTTGAATTTGCTGAGACTTGCTTTATGGCCTTGAAAATGGTCTATCCTAGAGAAAGTTCCAAAACACTGATGAAAAGAATCTGTATTTGAAACTGTGGGTTGAAATGTTCTGTAGAAAGTGTAGATTAACCTGTTTGTTGATTTTTTTTGTCTAATAGATCTGACCATTGAGGAAAGTGGAGCATTTAAGATCTCCATTATTATTGTATTGGAGTCTATGTCTCCCTTTTAGATCCATTAACATTTGTTTTACATAGCCAGGTACCCTGGCATTGGATGCATATACTGTTCCTATAGTTGCATTTTCCTGTTGAATTGATTCTTTAATCATTACACAGTGCCCTTCTTTGTATCTTTTAACAGTTTTTTAAAGTCTATTTTTCTTCATATTATGATGGCTACTCCAGCTTATTTTTACTTTCCCTTAGCATGGAATATCTTTTTCCATCTTTTTGCTTTTGCTCTGTGTGTAGTTTTGCTTTGAGGTGTTACTTGTAAGCAGCAAATAGATAAGTCTTATTAATTTATTCAGATATATTGTATTTTTTAATTTTTATTTAGAGAATTTAAGCCATTTACATTCAAGATTATTATTGATAAGTAATGGCTTCCTGTTGCCATTTTTCCATTAACATTCCTATTGTTTGTTTAGGATTTACTGTACTGGGAGATTTTCTGCCATCACATTCTTTCATGATGCTATCTTTGTTTCTGTATGTAGCACATTCTTAAGTCTCATTTGTAAGTCTGGACAAATGGTGAAAAATTCTTTCAATTTCTGTTTGTTTTGGAAGGTCTTTATTTCACCTTCATTTATAAATGAGAAATTTGCTGGGTACAGTATTCTGGATTGCCAGTTTTTTTTCTTCTAGGACCTAGACTATGTGCTGCCATTCTCTCCTACCCTGTAGCTTTCTGATGAGAAATTGGCTAGCAATCTAATTGGCGATCCTTTGAAGGTAAGCTATCATTTCTCTAGTGCAAATTTTAGAATTTTTTTATTTTTTACTTTTAAATATTTGACTATCATGTGTTATGCTGAAGATCTTTTCCAGTCATGTCTATTAGGAGTTCTATGTGCTTCCTGATCAGGAAAGTCTATGTCTATTAGGAGTTCTATGTGCTTTCCAAATTAGGAAAGTTTTCTGCTATTATTTATTGGAATCGATTTTCTAATCTGTTTTCTCTTTCCATGTCTTCAGGAACTCCTAAGACATGTATGTTTGGTCATTTGATAGTATCCCATAAGTTTCAAATACTACTTACAGTTTTTCTAATTTAAGAAATTGACTGAGATTATCTTGAATCTTCCTTGTTATTTAAGTCTAGCTCCAGTTTATTAGACCTAAATGTTTCTTTTAATGTCATAAAATCAAGTGGTTTAATGTTTGCAACAGTGACAAATTATCTCTGCCAAAGGTCTCTGCAGGTAGAGGTTTTCAGATTTTCTCTGTTCTTGGTCTTTTTAGTGTCTCAGTAACTTTTATGATGATCCATGTCAAATTAATCAGCTTAATCAGCTTACAGTGTCATTTATCGAGTGTCAAGCCCAAACCATTTAAAATGTATTTATAGCCCAATACCTTAATTATTGTTATTTCTACTGACATATTTTATAACTGATAGGGAACTGTATAAGGGATATGTAAGGGAGCATGACTGAATTCTATAAATATATAAAGTAAATTGTACTCTTATCGCAGAATAATATGAAGATATGTCAAAAGTTTGTGGAAAAACAAAATTAAAAGATGAGTTTATTTTGCTAAAAATGTTCTTGAAATATATGCATATGACTCATAGAATGGCAGATGTCCTAAACAGCACTCTGGCCTCAGAATCAGCCCTTAAGGCATTCAGATCTGGCTGAAGAGCCCATGAGAGTATTTTAGGCATGGAAAGCCAAGACACTCTGGCAAAAAAAAAAAAAAAAAAAAAAAAGAAAGAAAGAAAGAAAGAAAGAAAAAGACCTAAATGAAAGATCTCTGTGAGTGAGATCCCACTGGAAAGAATGGGCCATCAAAGAAGGAGGTACCTTTCTCTGAAGGGAGGAGAGAACTTCCACTTTGACTATGACCTTGTCTAAATAAGATCGGAGTTGGTGAACTCAAAAGGCTTCCATAGCCTTGGCAACTCATGACAAGAACCTAGGATGATTACTGACACCATAAACAAGAGTGTCAATTTGTTAAGTCAACAACAGGAGTCACTGTGCACTTACTCCCCACGTAGGATCTCTGCCCTTAATGTGTTGTACAATGTGAATTAATGCTATAACTAGAACTCAAAGAGTAATTTACACTTTGTGTTTCAGTGTGGATGCAAACTGTTGGTGGCTTAACCAGCTGTGCCACGACACTGAACCCAGAAAGGTGTTTAAAATCAATTCCTGGAGCAAGGACAGTCTCTTTAACAAATGGTGCTGGGAAAACTGGATCTCCATGTGCAGAAGTATGGAACAAGATCCTTATCTTAAACCTTACACATTAATCCACTCAAAGTGGATCAAATACATAAATCTATGACCTTATATCATCAAATTACTAGAAAACATTGGGGGAAACTCTGCAAGACATTGGCATAGGCAAAGACCTTAGAAAAGACCCCAGAAGCACTGGCAATCAAAGCCAAAATTGCCAAAATTGACCGATCTGGTTGCATCAAGCTGAGACACTTCTGCACTGCAAAAGAAACACTCAGCAAAATGAGGAGGCAACCAACATAATGGGAGAAAATATTTGCAAACTATGTAACTGATAAAATATTAATATCCAGAATCTATAAAGAGCTCAATAAACTCAACTACAGAACAAATAATCCAATTAAGAAATAGGCAAAGGAATTGAACATTTTTCAATAGAGGAAGTTCAGATGACCAACATACACATGAAAAAATGCTCAGGGTTACGAACCACCAGGAAAATGTAAATACAAACCACAATTAGGTTTCACCTCCCCTCAGAATGGTTCTCGTACAGAAACCAACAAACAACAAATGCTGGTGAGGATGTGGGAATAAAGGTACCCTAACCCACTGTTATGAATGTAAACAGGTGTAGCCACTGTGGGAGACAGTATGGAGATCACTCAGAAATCTGAATATAGACCCACCATATGACCCAGTCATCCCAATCCTGGGAATTCACCCAAATGAAAAGAAATCATTTGAAAGAATGATCTGTATCCTCATGTGTATTGCAGCTCAATTTAGAATAGCTAAGGTATGGAATCAACCCAGATCTCCATCAACTGAAGACTGGGTAAAGCAATTATAGTATATAAATGCTATGGAATACTACACAGCAGTAAAAAATTGAAATCCTGTTGTTTGCAATGAAATGGATGCAACTTGAAACCATTATACTTAGTGAAATAAGCCAGTCCCCCAAAGACAAATAC